>NC_069505.1:549274695-549592195 GCF_027579735.1 Bombina bombina | reverse complement strand
GGGAGCGAGAGAGGGGGGAGCGAGAGAGGAGCAGAGGAGGGGGGGAGCGAGAGAGGAGCAGAGGAGGGGGGGAGCGAGAGAGGAGCAGAGGAGGGGGGGGAGCGAGAGAGGAGCAGAGGAGGAGGGGGAGCGAGAGAGGAGCAGAGGAGGGGGGGAGCGAGAGAGGAGCAGAGGAGGGGGGGAGCGAGAGAGGAGCAGAGGAGGGGGGGAGCGAGAGAGGAGCAGAGGAGGGGGGGAGCGAGAGAGGAGCAGAGGAGGGGGGGAGCGAGAGAGGAGCAGAGGAGGGGGGGGAGCGAGAGAGGAGCAGAGGAGGGGGGGAGCGAGAGAGGAGCAGAGGAGGGGGGGAGCGAGAGAGGAGCAGAGGAGGGGGGGAGCGAGAAAGGAACAGAGAAAAAGGTGAGAGCGAGAGGGGAGCAGAGGAGGGGGGAAACAGAGGAAAGGAGCAGAGAAGAAGGGTAAGAAAGAGAGGGGCAGAAGAGGGGGAGCAAGAGAGAAACAAAGAAGGAGGGGGAGACAGAGCACAGCAGAGGGGGAGCAGAATAGAAGAGGAGCGAGAGGAGTTGAGTTAGAAGGCAGCAGAGAAGAGTGAGAGGGTACTAGAGAGCAGCCACAGAGGGGTAAAGAGTGTATACAGAGCTACAGAAATAAGTAACTAGAGGGCAACACAAAGAGGGGATAAAGAGATACAATAAGAGCAGAATAAAGGAACAGAGCACTCCGGTATATACAGAGGTGCTGAGACCTGACGATACCTGTGCTCTCTCACTGTCTCTCCTGTGAAAACAAACTTTTAGAACAAAGTTTCTCTCACATACCTCTCACTCTCGGTCTGCGGTTCTCTCCCAATCTGGATTAGTTTGTCTCTAGCAGTCTCTGCCTGTTTCCTTCCTACTCAGGAAGTCAGCTGGAAAAGTATTAGGTTGCATGAGGGTGAGAGCCGCCCGCAGGGAGGAGTCTGACTCTAAACCACTTACAGAGAGACACGCAGGGAAACAGAACGTGTGTGCAGCTAACAGACTAACTTTACTGATTCAGCATCAGTAACAGATGTTAAAAAAACACACAAGATAAAAACCTCACCAGGGTGGTTGCCCTGATCTCTGTTATACATAGAGATCAAATTCAGCGTTCACCATGAGAGTTTATTCTTTTTTATTTCCCCCCAGTAATTTAAAGGGACAGTAAAGTCAAAATGAAACTTTCATGATTCGGATAGAGCAACTTTCCAATTCACTTCCGTTATCAAATGTGTTTTGTTCTCTTGGTATCTTTTAGTGAATAGTAAAACTAGGTGGGTTCATAAGAGCTCAGGACTGTGTAGTGTCTTTAGTTCTCTATGGCAACAGTGTTTTGCAACATTGTATAACAAAGCTACAAATAATGTTGCAAAACACTGCTGCCATAGAGAACTAAAGACACGTGCACACTCCTTATAAGCCTACCTAGTTTTACTCTTCAATAAAAGATATCAAGAGGAAAAGAAGCAAAATTTGAACACAAAATTTGTCCCTTTAAATTACTGGTGGGGGAGAAGAAAAACTCATGAGTGAACAGTGAATATATATATATATATATACACACACACACACACACACACACATATATACACACACACACACACATTACATATATATTACACACACATATATAAAACTGCAATATACATTCATTATTTATTTTGCCCCCGTTTCCTGTTATTCTTTTCTGAAATTGTGAGCTTTTCCGTTCCTGTTAGAAATGGAAGTACAGAACACTGTTATATTCCACACAGCCATTGTCTGCACACTCTAGTGACCTATTTATAACTGTCTCTAATTGGTCACAGTAAAGGTAATTTAAGTTACAACATGGCAGCTCCCATTGTTTTATAGACACTAAAACTTTATACTTATTTTGTCACTATTTAAATAGCTAATGAAACTTTAATAAATACATCTACATGTTATTCTCAGACTAATCTAATCACATTTTGTTAATGGAAATAAATTGGAAAGTTGTTTAAAATGGTTTGCTCTGTCTCAATCATGAAAGTTTAATTTTGACTTTACTGTGCCTTTAATGTCCTTTAACCCCTTAATGACAACTGACGTACCAGGTACGTCATGCAAAAACTAACTGTTAATGACAATAGACGTACCTGGTACGTCAGTTGTCTAACAGAGTGCTGGAAGTGATCACAATCGCTTCCAGCAGCTCTGAGAGTATTGCAGTGATGCCTCGATATGGAGGCATCCTGCAATACCCCTTTACAAGCCTCCGATGCAGAGAGAGACACTCTGTGGCCCTCTCTGCACCGGTAGCGATGGTGCCGTTGTTCGGGTGGGAGGAGGGAGCATGTGCACGATGCGCGCGCGTGTGCACGATGCGCGCGCACGTGTGTGCATTAGCCACACTGACACCAATGAAGGAATGAAGGGGGAAAAAAAAGTTAATTTTTTTTTAACATATAAAAGGATCTGGGAGGGGGAGGGGGTATTGTGGGGGGGCTGCTACACTACAGAAATAATTAAAAATAAAAATAAAAGTTATAAATAAAATTAAAATACTTTGGTTTGTGGGGCCAAACTGGGTACTGGCAGACAGCTGCCAGTACCCAAGATGGCGGTAATTAGGTAGGGGAGAGGGTTAGAGCCCTGGAGGGGGGGGGATCAGGGAGGTTGGTGCTAAGGCAGGGGTCCATCACAACTAAAATATTTTATTAAAAAAAAAAAAAAAAACACTTTTATTTAGTACTGGCAGACTTTCTGCCAGTACTTAAGATGGCGGGAACAATTGTGGGGTGGGGGAGGGAAGAGAGCTGTTTGGGAGGGATCAGGGGGTGGGATGTGTCAGGTGGGAGGCTGATCTCTAAAATTAACCCTGAAAGCTCCCTAATTTAACCCCTTCACTGCTGGGCATAATTCACGTGTGGTGCGCAGCAGCATTTAGCGGCCTTCTAATTACCAAAAAGCAACGCCAAAGCCATATAAGTCTGCTATTTCTGAACAAAGGGGATCCCAGAGAAGCTTTAACAACAATTTCTGCCATAATAGCACAAGCTGTTTGTAAATAATTTCAGTGAGAAACCTAAAATTGTGAAAAATGTAAAGGTTTTTTTCTTTCATGTAATTAGCAAGAGTCCATGAGCTAGTGACGTATGGGATATACATTCCTACCAGGAGGGGCAAAGTTTCCCAAACCTCAAAATGCCTATAAATACACCCCTCACCACACCCACAATTCAGTTTTACAAACTTTGCCTCCTATGGAGGTGGTGAAGTAAGTTTGTGCTAGATTCTACGTTGATATGCGCTCCGCAGCAGGTTGGAGCCCGGTTTTCCTCTCAGCATGCAGTGAATGTCAGAGGGATGTGAGGAGAGTATTGCCTATTTGAATGCAGTGATCTCCTTCTACGGGGTCTATTTCATAGGTTCTCTGTTATCGGTCGTAGAGATTCATCTCTTACCTCCCTTTTCAGATCGACGATATACTCTTATATATACCATTACCTCTGCTGATTCTCGTTTCAGTACTGGTTTGGCTTTCTACAAACATGTAGATGAGTGTCCTGGGGTAAGTAAATCTTATTTTCTGTGACACTCTAAGCTATGGTTGGGCACTTTATTTATAAAGTTCTAAATATATGTATTCAAACATTTATTTGCCTTGACTCAGAATGTTCAACTTTCCTTATTTTCAGACAGTCAGTTTCATATTTGGGATAATGCATTTGAATCAATCATTTTTTCTTACCTTAAAAATTTGACTTTTTTTCCCTGTGGGCTGTTAGGCTCGCGGGGGCTGAAAATGCTTCATTTTATTGCGTCATTCTTGGCGCTTTATTTTTTGGCACAAAAAATATTTTCTGTTTCCGGCGTCATACGTGTCGCCGGAAGTTGCGTCATTTTTTTACGTCCTTTTGCGCCAAAAATGTCGGCGTTCCGGAATTTAGGCGCCAAACAATGTGGGCGTATTATTTGGCGCCAAAAAATATGGGCGTCGCTTTTGTCTCCACATTATTTCAGTCTGATTTTTTCTTTGCTTCTGGTTACTAGAAGCTTGTTTATTGGCATTTTTTCCCATTCCTGAAACTGTCATTTAAGGAATTTGATCAATTTTGCTTTATATTTTGTTTTTTCTCTTACATATTGCAAGATGTCTCACGTTGCATCTGAGTCAGAAGATACTTCAGGAAAATCGCTGTCTAGTGCTGGAACTACCAAAGCTAAGTGTATCTGCTGTAAACTTTTGGTAGCTATTCCTCCGGCTGTTGTTTGTATTAATTGTCATGACAAACTTGTTAAAGCAGATAATATTTCCTTTAGTAATGTACCATTGCCTGTTGCAGTTCCCTCAACATCTAAGGTGCAGAATGTTCCTGATAACATAAGAGATTTTGTTTCTGAATCCATCAAGAAGGCTATGTCTGTTATTTCTCCTTCTAGTAAACATAAAAAATCTTTTAAAACTTCTCTCTCTACAGATGAATTTTTAAATGAACATCATCATTCTGATTCTGATGACTCTTCTGGTTCAGAGGATTCTGTCTCAGAGATTGATGCTGATAAATCTTCATATTTATTTAAAATGGAATTTATTCGTTCTTTACTTAAAGAAGTACTAATTGCTTTAGAAATAGAGGATTCTGGTCCTCTTGATACTAATTCTAAACGTTTAGATAAGGTGTTTAAATCTCCTGTGGTTATTCCAGAAGTTTTTCCTGTTCCTAATGCTATTTCTGAAGTAATTTCCAGAGAATGGGATAAATTACTCCTTCTAAACGTTTTAAGCAATTATATCCTGTGCCGTCTGACAGATTAGAATTTTGGGACAAAATCCCTAAAGTTGATGGGGCCATTTCTACCCTTGCTAAACGTACTACTATTCCTACGTCAGATGGTACTTCGTTTAAAGATCCTTTAGATAGGAAAATTGAATCCTTTCTAAGAAAAGCTTATCTGTGTTCAGGTAATCTTCTTAGACCTGCTATATCTTTGGCTGATGTTGCTGCAGCTTCAACTTTTTGGTTGGAGACTTTAGCGCAACAAGTAACAGATCATGATTCTCATAATATTATTGTTCTTCTTCAGCATGCTAATAATTTTATCTGTGATGCCATTTTTGATATTATCAGAGTTGATGTCAGGTTTATGTCTCTAGCTATTTTAGCTAGAAGAGCTTTATGGCTTAAAACTTGGAATGCTGATATGGCTTCTAAATCAACTCTACTTTCCATTTTCTTTCCAGGGTAACAAATTATTTGGTTCTCAGTTGGATTCCATTATCTCAACTGTTACTGGTGGGAAAGGAACTTTTTTACCACAGGATAAAAAATCTAAGGGTAAAAACAGGGCTAATAATCGTTTTCGTTCCTTTCGTTTCAACAAAGAACAAAAGCCTGATCCTTCATCCTCAGGAGCAGTTTCAGTTTGGAAACCATCTCCAGTCTGGAATAAATCCAAGCCTTCTAGAAAGGCAAAGCCTGCTTCTAAGTCCACATGAAGGTGCGGCCCTCATTCCAGCTCAGCTGGTAGGGGGCAGGTTACGTTTTTTCAAAGAAATTTGGATCAATTCTGTTCACAATCTTTGGATTCAGAGCATTGTTTCAGAAGGGTACAGAATTGGTTTCAAGATGAGACCTCCTGCAAAGAGATTTTTTCTTTCCCGTGTCCCAGTAAATCCAGTGAAAGCTCAAGCATTTCTGAATTGTGTTTCAGATCTAGAGTTGGCTGGAGTAATAATGCCAGTTCCAGTTCCGGTACAGGGGATGGGGTTTTATTCAAATCTCTTCATTGTACCAAAGAAGGAGAATTCCTTCAGACCAGTTCTGGATCTAAAAATATTGAATCGTTATGTAAGGATACCAACGTTCAAAATGGTAACTGTAAGGACTATCTTGCCTTTTGTTCAGCAAGGGCATTATATGTCCACAATAGATTTACAGGATGCTTATCTGCATATTCCGATTCATCCAGATCATTATCAGTTCCTGAGATTCTCTTTTCTGGACAAGCATTACCAGTTTGTGGCTCTGCCGTTTGGCCTAGCTACAGCTCCAAGAATTTTTACAAAAGTTCTCTGTGCCCTTCTGTCTGTAATCAGAGAACAGGGTATTGTGGTATTTCCTTATTTGGACGATATCTTGGTACTTGCTCAGTCTTTACATTTAGCAGAATCTCATACGAATCGACTTGTGTTGTTTCTTCAAGATCATGGTTGGAGGATCAATTTACCAAAAAGTTAATTGATTCCTCAGACAAGGGTAACCTTTCTGGGTTTCCAGATAGATTCAGTGTCCATGACTCTGTCTTTAACAGACAAGAGACGTCTAAAATTGATTTCAGCTTGTCGAAACCTTCAGTCACAATCATTCCCTTCGGTAGCCTTATGCATGGAAATTCTAGGTCTTATGACTGCTGCATCGGACGCGATCCCCTTTGCTCGTTTTCACATGGGACCTCTTCAGCTCTGTATGCTGAATCAATGGTGCAGGGATTACACAAAGATATCTCAATTAATATCTTTAAAAACGATTGTACGACACTCTCTAACGTGGTGGACAGATCACCATCGTTTAATTCAGGGGGCTTCTTTTGTGCTTCCGACCTGGACTGTAATTTCAACAGATGCAAGTCTCACAGGTTGGGGAGCTGTATGGGGATCTCTGACGGCACAAGGAGTTTGGGAAACTCAGGAGGTGAGATTACCGATAAATATTTTGGAACTCCGTGCAATTTTCAGAGCTCTTCAGTCTTGGCCTCTTCTGAAGAGAGAATCGTTCATTTGTTTTCAGACAGACAATGTCACAACTGTGGCATACATCAATCATCAAGGAGGGACTCACAGTCCTCTGGCTATGAAAGAAGTATCTCGAATTCTGGTTTGGGCGGAATCCAGCTCCTGTCTAATCTCTGCGGTTCATATCCCAGGTATAGACAATTGGGAAGCGGATTATTTCAGTCGCCAAACGTTACACCCGGGCGAATGGTCTCTTCACCCAGAGGTATTTCTTCAGATTTTTCAAATGTGGGGACTTCCAGAAATAGATCTGATCGCCTCTCATCTAAACAAGAAACTTCCCAGGTATCTGTCCAGATCCAGGGATCCTCAAGCGGAAGCAGTGGATGCATTGTCACTTCCTTGGAAGTATCATCCTGCCTATATCTTTCCGCCTCTAGTTCTTCTTCCAAGAGTAATCTCCAAGATTCTGAAGGAATGCTAGTTTGTTCTGCTGGTAGCTCCGGCATGGCCTCACAGGTTTTGGTATGCGGATCTTGTCCGGATGGCCTCTTGCCATCCGTGGACTCTTCCGCTACGACCAGACCTTCTGTCGCAAGGTCCTTTTTTCCATCAGGATCTCAAATCCTTAAATTTAAAGGTATGGAGATTGAACGCTTGATTCTTAGTCAAAGAGGTTTCTCTGACTCTGTGATTAATACTATGTTACAGGCTCGTAAATCTGTATCCAGAGAGATATATTATAGAGTCTGGAAGACTTATATTTCTTGGTGTCTTTCTCATCATTTTTCTTGGCATTCTTTTAGAATTCCAAGAATTTTACAGTTTCTTCAGGATGGTTTAGATAAAGGTTTGTCCGCAAGTTCCTTGAAAGGACAAATCTCTGCTCTTTCTGTTCTTTTTCACAGAAAGATTGCTAATCTTTCTGATATTCATTGTTTTGTACAAGCTTTGGTTCGTATAAAACCTGTCATTAAGTCAATTTCTCCTCCTTGGAGTTTGAATTTGGTTCTAGGGGCTCTTCAAGCTCCTCCGTTTGAACCTATGCATTCATTGGTCATTAAATTACTTTCTTGGAAAGTTTTGTTCCTTTTGGCCATCTCTTCTGCTAGAATAGTTTCTGAATTATCTGCTCTTTCTTGTGAGTCTCCTTTTCTGATTTTTCATCAGGATAAGGCAGTGTTGCGAACTTCTTTTGAATTTTTACCTAAAGTTGTGAATTCCAACAACATTAGTAGAGAAATTGTGGTTCCTTCATTATGTCCTAATCCTAAGAATTCTAAGGAGAAATCGTTACATTCTTTGGATGTTGTTAGAGCTTTGAAATATTATGTTGAAGCTACTAAGTCTTTCCGAAAGACTTCTAGTTTATTTGTTATCTTTTCCGGTTCTAGAACAGGCCAGAAAGCTTCTGCCATTTCTTTGGCATCTTGGTTGAAATCTTTAATTCATCTTGCCTATGTTGAGTCGGGTAAAACTCCGCCTCAAAGGATTACAGCTCATTCTACTAGGTCAGTTTCTACTTCCTGGGCGTTTAGGAATGAAGCTTCGATTGATCAGATTTGCAAAGCAGCAACTTGGTCCTCTTTGCATACTTTTACTAAATTCTACCATTTTGATGTATTTTCTTCTTCTGAAGCAGTTTTTGGTAGAAAAGTACTTCAGGCAGCGGTTTCAGTTTGAATCTTCTGCTTATGTTTTTCATTAAACTTTATTTTGGGTGTGGATTACTTTCAGCAGGAATTGGCTGTCTTTATTTTATCCCTCCCTCTCTAGTGACTCTTGCGTGGAAAGATCCACATCTTGGGTAATCATTATCCCATACGTCACTAGCTCATGGACTCTTGCTAATTACATGAAAGAAAACATAATTTATGTAAGAACTTACCTGATAAATTCATTTCTTTCATATTAGTAAGAGTCCATGAGGCCCACCCTTTTTTGTGGTGGTTATGATTTTTGTATAAAGCACAATTATTCCAATTCCTTATTCTATATGCTTTCACACTTTTTTTATCACCCCACTTCTTGGCTATTCGTTAAACTGAATTGTGGGTGTGGTGAGGGGTGTATTTTATAGGCATTTTGAGGTTTGGGAAACTTTGCCCCTCCTGGTAGGAATGTATATCCCATACGTCACTAGCTCATGGACTCTTGCTAATATGAAAGAAATGAATTTATCAGGTAAGTTCTTACATAAATTATGTTTTTTATTTGCTCGCATTTGGCGGTGAAATGGTGGCATGAAATATACCAAAATGGGCCTATATCAATACTTGGGGTTGTCTACTACACTACAGCTAAAATTAACCCTACAAGCTCCCTACATGCTCCCTAATTAACCCCTTCACTCCTGGGCATAAAACACGTGTGGTGCGCAGCAGCATTTAGCGGCCTTCTAATTACCAAAAAGCAACCACAAAGCCATATAAGTCTGTTATTTCTGAAAAAGGGGATCCCAGAGAAGCATTTACAACCATTTGTGCCATAATTGCAGAAGCTGTTTGTAAATAATTTCAGTGGGAAACCTAAAGTTTGTGACAAAATTTGTGAAAAAGTGAACTTTTTTTTTTTATCGCATTTGGCGGTGAAATGGTGGCATGAAATATACCAAAATGGGCCTAGATCAATACTTTGGGATGTCTTCTAAAACAAAATATATACATGTCAAGGGATATTCAGGTATTCCTGACAGATATCAGGGTTCCAAAGTAACTAGCGCTAATTTGGAAAAAAAGTGGTTTGGAAAAGTGCTACTTGTATTTATTGCCCCATAAATTGCAAAAAAAGCAAAGAACGTGTAAACATTGGGTATTTCTAAACTCAGCACAAAATTTATAAACTATTTAGCATGGGTGTTTTTTGGTGATTGTAGATGTGTAACAGATTTTGGGGGTCAAAGTTAGAAAAAAGTGTGTTTTTTTTCCATTTTTTACTCATATTTTATCTTTTTTTTTTTAGTAAATTAGAAGATATGATGAAAATAATGGTATCTTTAGAAAGTCCATTTAATGACGAGAAAAACGGTATATAATATGTGTGGGTACAGTAAACGAGTAAGAGGAAAATTACAGCTAAACGCAAACACTGCAGAAATGTAAAAATAGCCATTGTCATTAAGGGTAAGAAAATTGAAAAATGGTCCGGTCATTAAGGGGTTAATCACACTTGAAAGTAATTTTTTTTATTCAAATATAATTTTTATTAAAAAAAAACCCCAAAAACATGATATTCCAGTATTATATGTAGGTATTCACAAAATTGTGAAGCACATAAAGTAATTTTTTTTTTTTACTTGCTAAAATATAAAATCACAACTACCGCCCTTTCAAGACCTGATTTAAAGGGACAGTAACCACCTTGTAATTACAGGACTCTATGCATCAGTCTTTGTGTATAGGCAAAGAGATTAGGAGATGTGTTAAAGAGATCTACAAGCTCAGCCCATTTAAATGGCCCGTTTTTTTTTCAATTAGCAAAACTGCTATTTCAAATACAAAAAAACAAAGGAACCATTTCTAAAATATATTTTATACTCTGCAGCTGGTATAACAACTCATTAAAAACACATTATAGGGCACATTAAACACTAAATACATTTTAAAAGCATTTATAATTTGCTGCCTTTGCTGTGCGACTTACCCCCTTCGCTGCGCCAGTACTCATGCCGTGTCTGAATGCATGAGAACGAGGCTCCCATTGGAACCTATGGAAGCAGGCTCTCATGAACGCAATGCAAACGCAAGCTCACATACGCATTGCTGTCAACTTGCAATACCAGCGCACATTAGCGTGCTCTGCTATTACTCAGTGGAGCCCAAATATCGCTTTCACAAAAGCGATATTTAGCGCTCCACTTGTAATCTGACCCTTAGTGTTTAAAATTTCCAATTTTACGGTATAATGTCATGTTACGGAATATAAAATTCCATCAAAATGTGCAGGTAAGAGTGGGGTGGTGTATAAAGGAGAGCACCTGCAGTGTGTATATGCCTTTGGCTGGAAGAGTGCCTGGTATGTGCATGTAAGGGTGTGTAGGCATGTGCCCATACGATATACCGCTCTGTAACTAGCTTTGAGCACATGCCAAGCACACCTACAACCTCAGGGAGACCACAGCAAGTGCTGCCAGCAAAATCTCTCATAATAAAAGTTCAATTATAAATTACAGTTACATTCCAGCCAAAACTGGAATCCACATGGCTTCATTTCAGTTTTGAATATAAGCATTTTTGTAATATAAATGTATTAGCCAAACTGCTTCTAATAAAAGCTATAGCCATTTCAAAAGTGTACTGAAATATGCACCATGCACCTGCATTTTAAACAGAAAAGCTAAGGTGCTTGTATCATCTGACAATGACTCAATTTGTTAATTGGTGACATGATGCAAGCCCCACTGACTCTCTTAGCAACAAAGAATACCAAAAGAACAAAGCGAAATTGACGATAAACGTAAATTGGAAAGTTGTTTAAAAAGGTATAGTAAACCAAAATGTTTTCTTTAATGATTCAGATAGATAGAGCATGCAATTTAAAGCAATTTTCTAATTTACTCATATTATCAATTTCCTTCGTTCTTTTGTCATCTTTATTTAAAAAGCAGGAATGTAAAGCTTAGGAGCCGGAACGTTTTAGGTTCTGCACCCTGGATAGTACTTGCTTACTGGTGGCTACATTAAGCCACGAATAAGCAAGCGTAACCCAGGTTCTGAACCAAAAATGGGCAGGGTCTTAAGTTTTACATCTCTGCTTTTTAAATAAAGATTCAAAGAGAATGAAGAAAAATTGATAAAAAGGAGTAAATTAGAAAGTTGCTGCTCTATCTGAATCATTAAAGAAAACATTTGGGTTTTGTATCCCTTTAAAGTTGCATGCCCTATCTGAATCATGAAAGTTTAATTTTGACTAGACTGTCCCTTTAACACTAAAACAGTGGTAACTTACTAGAAGCCTTTTTGACAATACATGTATACAGCAAACATGCTTCCATTCAAAGATGTAATTTACCTTTGTGCATTTCAATTTTGACGGAAATGTCCCTTTAATTGTCAAATGAGCTTGCCCTTCGAGTGAAAGTGCAACACACTAAGATCTGTGCAAATTCTTGTGCACTTTCACAAGGAGAAATTCGGCTCTAAAAATAGCCGAATGCCGCTGGCTGCAGCTATATTCGACATTAGTTTCATAGTAAATGTTCCAAATGCGCATCCCTTATGTCCCTTTAAATTACAAGAACAATTAAATTTAATAATGAAAGTATAATGCAATGCTGTTTTACAAAGTATTTTATATTACAATGTTTTTACTTTCCCTTTAACCCCTTAAGAAAATCAATGTACCCTGTACATCGGCTGTGCTATATAGTTCACCATATTTCAAATATCCTGAAATTATTGTACAGTACTGTATTATAAAGTTCCATTTATCTTTTGTTACGGTTAGTAAAGTACCATTGAGTCTGTAATTATAATTTTTGCATCATAAATATAGCAGTTTTGCATATAAGAGTTTTAGACACCACAATTTTTCCAATCTTAAAAAGGTATTTAAAGGGACAGTCTACACCTGAACTGCTGTTTAAAAAGATGGACAATCCGGGGGGCGGAGCCAGCCGTCGAAGAGACTAGCAGCACATTCAGTGAGCTCCTGGCTCTATATTTGATTATTGAGCTTTAATACTGAAAATTGAGCCTCTTTGGGGATTATTCTCAACATTTGTGTCAACATAGATTCAGATCTCCAGTTGAGAACGCATTCCATACTTCTAAACAGGCGGAGAGGGCACTTTACATATGTGAGCCTGAACGCTGCCCGAACTGATTGGGAGACAGCGATAGCTAAGCTGTGATAGCAGACGATACCCTTGCTATAGAGCTTTGTGGTGGAATACCTTTTTCAAGACAACAATGAAAGAGTTACTTGAAGACACACTCTGTAATTTACTAGGGGATTATATACTGGACTTACATCTAGTGCTTTTGGAGTGGCGTGAGAAAATAAATGTGCGCCACACATCCCAAGATGGCGCCGCATTACAGCTTAACACTCCTTCCCAGGGGGTGCCTTGCATTGTACCTGCTGATAAGGGGATCGCTATGGTGGAAGACAAAAAGGAGACAAGCTTTGGTGGTCAAGCGGAGGGGTTACTGGATGTACAAAAATTGAATGGCTATACACCTCTGTACCAGAACTATACTCCGGAGCTGATGGAAACATGCGTGAGAGAAGATGGAGGAGCAGCAGTTACCTTGAATCATATGGATGTCAATTTTGTTACTGGGCCTGGAGATAGTGCGATACCTTGCGATCTCCAGATAGAGGCTGGCCAGGCTCAGAGAAGGCGGAGGGACGACGGAGGTAGCCTGAAGCAAACTGGAAGGAAGCTGATACTGAAGCCCGGCGGGCAAGATGACTTATACTTGCCGCTGCCAGAAATCCCCATGCACCTGGACTGTGTTCTCCAGTATTGTTCCGGTTCTGTGATTCAGAAACATAATGTGGTCTCTACGCTAAAATGGGCAGCTTGTGGAGGTGTGATACTGTGTAAGGCACAATCATTGTCACAATACAGATATGGCATCGGGTAAGGACATTTCTGACTGTACCTGATCCTTGCTGCCAGTTGTTTGAACTACCTAAGCTTACTACTGTCAACGATGCCTTTATTAGTTAGATGTTTTCTACCTCAAGTTCTAGAGTAGCACCCGATTACAAGACTCAGACTAAACAAAATAAGCATGGTGAAATCCTCTCTCAGCATGGGAACCCTTACACAGTTATTCTACAGAGTCTGCACATACTAGTTTATAAATATGCAGATGCCCTATCTCTGTTTTTGTTCTTTTTTTTGTTTTCAGGGTTTAACTTCTGCTGACATGCTTATGTCAGTCATTTCAAGCTACACACTCAGCAATCTACTCTGTGACTAACCTCGATTAGTTAAACATTCAAGTTTGTCCATCCTATGGCTCTGGAGAATCGGAGTGGGCTATAGAGCTCCAGAATGTAGTTTACCGGACACTAGTTTTGGGTTGTGTCAGGTGAACTTTATTATTCCAGCAGGAAGACATGTCAAAATGACTGCTAAATGTGTAGGGTACACTGCTAGTTGCAGACAGTTCCCCCCTCTATGTTATGCGTATTATTGATTTACTACATGTGTTGTCCTTTTTCTCTAATTTTTCACAGGTTATTTTATGTTTATCAGTCCTGCAAGCTGCTAGTCTATTCTATGATAACCTTTATATTGATTGGTGCTCTGATATATCATTGGCGACATGTCTGTATTACCTAGTTAGAAAATGTTTGCTTTTCTGTTTGTGAACATATTAATATCTGTGCATACAGTCTATTTTACTATACAAAAATTGCTGAGAATTCCGCTAGGCTTATTAATAACAAAGTTCTCTCATAAAAAATAGGTACTGTTGAATGTACATTATATTTTGTCTGATATTTTGGCCTTCTAGATAACTCAGATTGTGGGCTCATATATTGCACGGGCCAATACCTTGCATTGAACAATGCCCTGTTATGCTCCAATATTAATTTTATCCTTTTATTACTTTATAGTTAACGAGCATTATGGTTGATGTTATAGGATAGTATATTCATATATATTATTGGCTTATACAGATTACTCTGATAGAGGACGGTACATTTTTGAGATCCAATACGCTTTCTAGATGTCACCATAGCCTAACTCACGATACCTAAGAGGCCATTTTCAAAATAATGTGTTATTTCTCCCTGAAACATATACATGTGTTAATGGTGGAAGTTTATTTGCTGAAGGATAGGTGAAGTGACACAATGTTAATTCTATCTAGGTCTAAACACGTGAACCGCCTTGTTGCGTGGCATAGGGCCCATGTCCACGCGATGGGGGGGTTTGACTTAAGTATTGACAACATTCACATACTTCACCATAGCTCAAGCACAATAGTATCTGAATTTATAATTTCCCTGCAAATGTGTTTTATTGGATGTTACAATTGTACCCCCATCAAGTTCCTTAGACTGTTTAATTGTTAATATGTATGTATACCCAATGATCTTATTGCTCTTAGCTCTCTATGTTTATTAACTCTTAAGATATGTAAATTGTTATTTAATGCCTGGCTGGCTGGCTCCGGTTTCCCCCCCCTAAGGGGTCTCCCCTTAGTAGTAGTTTAATTATTAAACATGGGAACACTGATTCCATTGAAAACCTCCCACTTATTATTCTTAAAGATGTGACAAGACAGCGGCTAATGATATTTTCCCCCCCTATTTGGTTTCAATCTGATAACTTATCTATCTATAAGCCTGAGGACCCAAAAAGAGTCCTATATGTTTGGTTTCAATCTGATAACTTATCTATCTATAAGCCTGAGGACCCAAAAAGAGTCCTATATGTTAAAAAACTAAAAAACCTGAGGCCAGCTGTTACGTTTCTTTTGACCACATAGAAATTACTACACTCCATGCAATATTTTTGTACCGATTTTAGGTATGGTTTGTTATGCTTAATGTATTGGAGGAGATGTATACTCTGGATAACTGTCCTTACGGGCTAAGGGCATATGGTTGTGGTTGTATGGTTATGCACTGTATTGTTTCTTTTTTTTTTTTGCCTCAATAAAAATATTTAAAAAAAAAAAAAAAAAAAAAAAGGACAATCCCTTTACCCAGTCCCCAGTTTTGTATAACCAACACTGTTCTATTAATATACTTTTGACTTCTGTGATTACCTTGTATTTAAGCTTTTGCGGACTGCCTCCTTATCTAGGATCTTTTGACAGACTTGCATTTCAGGCAATTAGTGCGTGAGCACAATGTTATTTATATGACGCACATGAACTAACGCCCTTTAGTTGTAAAAATTTTATTTCAAAATGCAGAGATAAGAGGCAGCCTTCAACGTCTTTGAAATTAGCATATGAGCCTACTAGGTTTAGCTTTCAACTAAGAATACCAATAGAACAAAGCAAAATTGATGATAAAAGCAAATTGGAAAGTTTAAAATTACATGCCCTATCTAAATCATGAAAGTTTATTTTTGTCTAAACTGTCCCTTGAATATAAATACTCTTTTTACCTATTTAGCTTTACAGATAACTCATCGCGCTAATGCACTGTTACAGAGATCTGTGGCAACCCGTGGGTTGCAGGTTCGATCCCGGCGAGGTCCACTCAGCCATTCATCCTTCAGAGGTCAGGTCGGTAAAATGAGTACCGTTGGGTAATAATAACACCTGTTATCAGCGCCGCAAGTCAGTTAAAGGGACATAATACTCATATGCTAAATCACTTGAAACTGATGCAGTATAACTGTAAAAAGCTGACAGGAAAATATCACCTGAGCATCTCTATGTAAAAAAGGAAGATATTTTACCTCACAATCTCCTCAGCTCAGCAGAGTAAGTTCTGTGTAAAAAGTTATACTCAGCTGCTGCCCAGCTGCAGGTTAAAAAAAATTTAAAAAAAAATGAAGAAATGAACAGCAGCCAATCAGCATCAGCAGTGCTGAGGTCATGAACTCTTTTACTGTGATCTCATGAGATTTCATTTAAACTTCCTTACACTGAATAGGGAAATAACATGAGAGTACACAAGTCTCATCCCTTCCGCTGTCCCGGGACAGACATACGGATATTCTGCTTAGAAATCCTTTACAATGGGATGTGGCTACTGAGGAACTTTTGAGATAAAATAGCTTTCTTTTTTACATAGAGATGTTCAGGTGATATTTTCTAGTCAGCTTTTTGCAGCTATACTGCATCACTTTCAAGTGTTTAAACATTTGGATATTATGGCCCTTTAAGTCTGAGGTTGTGCGCTATACAAGTATCCATTTTTATTATAGTTTTGAATGTCAACTTAGTTACAAATTTTGCATCATTTGCAAAAATCCAAAGTTCATTAAATAAAAAAATGTGTCAGTTTATCCTCAAGCCAAAATTTGACCCACTTTATTATTGAGTTTAGCCCAAAGCAATGCAGTTTACCAATTAGTCTGTTGTGTGAGACCATATCAAACGTTATGCTAAAATTTATATAACAAACAACTACTGGTCCATCCTGATCTATCACTTTAGTAATATAGTCAAAGAACTCAACTAGACTAATCCGACAAGATCTTCCTAAAAGTTCTTCTATAAGCGGTTTCGACTTTAGCAAGATTTTTTATTTTTTTTAAGCTTTAAGAGATTCCATTATTTTCTTCCTACCAGAGTTAAATTCACCGGCCTGTAGTTACCAGTATGCTGTGAAGACAGAAGTAACCATTTAGGCAGTTTGCCATTTCCTTATCTCCTTCTACAAATTTACCATCAATTGTATTGATTGTTACTACACCCTCTTAGTTTTTGTTTTACAATTATATTTTTAAAGGTTATGTCACCATTTTTCCACTGACTTATCTCCACACAAGCCTTAGCATTCCTTATTAACTACCTAAAAATACATACACACACACCATACATACATACACACACACACACACACCATACATACACACACACCCACATACATACACACACATACATACACACACACTGTATTGTCCCGAGTATAGGCCACACTTTTTCCCCCTAATGCAAGTCTTGAAACTAGGGGTGCGGCCTATACTCTGGATGTAGCGATTAAACAATATAAAGATACCGGTATACTGTAGCTTGAACAGTCCGGGTTTAGGCAATTGGTTTTAGTGGCACTGTGTGAGGGAAGGAGTGGGTTAAGAGCAAAATGTAAAGTTCGCCAGTACAGTACCGGTAATCAGAGAATCGTGGATCACAACTCACAGCAATCGTGGTTTAACATCCATGCGGATTGACAGTGTAGCGCGTATGACCACACCTCCACTCACCTCTGTGAAATCAACAGAGTTTCTCAAATGATTGACAGGGTAGCTAGTATGACCACGCCTCCACTCGCCTCGGTCAAACCAAATGTGTTTCTCAGGTGTTTCCTTAGGCAGGCAACTCCATCTGAGGTAGGAGGTAACGGGGAAAGGGAGACAGCCAAATAAAGTCCCCTATAAAAAAAAAGAAAAAAAAAGATAGGCAATTTAAAGTAGGAGATAAAAAGTACCAGTATTCTTTATTCCATGGTACGAAAAAAAAGCAGGATACAAAAAGAAGTTTTAAGTGATTCTTCCTTCTTTTTGTATCCGTCTAGTAACCAGTAGTTTTTTATTGAGGCATTAATAAGAGAGTTACGGTAATAAAACAATGAAAAGAACTTAGTAGAATACAGTATATGGTAGTAACGGTATGACAAATCATACTGTAAGGTGTACCATTTACCAATACTAACTATAGGAATCTTAACTACCGTAGCTAGGCTGATAGTAGAATACACATTATAAACCTATGAAGTACCCTAACAATAGTGAACACACTCGCCTATGTATCCTGTTTGTTCTAACTTACCATGGAATAAAGAATTATTGTTATCCTCTACTTGAGTTTCCCCAGTCTATTTTTCTTTTTTTAACCATATATTGGACTTTATTTGGGGACTGTGTGTGTGTGTGTGTGTGGGGAGGGTTGGAGGCTGAGTGCGTTAAGAGGGGGCTGTGTGTGTGGGGAGGGTAAGGAGACTTACCTTATCTGTCAGGGAGAGTGGGGGTCTGTGTTTGAGGGAGCTAGGGGGTGAGAGGGCTGAGGGGAGGGATAGTGCGAGTTGTGGGCACTGTGTGAGGGAAGGAGGCTGAGTGGGTTAATAGGAGACAGCCTGATATGAGGGGGCTTTATGTGTGTGGGGTGGTTAAGGAGACTTACCGTATCTGTCATGGAGGGAAGGGGTCTGTGTGTGAGGAAGATAGAGGGCTGGAGGGTGAGGAGGGCTGATAGGAGGTAGTTACCTGTAATAGGGTGAGTTGTGGGCACTGTGTGAGGGAGGTAGGCTGAGTGGGTTAAGAGGAGGCAGCCTGTGAGGGTTATGAGGGGGCTGTTTGTAAGGAGTTTTTCCACTGAGGGAAGAAGGCTAAGAGATTAAGGAGGGGTCTGTGTGTGAGGGAGATAGGGGACTGAGAGGGGGAGGATGAGAGGGGCTGTGTGAAAGAATAAGATTAGAAAAGGAGGCTGAGAGTGTAAGAAGAGACTGTTTGGGAGGGAGGGGGTGTATGAGGTAGAAGGGGCTGAAAGGGTCAGAGGGCGCTGAGAGGGTGAGGAGGAAGGCTGAGAGGGTAAGGAGAGAGAAACTGTTTGTGATTGAGGAAAAAGAGGGTTGGGAGAGAGTGTTGAGAGGGTGAGGAAGGGTCTGTGTGTGAGGGAGAGGGGATCTGAGAGGATGAGGAGGTGGTTGTGTGTGAGTGAGAGAAGAGCAAAGAGGGTAAGGAGGGGGCAGATAGTTGAGGATGAGGTTGTTGTTTTTTTGTACAGGAGCCAACATAAAATATGGTACCAATATGGCTGATCATGTGGGGATTCGGAGTTCGACCAGCAAAGGGATAAGGCGAAATTATGATTCAAACTTTTAGATCAAAGTTTTAAAATACGCTGAACAAACAAGCAATAGGGAAGCTGCCAGAAAATACGACGTAGATGAGAAAAATGTACGCAGATGGAAGCCGATGTGGAACAAACTAGAAAATTCTGCTTCTACAAGGAAATCGTTCAGAGGGCCAAAGAAAGGCAGGTATTGCGAAGTTGATGCAGCAGTGCTTCCCTTCATTCTAGAGCAAAGAAAAAGTGGAATGCCTGTCACCCGAAAAATCATACAATTGAAGGCATTAGAAATTGCCAGTGAATTAAATATTCCCAGGCATGAATTTAAAGCAAGCCTTGGATGGTGCCGTAGATTTATGCTCAGAAGTGGCCTCTCTCTAAGGCGCAGGACAACACTTGCACAAAGACTACCTGTTGACTTCAATGAAAAGCTGCTTGCATTCCAACGGTATGTCATAGAGCTCAGGAAAAAGCACAACTATCCATTGAGCCAAATTGGAAATGTAGACGAAACTCCAGTTTTATTTGATATGCCAAGTAATACAACCGTGGATCAAAAAGGAGCAAAATCCATTCTTATGAGGACCACAGGAAAATTACGTATAACAGCAATGTTAGCTGTTACAGCTGATGGTCATAAGCCGACACCTTATGTGATCCTAAAAAGGAAAACTATGCCGAAAGAAAGTCCAATCTTCCAAGAGGCTTAATTGTCAGATGTCATGAAAAGGGATGGATGAGCAAGGAGCTGATGAATGATTGGCTATCAGTTGTTTGGAAGAGTAGGCCTGGTGCTCTTCTTGCCAAAAAAGCTATGCTGGTATTGGATGCCTTTAAAGGACATTTAACACCTGATGTAAAAAGTAAGATTGGATCCTTGAAATCAGATCTGGTTGTAACACCAGGGGGTATGACATCCCAACTCCAAGTGCTTGATGTTGTGGTCAACAAGCCATTTAAAGATAATCTACGGCAACAGTATTCTGAATGGCTTGTGGCTGGAGATCATGCCCTCACACCAAGCAGCAAAATGAAGAAACCATCAGTGGCTCTGCTGTGTCAGTGGATTATTTCTGCATGGGCAATGATATCTTCAGAATCAATCATAAAAGGATTCAAAAAATGTTGCCCGTCAAATGCATTGGATGGTAGTGAAGATGATGGTTTGTGGGAAGATCAGAGAGAAGTTGATCGGGAGAAAAATGAAGAAAGAGTGATGAAAACCTGAGCAAAAATACTGGTATTGGTGGAGAGACAGGCAGTGAAAGTGACTAAAATTTCTCAAAGGGATGACTTAAGAACATTTGCTAATGTTGTTTATTATTGTGCAGGGGAAAGGGCGACGACTGTTCCCATCAGTCTCCTTGTTGTCCATTCCTTTTCCCTTCTTTATTTACAGTATAACTACAAAATAGTTTTCAATATTTCTGTGAGTGTGGTATAAAGCATACCAAAAGTGTTAAAAGTTATAAGACTTATAAGACCTTCCCATGACACTGCAGCTACTCCTGTATATGCTGACCCTATACAAATACGGTATATCATGGATTACAGCCCCTCCTCCTACTCAGCCGGGTTGGACATTATATATATATACATACATACATACATACATACATACATACACACACACATAAATACATATACACACATACATATACAGTGGGGCAAAAAAGTATTTAGTCAGCCACCAATTGTGCAAGTTCTCCCACTTAAGAAGATGAGAGAGGCCTGTAAATTTTTATCATAGGTATACCGCAACTAAGAGACAAAATGTGGAAACAAATCCAGACAATCACATTGTCTGATTTGGAAAGAATTTATTTGCATATTATGGTGGAAAATAAGTATTTGGTCAGTATCAAAAGTTCATCTCAATACTTTGTTATATATCCTTTGTTGGCAATGTCAGAGGTCAAACGTTTTCTGTAAGTCTTCACAAGGTTGTCACACACTGTTGCTGGTATGTTGGCCCATTCCTGCATGATCTCCTCTAGAGCAGTGATGTTTTGGGGCTGTCGCTAGGCAACACAGACTTTCAACTCCCTCCAAAGGTTTTCTATGAGGTGGACTGGCTAGGCCACTCCAGGACCATGAAATGCTTCTATTGAAGCCACTCCGTTGCCTGGGCGGTGTGTTTGGGATCATTGTCATGCTGAAAGACCCAGCCACGTTTCATCTTCAATGCCCTTGCTGATGGAAGGAGGTTTGCACTCAAAATCTCACGATACATGGCCCCATTCATTCTTTCATGTACACGGATCAGTCGTGTTCACTTTGCAGAGAAACAGCCCCAAAGCATGATGTTGCCACCCCCATGCTTCACAGTAGGTATGGTGTTCTTTGGTTGCAACTCAGCGTTCTCTCTCCTCCAAACATGACGAGTTGTGTTTCTACCAAACAGTTCTACTTTGGTTTCATCTGACCATATGACATGCTCCCAATCCGCTTCTGGATCATCCAAATGCTCTCTAACATGCTTCAGACGGGCCCGGGCATGTACTGGCTTAAACAGGGGGACACGTCTGGCACTGCTGAGTCCCTGGCGGCATAGTGTGTTACTGATGGTAGCCTTTGTTACGTTGGTCCCAGCTCTCTGCAGGTCATTCACTAGGTCCCCCCGTGTGGTTCTGGGATGTTTGCTCACCGTTCTTGTGATCATTTTGACCCCACGGGGTGAGATCTTGCGTGGAGCCCCAGATCGAGGGAGATTATCAGTGGTCTTGTAGGTCTTCCATTTTCTAATTATTGCTCCCACAGTTGATTTCTTCACACCAAGCTGCTTGCCTATTGCAAATTCAGTCTTCCCAGCCTGGTGCAGGTCTACAATTTTGTTTCTGGTGTTCTTTGACAGCTCTTTGGTCTTCACCATAGCGGAGTTTGGAGTGTGACTGTTGGAGGTTGTGGACAGGAGTCTTTTATACTGATAACAAGTTCAATGTGATTGTCTGGATTTGTTTCCACATTTTGTCTCTCTTAGTTGAGGTATACCTATGATAAAAATTACAGGCCTCTCTCATCTTCTTAAGTGGGAGAACTTGCACAATTGGTGGCTGACTAAATACTTTTTTGCCCCACTACATTATAATATATATATACATATACACACACACACACCTCTCTCTCTCTTTGTCAACTATATTTGAGGGAATCTCACATGCACAGCCATCACCCAATAAAATAAATGCTTTAAGAATATGATCTTATTACAACTAAAAAATAGAAACAAAAAATTGAGATATTTAACCATGCATTAAATATTAAAATAGCAATATCTGTAAACTTCCTTTCTGTACTTTCTGTAGTGTAATATGCTCTGCACTTCATGCCAATAATTTAAGAGAACTGAAACCTGGTAAATATGCAAATCTGTAATGCTGAAGTTCTAGAAGCTTATTGAAGAAATACAGATGTAAAAATGACAGCATACGGTAGGAGAGAGAAAAAGAGGCAGTCAGGAGGCGCTTTGGATTGCCCTATGCTTCATGACTATAATTTGAAAGAAGTGAAAAAGAAAGAGAGCGCAAGAGAAAGAGAGCAAGAGCGAGCGACGGGAAAAGACAAGAGAGACAGGAAAAGAAAAGAGACGAAACAAGAAAAGAGAGACAAGACAAGAGTCGAGAGAGATTACCCTCCCACCTAACACTTTCACACCCTGATCCCTCCCAAACAGCTCTCTTCCCTCCCTTACCCCCACAGGTCACCACCATCTTAGGTACTGGCAGACAGTCGTCCAGTATGAAGATTAAAGGCCATTTTTTTCTTATTAAATAGTTTTTAATATTTTCTGCAGTGTAGGATCAACCTTACCCTCCAACCTCCTAATCCTTCCCAAACAGCTCTCTAACCCTCCCCCTCTAACTAGTGTTAACCAATATATATATATATATATATATACACACACACATACATAGCCCTCAGTTTACGCCGGGGTTAGGTTCCAGAAGGAATGGTTGTAAATCGAAACCATTGTAAATTGAAACCCAGTTTATAATGTAAGTCAATGGGAAGTGAGGGAGTTAGGTTCCAGGCCCTTCTCAAAATTGTCATAAGTAACACCTAATACATTATTTTTAAAGCTTTGAAATTAAGACTTTAAATGCTAAACAGCATTATAAACCTAATAAAATAATCACACAACACAGAATATATAATTAAACTAAGTTAAATGAACAAAAACATTTGCTAAACAGCATTATAAACCTAATAAAATAATCACAACACAGACTTCACTTGCATTTTTCTGCAAAAAGTTCTTTCTATGCATTCCAATCTGGACTGATTTATAGACAGGAAGATCTTGTTCCTTTGAAAATCTGCTTGAGAGCTCAGGTCTGGTTAAACTGATTAATTTCAGCTTGCTTGGCTTTGCTGCAACACAAGCGGACAGCTCCACCTACTGGCTATTTTAATAAATGCACTGCTTCTCAATAGCAGTCACATGACTGGAAAAAAAGGTTGTTATTCTGAAACGGTGTAAATTGAACCGTTGTAAACCGAGGGCCATATGTATGTATGTATGTATGTATGTATGTATGTATGTATGTATGTATGTATGTATGTATATATATATATATATATATATATATATGTTTTTAAAGTAGAAAACCTCTACAGCTCGTGTAGCTGTAAGCTTTTTGGTATAGGGTGCGCAAAGTCTAAGCACAATACATATAAATTTGTATGCACAGTATAAATTATAGATGTGAACAAATGGATATATATATACACAAAATTAAGTGTGCACATGTAAGTGCATGTATGTACGTATATTCTGAGGGTATAAGAAGGAGAATAATATAAAGATATAAATATATATCTCTACATATACATGCACACGTACACCTAAATACAAGAGGACATAAAAATGGCTGCTATGAATAAAACATCCAGTGTGCGGGAAAACCTTTTCCTAGTAATCCCTAAAATAAAGAAATAACAATGGAGAGTTCTGGATGAAATTCAGCGCTATTTCAGAGTCCCCTAAAAAAAATTTGAAATAATTGCATGTACATATACAGGGTGTATGGTGATTTACAATTCATAAAAAACGCACATATCCCAAATGACATAAGGAATGAATAATGGGAGAAATTTCATACAGTCAATGAAAATTCGATATCCAAAGAAATTTCTTGTATTGTACTTACTAGACACCCCCTCAATCATATGAGGTAAGTGTGATGCGTGGTAGAACAGGTTGCCTGCAGGTGATGTAATGGTTCAGTGTTGGATTATACGATATGTAAAACTTCCCCTCGGTGCCAGTAGAAATCCTTCCACCAGTTTCTGGTATATGTCTACACCGGTCTGCAGAATGTGTATATACACACGCAATCCCCTCAGCAGATGGTGATGGATATTCGTTTGGTGTATTATAAATGAAAAGAGGGATAACAAAACATAGCGTAATCCTGAGTCTCCTATATATTAAGATTTATTCAACTTTGTTGCTGTCGTCCTACCAAGGGCGCTAGGAATTCAGACTCAGTATAGCCATATATTAGTGGAGAGAGCACACAGAATTGGACCAACTTTCTTGCTGGACTTTCATCCAGGTCATTAATTTCAGGTCTGGTAAAACTGATTAATTTCAGCTTGCTTGGCTGCAACACAAGCAGACAGCTCCACCTACTGGCTATTTTAATAAATGCACTGCTTCTCAATAGCAGTCACATGACTGGAAAAAAAGGTTGTTATTCTGAAATGGTGTAAATTGAACCGTTGTAAACCGAGGGCAACATAAAATTATAATTACATCCCCACCCCACATTGTTCTTGTAGCGTAGCTCCCCATCCCTCTCTTTGCCTTTATCTTTATTATTATTTATTTTGTAGGGACCCCCCCACTCCCTCCGCTGCTGGACCGCCTACCGGATTCCCTCCCACACCTCCTGTCGGCACCAGCAAATGATCATTACAGACTTTGTGCAGTCAGGATTTATCAATCAGCGGTAATCAGACTGCTGCTTCCCTGCCCTGTTCTCAACCTCTTAGGTGGAGATTTTCAATCCGCTGCCTGTATTTACCACTGCACATGATCGCTCCTGTGTGCTCAAGTGCAACCCCGCCCACAGCCAATCACGCGCAGGCGAGCGATCGTGTGCACTGGTAAATGCAGGCAATGGATTGCTGCCCTCCAAAGGAAAAGCCAGACGGACAGGGGTGAATATGTATGCCCCTGTCCTTCCGTGAATGATAAATCTAGCTCAATATGTGGCGTTTCCCTAGAATATTATTTTCTTGCTATCCGACTGCCCTTTAACGCTATAACAATGGTCAGCGTTGCGCAAGCAGATAAAGCCATGCTATGCACATGGTAGGACACAGTTTCTGGACTCTGAGCGCACACACACACACATGTGCAGTAACTTGCGGTGAGGTTCGGATTGTCAAACCAGCAGAGAATGAATAATAAAAACAGAATTTATGTTTACCTGATAAATTTCTTTCTCCAACGGTGTGTCCGGTCCACGGCGTCATCCTTACTTGTGGGATATTCTCTTCCCCAACAGGAAATGGCAAAGAGCCCAGCAAAGCTGGTCACATGATCCCTCCTAGGCTCCGCCTACCCCAGTCATTCGACCGACGTTAAGGAGGAATAATAGCATAGGAGAAACCATATGGTACCGTGGTGACTGTAGTTAAAGAAAATAAATTATCAGACCTGATTAAAAAACCAGGGCGGGCCGTGGACCGGACACACCGTTGGAGAAAGAAATTTATCAGGTAAACATAAATTCTGTTTTCTCCAACATAGGTGTGTCCGGTCCACGGCGTCATCCTTACTTGTGGGAACCAATACCAAAGCTTTAGGACACGGATGAAGGGAGGGAGCAAATCAGGTCACCTAAATTGAAGGCACCACGGCTTGCAAAACCTTTCTCCCAAAAACAGCCTCAGAAGAAGCAAAAGTATCAAACTTGTAAAATTTGGTAAAAGTGTGCAGTGAAGACCAAGTCGCTGCCCTACATATCTGATCAACAGAAGCCTCGTTCTTGAAGGCCCATGTGGAAGCCACAGCCCTAGTGGAATGAGCTGTGATTCTTTCGGGAGGCTGCCGTCCGGCAGTCTCGTAAGCCAATCTGATGATGCTTTTAATCCAAAAAGAGAGAGAGGTAGAAGTTGCTTTTTGACCTCTCCTTTTACCTGAGTAAACAACAAACAAGGAAGATGTTTGTCTAAAATCCTTTGTAGCATCTAAATAGAATTTTAGAGCGCGAACAACATCCAAATTGTGCAACAAGCGTTCCTTCTTTGAAACTGGTTTCGGACACAGAGAAGGTACGATAATCTCCTGGTTAATGTTTTTGTTAGAAACAACTTTTGGAAGAAAACCAGGTTTAGTACGTAAAACCACCTTATCTGCATGGAACACCAGATAAGGAGGAGAACACTGCAGAGCAGATAATTCTGAAACTCTTCTAGCAGAAGAAATTGCAACTAAAAACAAAACTTTCCAAGATAATAACTTAATATCAACGGAATGTAAGGGTTCAAACGGAACCCCCTGAAGAACTGAAAGAACTAAATTGAGACTCCAAGGAGGAGTCAAAGGTTTGTAAACAGGCTTGATTCTAACCAGAGCCTGAACAAAGGCTTGAACATCTGGCACAGCTGCCAGTTTTTTGTGAAGTAACACCGACAAGGCAGAAATCTGTCCCTTCAGGGAACTTGCCGATAATCCTTTTTCCAATCCTTCTTGAAGGAAGGATAGAATCCTAGGAATCTTAACCTTGTCCCAAGGGAATCCTTTAGATTCACACCAACAGATATATTTTTTCCAAATCTTGTGGTAAATCTTTCTAGTTACAGGCTTCCTGGCCTGAACAAGAGTATCGATAACAGAATCTGAGAAACCTCGCTTCGATAAAATCAAGCGTTCAATCTCCAAGCAGTCAGCTGGAGTGAAACCAGATTCGGATGTTCGAACGGACCCTGAACAAGAAGGTCTCGTCTCAAAGGTAGCTTCCAAGGTGGAGCCGATGACATATTCACCAGATCTGCATACCAAGTCCTGCGTGGCCACGCAGGAGCTATCAAGATCACCGACGCCCTCTCCTGATTGATCCTGGCTACCAGCCTGGGGATGAGAGGAAACGGCGGGAACACATAAGCTAGTTTGAAGGTCCAAGGTGCTACTAGTGCATCCACTAGAGCCGCCTTGGGATCCCTGGATCTGGACCCGTAGCAAGGAACTTTGAAGTTCTGACGAGAGGCCATCAGATCCATGTCTGGAATGCCCCATAGTTGAGTGACTTGGGCAAAGATTTCCGGATGGAGTTCCCACTCCCCCGGATGCAATGTCTGACGACTCAGAAAATCCGCTTCCCAATTTTCCACTCCCGGGATGTGGATAGCAGACAGGTGGCAGGAGTGAGACTCCGCCCATAGAATAATCTTGGTCACTTCTTCCATCGCTAGGGAACTCCTTGTTCCCCCCTGATGGTTGATGTACGCAACAGTCGTCATGTTGTCTGATTGAAACCGAATGAACTTGGTCCTCGCTAGCTGAGGCCAAGCCTTGAGAGCATTGAATATCGCTCTCAGTTCCAGAATATTTATCGGTAGAAGAGATTCTTCCCGAGACCAAAGACCCTGAGCTTTCAGGGATCCCCAGACCGCGCCCCAGCCCATCAGACTGGCGTCGGTCGTGACAATGACCCACTCTGGTCTGCGGAATGTCATCCCTCGTGACAGGTTGTCCAGGGACAGCCACCAACGGAGTGAGTCTCTGGTCCTCTGATTTACTTGCATCTTTGGAGACAAGTCTGTATAGTCCCCATTCCACTGACTGAGCATGCACAGTTGTAATGGTCTTAGATGAATGCGCGCAAAAGGAACTATGTCCATTGCCGCTACCATCAACCCGATCACTTCCATGCACTGAGCTACGGAAGGAAGAGGAACGGAATGAAGTATCCGACAAGAGTCCAGAAGCTTTGACTTTCTGGCCTCTGTTAGAAAAATCCTCATTTCTGAGGAGTCTATAATTGTTCCCAAGAAGGGAACCCTAGTTGACGGGGATAGAGAACTCCTTTCCACGTTCACTTTCCAGCCGTGAGATCTGAGAAAGGCCAGGACGATGTCCGTGTGAGCCTTTGCTCGAGGGAGGGACGACGCTTGAATCAGAATGTCGTCCAGGTAAGGCACTACTGCAATGCCCTTTGGTCTTAGTACCGCTAGAAGGGACCCTAGTACCTTTGTGAAAATCCTTGGAGCAGTGGCTAATCCGAAAGGAAGCGCCACAAACTGGTAATGTTTGTCCAGGAATGCAAACCTTAGGAACCGATGATGTTCCTTGTGGATAGGAATATGTAGATACGCATCCTTTAAATCCACCGTGGTCATGAATTGACCTTCCTGGATGGAAGGAAGGATAGTTCGAATGGTTTCCATCTTGAAAGATGGGACCTTGAGAAATTTGTTTAAGATCTTGAGATCTAAGATTGGTCTGAACGTTCCCTCTTTTTTGGGAACTATGAACAGATTGGAGTAGAACCCCGTCCCTTGTTCTCTTAATGGAACAGGATGAATCACTCCCATTTTTAACAGGTCTTCTACACAATGTAAGAACGCCTGTCTTTTTATGTGGTCTGAAGACAACTGAGACCTGTGGAACCTCCCCCTTGGGGGAAGTCCCTTGAATTCCAGAAGATAACCCTGGGAGACTATTTCTAGCGCCCAAGGATCCAGAACATCTCTTGCCCAAGCCTGAGCGAAGAGAGAGAGTCTGCCCCCCACCAGATCCGGTCCCGGATCGGGGGCCAATATTTCATGCTGTCTTGGTAGCAGTGACAGGTTTCTTGGCCTGCTTTCCCTTGTTCCAGCCTTGCATTGGTCTCCAAGCTGGCTTGGCTTGAGAAGTATTACCCTCTTGCTTAGAGGACGTAGCACTTTGGGCTGGTCCGTTTTTACGAAAGGGACGAAAATTAGGTCTATTTTTTGCCTTGAAAGGCCTATCCTGAGGAAGGGCGTGGCCCTTACCCCCAGTGATATCAGAGATAATCTCTTTCAAGTCAGGGCCAAACAGCGTTTTCCCCTTGAAAGGAATGTTTAGTAACTTGTTCTTGGAAGACGCATCAGCCGACCAAGATTTCAACCAAAGCGCTCTGCGCGCCACAATAGCAAACCCAGAATTCTTAGCCGCTAACCTAGCCACTTGCAAAGTGGCGTCTAGAGTGAAAGAATTAGCCAATTTGAGAGCATTGATTCTGTCCATAATCTCCTCATAAGGAGGAGAATCACTATCGAGCACCTTAATCAGTTCATCAAACCAGAAATATGCAGCTGTAGTGACAGGGACAATGCATGAAAAGGGTTGTAGAAGGTAACCCTGCTGAACAAACATCTTTTTAAGCAAACCTTCTAATTTTTTATCCATAGGATCTTTAAAAGCACAACTATCCTCTATGGGTATAGTGGTGCGTTTGTTTAAAGTAGAAACCGCTCCCTCGACCTTGGGGACTGACTGCCATAAGTCCTTTCTGGGGTCGACCATAGGAAACAATTTTTTAAATATGGGGGGAGGGACGAAAGGAATACCGGGCCTTTCCCATTCTTTATTAACAATGTCCGCCACCCGCTTGGGTATAGGAAAAGCTTCTGGGAGCCCCGGCACCTCTAGGAACTTGTCCATTTTACATAGTTTCTCTGGAATGACCAACTTTTCACAATCATCCAGAGTGGATAATACCTCCTTAAGCAAAATGCGGAGATGTTCCAACTTAAATTTAAATGTAATCACATCAGATTCAGCCTGATGAGAAATGTTCCCTGAATCAGTAATTTCTCCCTCAGACAAAACCTCCCTGGCCCCCTCAAACTGGATTAGGGGCCCTTCAGAGATAGTAATATCAGCGTCGTCATGCTCTTCAGTAACTAAAACAGAGCAGCCACGCTTACGCTGACAAGGTTTCATTTTGGCTAAAATGTTTTTGACAGAATTATCCATTACAGCCGTTAATTGTTGCATAGTAAGGAGTATTGGCGCGCTAGATGTACTAGGGGCCTCCTGAGTGGGCAAGACTCGTGTAGACGAAGGAGGGAATGATGCAGTACCATGCTTACTCCCCTCACTTGAGGAATCATCTTGGGCATCATTGTCATTATCACATAAATCACATTTATTTAAATGAATAGGAATTCTGGCTTCCCCACATTCAGAACACAGTCTATCTGGTAGTTCAGACATGTTAAGCAGGCATAAACTTGATAAGAAAGTACAAAAAACGTTTTAAAATAAAACCGTTACTGTCACTTTAAATTTTAAACTGAACACACTTTGTTACTGCAATTGCGAAAAAACATGAAGGAATTGTTCAAAAATCACAAAATTTTCACCACAGTGTCTTAAAGCCTTAAAAATATTGCACACCAAATTTGGAAGCTTTAACCCTTAAAATAACGGAACCGGAGCCGTTATAAGCTTTAACCCCTTTACAGTCCCTGGTATCTGCTTTGCTGAGACCCAACCAAGCCCAAAGGGGAATACGATACCAAATGACGCCTTCAGAAAGTCTTTTCTAAGTATCAGAGCTCCTCTCACATGCGACTGCATGCCATGCCTCTCAAAAACAAGTGCGCCACACCGGCGCGAAAATGAGACTCTGCTTATGCTTTGGGAAAGCCCCTAAGAAATAAGGTGTCTAATACAGTGCCTGCCGATATTATTATATCAAAATACCCAGATAAAATGATTCCTCAAGGCTAAATATGTGCTAATAATGAATCGATTTAGCCCAGAAAAGTCTACAGTCTAAATAAGCCCTTGTAAAGCCCTTATTTACGATCGTAATAAATATGGCTTACCGGATCCCATAGGGAAAATGACAGCTTCCAGCATTACATCGTCTTGTTAGAATGTGTCATACCTCAAGCAGCAAGAGACTGCACACTGTTCCCCCAACTGAAGTTAATTGCTCTCAACAGTCCTGTGTGGAACAGCCATGGATTTTAGTTACGGTTGCTAAAATCATTTTCCTCATACAAACAGAAATCTTCATCTCTTTTCTGTTTCTGAGTAAATAGTACATACCAGCACTATTTTAAAATAACAAACTCTTGATTGAATAAATAAAAAACTACAGTTAAACACTAAAAAAACTCTAAGCCATCTCCGTGGAGATGTTGCCTGTACAACGGCAAAGAGAATGACTGGGGTAGGCGGAGCCTAGGAGGGATCATGTGACCAGCTTTGCTGGGCTCTTTGCCATTTCCTGTTGGGGAAGAGAATATCCCACAAGTAAGGATGACGCCGTGGACCGGACACACCTATGTTGGAGAAATGATGTATTGTTTGTTATATAATTAAAAATATGTGTATGATCTGTTCACATAATTATTTATATTTATTCGTTTCTGGTGCTGCTTTACTCATTTATCTAGGAGATAATGGATACATATTCTTAATATGTAGAGTGCAAGCTACAATTACAACCGATGGGGAGTTGTTTGCACATGCGCCACAGATGTGCACACTCGAACAAATCCTATGTGTGCACGTTCTAGCGCATTGGTGACATTCGATCAGATAAACGAGCAGAAAAGTGCTGAAATTGGGGGTGCGAGCACAGCATGAGAGACTACTTTAAAGGGACGTAAAAGTAAAACATTTTCATTCATGATTCAGGTAGAACATGCACATTTTAAACAACTTTCCTATTTTCTCCTATTATCAATTTTGTTTTCCTTTCTTGGTATCCTTTGTTGAAAAGCATACCTATCTAGGGTTAGGAGCAGCAGGGCACTACTGGAAACTAGCTGCTGATTAGTGGCTGCATATGTCTCTTGTCATGACGTGTTCAGCTAGCCCTCAGTAGAACATTGCTGCTCCTTCAACAAAGGATACCACATTTGATAAAAGAAGTAAATTGGAAAGTTGTTTCAAATGTTATTCTCTATCGGAATCATAAATGAAAGTGTATGTTTCATGCCCCTTTAACCTAATTATTTACATTTCCTTCTTTAAAATGTTTTCTGCACAAACCGTCGTGTTCTTTTTTATCTTTTCTCATATCTACTCAGCTCAACCGGTTTTATGGCACTTTAATATCTATCTATTGGGTACTTGTAAAGTGCAAACTAATCACCCGTGAGGGTCTCAAGGCGCTATGAGAGGGGGGGAGAGGGGGGCTAAGGGAAGACGATTCAGTCGAAGAGCCAGGTCTTGAGGTCCTTCCTGAAGCTTGTAAGGGAGGTGGATTGTTTGAGATGCAACGGGAGTGAGTTCTATGACCTTGCTGCCATATAGGAGAAGGATTTTCCTCCAGCTGCTTTTTTCTTGATGCGGGGGATGACTGCGAGTGCTTGGTCAGCAGAGCGGAGTTGTCTGGAGGGGGTGTAGAAATTGACACGGTGGTTGATGTATTCAGGACCGATGTTGTGGAGGGCCTTGAATGAATGTGTTAGGAGCTTGAAGGTGATTCTCTTGTTGACAGGGAGCCAGTTTAGGTTCCTTAGGTGTTCAGTGATGTGGTTTTGGCGAGGGATGTCGAGGATGAGCCTGGCCGAGGTGTTCTGGATGCGTTGGAGTCGTTTCTGGAGCTTGATGGTGGACCCGGCCTAGAGTGCATTGCCGTGGTCCAGTCGACTACTGACGAGGGCGTGGGTGACAGATTTTCTAGTTTAATCAGTTATAGTGAGGCCCTGCTCCAGATCAGAAACCCTGAGCTAAATATGATTAGCAGCCAGACACATATGCAGCCCATTATTGGCTCAGTGTACAGGACCAGACCAGTGCACTGCCACTCCAAATCAGACATTAAAGGGACAGTCTAGTCTAAAATAAACTTTTCATGATTCAGATAGGGCATGTCATTTTAAACAACTTTCCAATTTACGTTTATCACCATTTTTGCTTTGTTCTGATGGTATTCTTAGTTGAAAGTCTGGGTAGATTCAACTTCATATGCTAATTACTTAGCCTTTGAAGGTGGCCTCCTCAAATTTTAATGAATTTTTTCACCACTAGAGAGTGTTAGTTCATGAGTGTCATATAGATAACATTGTGCTCACGCAATTGGAGTTACCTAAGAGTCAGCACTGATTGGTGGAAATGTAAGTCTGTCAAAAGAACTAAAATAAGGGGTCAGTTTGCAGAGGCTTAGATACAAGGAAATCAAACTGTGTTTGCTATGCAAATTTATGGAATGGGTAATAAAGGGATTATCTATCTTTTAAAACAATAAAAAATTTCTGGTGTAGACTGTCCCTTTAAGATTGGTGATTAGCAGCTACACACATATATGCAGCCCATTATTGGCTCAGTGTCTGTGTTCAGCCACAGACCAGTGCACTGCCACTCCAAAGCAGCCATCACCGTGACGGTAAATAATGTTGTTACGCAATGTACCCTTGTATACAGCTAAAATGCTATATTATTAACCCTTAATGCCGGGGGCAAGTGTTTAACATTGGAACAAAGTTCCAATGTAAACACTTGCTGGAAAAACTAAATCACGTGATTGTCGACGCAATCATGTGATTTCAAAGCGGAGATTGGACCGTGGGGGACTACGTACAATGCTAGGCAAGCCCACCAGTCCGAGGAGGGTGCAGAACACCATATAAGGAAGGAAGTTCCATGCCGTCCTAATAGTGTTAAAGCCCAGCGCTTTTAGGACAACATGGAACGTCCTAACGGTGTGAAACGGTTAATCTGATTTTCTTCCTCATAAATTATAAAACAACTGTTTATTATTGTGCAGTGTGTAGTGACGTAGAGCGAGATCTGTCTCACCCGATCTCTGCGTAGACTAATGTGCGCTCCCGAAAATACTGCGCATGTGCACAGCTTCTAGACTAGGGGTCGACAAATCTGTTTACAATTTAGAAACCAGACAGTAGTATTTGTATATAGCTATAAGGAGAATAACCCAAAAACAGTTAGGAGCCAGGGTAAAATTCTAGGAGCCACTGGCTCCTAGGTTTGTCGAGCCCTGCTCTAGACACTATCTAAGGAATACTACTGACAGGAATTAGGGCTAAAATACGTATGGGTTCTTCTCTCATGTCACGCAGCCTAGAATAGAAGAAAACAAAGCCACACGGCAAGAAACAGGATTGGATGAGCAGTTAAAACACCGCAAGAAAAAAAAAAAAAAAAAAAAAAAAGAGAATTGAAAGGGGCAGGTAACTTTCCAATGTACTTCTATTATCAAATTCTCTTTGTTTTCTTGTTATCCTTTGTTGAAAAGAAAAAGGAAGGTAATTTCAGAAATGTGCACGTGTCTGCTGCATTAAATGCTAGCAGTTTTGCAGAATATAGGTAAAATATTTTTTTTATACTTAGTAAATATTGTGTCATTTTAACATTTAAATGAGATTAACTTAAATTCCAAGAATATACAGAGCAAACACATGAACTTTACCATTACTTTTGCAAACAATTGTGCAATACTAAAATGCTAGTATTGTGAAATCAAACATATGAATGTCAAAGGGACAGTCAACACTAAAATTGTTATTGTTTAAAAAGATAAAAACGCCTTTACTACCATTACCCAGCGTTGCACAACCAACATTGTTAGATTAATATACTTTATAACATTCAAACCTCTAAATGTTTGCCTGTTTCAAAGCCACTGCAGACAGCCTCTTATCACATGCTTTTTTATTAGCTTTTCACAACAGGAGACTGCTAGTTCATGTTGGCCATATAGATAACATTGTGCTCATGCCTGTGGGTTCTGCACAACACAGCTAAAATGCAAGTTAATAGATAATAAATAAAAAGTCATGTGATCAGGGGGCTGTCAGAAAAAGGCATAGATACAAGGTAATCATAATCACAGAAGTTAAAAGTATATTAATATATCTGTGTTGGTTATGCAAAACTTGGAAATGGGTAATAAAGGGATTATCTTTTTAAATTTGTTTTGAGTTGACTGTCCCTTTAATTATAAAATACATATATATAATATTGTAAATCCTATAAACAAGTAAAGATTTACATTAATGGATTCCCAAACATTTCTGGACAAATAGGTCAAGCTCTGGTATAGATAAGATCAGATATTATCCCAGGTTTAAATGTGCCAGAAGCACCTATAGAAAAGTAGTTTTTTTGTGTGTGTGACAGATATCACATGTGGTTCTGCAGTGAGACACAATACAAATAATTGAAAGAAATGACCGTGTGATGCCTGCACACAGACGGCTGACCGGGAGCAAATGTAAAAAAAACATGTATTACACCGTAGAATCATATGATTTGACAGGACTGCTCTACCTAAAATATTAACGGGACAGTCAACTTCAGAATTTTTATTGTTTAAAAAGATAGATAATCCCATTATTACCCATTTCCCAGTTTTGCATAAACAACACTGTTATAATAATAATACAATTTATACCTCTGATTACCTTGCATCTAAGCCTCTGCAGACTGCCCCTTATCTCAGTTCTTTGACAGACTTGCATTTTAGCCAATCAGTGCCCTCTACAAGGGCGTGAGCATAATGTTATCTATATGGCACACATGACTGTCAAATGCATTCAGATAAGAGGCGGCCTTTAAGGTCTAAGAAATTAGCTTTCAACTAAGAATACCAAAAGAACAAAGCAAATTTGATTATAAAAGTAAATTAGAAAATAGTTTAAAATGACATGACATGCTCGGAGTCATGAAAGTTTAATTTTTGACTACACTGTCCCTTTAAGCATTGGATGTGCCCTAGCGCAGTTCTGGGAAACAAAATTGCTCACTTTTGGCTCTTAGTTTAGTAAAGGGTTCCTGGAGCTCCACCTTCAGGACAAATGAGATAACTCCTCCGATAGCTACAAATGTGTTAAAGATCAGCAGCATTCACTGAGAGCCAACAAGACCGGCAGAGAGGATGCCATGTAATTCTATAGCACAAAATGCCTAGTATTCTGTGAGCTATCTATCTATCTATCTCTATATCTATATCTATAATGAAGGGGAGCATTTCCCGAAACGTTACCGAATAAACTATCGGTTTATACTTAAAGGGCCATGATACCCACATTTTTTCTTTCATGATTTAGAAAGAATGCAATTTTAAACATCTTTCTAATTTACTTCTATTATCTAATTTGTTTTATTCTCTTGATATTCATTGCTTGAAAGCATATCTAGATATGCTCACTAGCTGCTGATTGGTTGCTGCACATAGAAGCCTCATGTGATTGGCTCACTCATGTGCATTGCTTTTTCTTCAAATAAGGATATCTAAAAAATGAAGCAAAATAAATAGTAGAAGTAAATTGTAATGTTTAACCTCTTAAGGACATATGACGGAATTTTTCCGTCATAAAACAATTGAGCAAACTGAAAGCTGTGTCCTTAAAGGGTTAAATTTGTATGTTCTATCTGAATCATGAAAGAAAGATTTTGGGTTTAGTGTCCCTTTAAGTCCAGAGAGTGCTGTTTCCTGTTTGCTACATTTTACCTAATCTAGCACCCTGGCCCTTGGAGAACTGTTTGTGAGAGTGCACCTGCCCGGTATTAACCCCTTAGTGACCAGAGCACTTTTCCATTTTCTGTCCGTTTGGGACCAAGGCTATTTTTACATTTCTGCGGTGTTTGTGTTTAGCTGAAATTTTCCTCTTACTCATTTACTGTACCCACACATATTATATACCGTTTTTCTCGCCATTAAATGGACTTTCTAAAAATACCATTATTTTCATCATATCTTATAATTTACTATAAAAAAATTATAAAATATGAGGAAAAAAATGGAAAAAAACACACTTTTTCTAACTTTGAACCCCAAAATCTGTTACATATCTACAACCACCAAAAAACACCCATGCTAAATAGTTTCTAAATTTTGTCCTGAGTTTAGAAATACCCAATGTTTACATGTTCTTTGCTTTTTTTGTAACTTATAGGGCCATAAATACAAGTAGCACTTTGCTATTTTCAAACCATTTTTTTTTCAAAATTAACGCTAGTTACATTAGAACACTAATATCTTTCAGGAATCCCTGAATATCCATTGACATGTATATATTTTTTTTTAGAAAACATCCCAAAGTATTGATCTAGGCCCATTTTGGTATATTTCATGCCACCATTTCACCGCCAAATGCGATCAAATACAAAAAATCGTTCACTTTTTCACAAATTTTTTCACAAACTTTCAGTTTCTCACTGAAATTATTTACAAACTGCTTGTGCAATTATGGCATAAATGGTTGTAAATTCTTCTCTGGGATCCCCTTTGTTCAGAAATAGCAGACATATATGGCTTTGGCTTTGCTTTTTGGTAATTAGAAGGCCGCTAATTGCCACTGCCCACCACACGTGTATTATGCCCAGCAGTGAAGGGGTTAATTAGGAAGCATGTAAGGAGCTTTTTGGGGTATTTTTAGCTTTAGTGTAGTGTAGTAGACAACCCCAAGTATTGATCTAGGCCCATTTTGGTATATTTCATGCCACCATTTCACCGCCAAATGCGATCAAATTAAAAAAAATGTTACATTTTTCACAATTTTAGGTTTCTCACTGAAATCATTTACAAACAGCTTGTGCAATTATGGCACAAATGGTTGTAAATGCTTCTCTGGGATCCCCTTTGTTCAGAAATAGCAGACATATATGACTTTGGCGTTGCTTTTTGGTAATTAGAATGCTGCTAAATGGCGCTGCGCATCACACGTGTATTATGGCTAACAGTGAAGGGGTTAATTAGGTAGCTTGTAGGGAGCTTGCAGGGTTAATTTTAGCTTTAGTGTAGAGATCAGCCTCCCACCTGAAACATCAGACCCCCTGATCCCTCCCAAACATCTCTCTTCCCTCCCCTACCCCACAAATGTCCCCGCCATCTTAAGTACTGGCAGAAACTCTGCCAGTACTAAAATAAAAGGAGAATTTTGGCTTTTTTGTGCATTTTTTTTAGCATATTTACATATGCTTATGTGTAGGATCCCCATTAGCCCCCAACCTCACTGATCCCCCACCAAACAGCTCTCTAACCCTCCCCCTCTGACTTAATGTGCGCCATCTTGGGTACTGGCAGCTGTCTGCCAGTACCCATTTTAGTGAAAAATATGCTGTTATATATAAAAAAAATGTCCCTTTTCTGTAGTGTAGCTCCCCCCCCCAATACCAACCCCCCACCCCTTCCTGATCCCTTAGATGCTTTAAAAAAAAAATAAGTTTATTATATATTTTTTTACAATCAACTTGTACCTTTTTTCTGTAGTGTAGCGGTTCCCACCCGCTCCCGCCCCGTGCACGCGCCCGCCCGCCCGCCACCCCCCGTGCCCGTGCCCGTGCGCGCCCCCGGCGATACCGCAACCGATCCCGCCCCCCTCTCTGACTAAGAAGCCATCGATGGCCGCCCACCCACCTCCCACTTCAGCTCCCACCCACCAACGAATGCGGCCATCGATGTCCGGTGCAGAGAGGGCCACAGAGTGGCTCTCTCTGCACCGGAGGGGTAAAAAATGTTATTGCAGGATGCCTCAATATCGAGGCATCCTGCAATAACCGGAAATCAGCTGGAAGTGATCAGGATCGCTTCCAGCTGCTTTCCAAACCGAGGACGTGCAGGGTACGTCCTTGGTCGTTAAGTGACTTTTTTAAGAGGACGTACCCTGCACGTCCTTGGTCATTAAGGGGTTAAAGGGACATGCCACCCACATTTTTTCTTTTATGATTTAGAAAGAGAATGCAATTTTAAACATCTTTCTAATTTACTTATATTATCTAATTTGTTTTATTCTCTTGATATTCTTTGATGAAAAGCATATCTAGATATGCTCACTAGCTGATGATTGGTTGCTGCACATAGAAGCCTCGTGTGATTGGCTCACCATGTGTATTGCTTTTTCTTCAACTAAGGATATTTAAAAAATGAAGCAAAATAAATAATGGAAGTAAATTGTAATGTTTTTTAAATTTCTATTCTCTATCTGAATCATGAAAGAAAGATTTTGTGTTTATTGGCCCTTTAAGAGCAATCATGACGTACTTGAAATGTGCTTAAGCAGGAATTATTTCATATTTGAAAAGCAGTTTTACCTGCAACTGGTGGGTACAGCGATGGGGTCCAATGTGGCCCCATCTTACGCAAATCTGTTTATGGCAGAATTTGAAAACACGCATGCTTCAAAAGAACAGAGATAAAATACTACAAAACATATATAGATCATCTGCTAATAATCTGGTCGGGCACAGAAGAAAGCCTGATGCACTTATTCAACAAATTTGAACACTGAACATACATCACTGAAGTTCAAAATGAATCACAGCCTACATGAAATAGATTTCCTGGATCTAAGAATCGGAAAAAACAGAAATCAGCTCAGCACAAAATTATTTAGGAAAGGTACAGACAGGAATTCCTTGCTGCATGCCTCCAGCTGTCGCCCTCCGGGTCGAAAGAGAAGCGCTTCCAAAATCGCAATTTTTTGTGTAAAAAGAAATATAGATGAAGAAAAGTCAGCTATTCAGATGAAAGATGGAAGATCGATTCGTCCAGAGAGGATATAAGGATAAATGACTTAAACAGCATCAGATGTCTATTGAAGAAGAAGATAACACCAGAACTAAGACAGAGCAAAAAGAAGTCATAATGACCCTGTCAACGACATATGTAGCGTATAAGAACGAATTCCACTCTATCCTAAAAAAGGACTGGGAGATACTCAACTCAGATGATACTTTACCCTTTAAGACGATGGGAAACCCGAGGATAGGGTACAGAAGAGGCCGATCACTAAAAGACATCTTACAAAAGACTGATCCAGTACATTGCTATGAAAGCAAAATCTGGGTGGCAAATGCCAAACCAGGGTGCTACAAATGCAGCGGATGCACGATGTGTAACGGCATGATAGCGGGAAAATTCTTTAATCACCCACGTCACAGAAAGAAATATTACTTAAAACGAGTTAAGTGTACTACTAACTTTGTGGTCTACTTGCTGCACTGTCCGTGTAGTTTATTCTATGTGGGGAAAAAAAAAAAGAGTGATGATATGAGAACTAGAATGGCGAATCATCGGAGCTCGATATGCACAGCATTGAACAAAAGAGAAGCAGATGAACCCGTAGCCCATCATTTTTTGCAATGCAGACATAATGTGGAAGACCTCAAATATACTATAATATATCACGTTCCCCCATAAAAGAGAGGAGACCGCAACAAGATTTTGATGCAAAGAGAAGCAAGATGGACATAGGAGTTAGAACTAAATACTAAAATAGAATGGCATTGCTTTTTGTAAATATGACTGTCTTACTATAGTACTTGAGACTCTTTAGAGTATAGGTATTTATAGTCCGCTATTGTTTCCCGTGTAGGAATACGCAATATTGAGTATAGTAATGCAATATATAGTTACGCAATATATAGTTAGGTTTTCTGCTTTGCTGAATACTGAAGTTAAGGATGCACCTAGTTACAGCCATGTAAAGTAGGTAGCATTGTTTAGTCATGTCAGATCTTAGGTATATAAATTTTGTTTATTGGTTGACAAGGTTTGTTTTGTTGTGGTACGTTGCTAGGCTACGGGTGGCACCCGATTGTGACGCATGCATCGCGCCTAGACAACCGCCACATACGGGAACTAGAGGTTTTACGATCACATAAGCAGTGAGTAAGATATAAAGTATCACATTTTTTATTGTGTTATTATAATGGTCTGAGGACGGGTGTGAAACGTCACTATTTGCAATGAAGAGATCTGATTGCTCTTTATACCGGAGAGTGCTTATATATACACACACACACACACACACATACAACATACACACACAGTGGATATAAAAAAAGTTTACACACCCCTGTTAAAATGTCAGGTTTCTGTGATGTAAAAAAAAGAGAGATAAAGATAAATCCTTTCAGAGCTTTTTCCACCTTTAATGTGACCTATAAACTGTACAACTCAATTGAAAAACAAACTGAAATCTTTTAGGTGGAGTGAAGAAAAAAAAAAAAAAAAAAAAAAAAAAAAAATAATGTGGCTGCATAAGTGTGCGCACCCTCTTATAACTGGGGATGTAGCTGTTTTCAGAATTAAGCAATCACATTCAAAATGATGTTAAATAGGAGTCAGCATACACCTGTCATCATTTAAAGTGCCTCTGATTAACCCCCAAATAAAGTTCAGCTGTTCTAGTAGGTCTTTACTGACATTTTGTTAGTCGCATCCCACAGCAAAAGCCATGGTCCACACAGAGAGTTTCCAAAGCATCAGAGGGATCTCATTGTTAAAAGGCATCAGTCAGGAGAAGGGTACAAAAGAATTTCCAAGGCATTAGATATACCATGGAACACAGTGAAGACAGTCATCATCAAGTGAAGAAAATATGGTGCAACAGTGACATTACCAAGAACTGGACGTCCCTCCAAAATTGATGAAAAGATGAGAAGAAAACTGGTCTGGGAGGCTGCCAAGAGGCCTACAGCAACATTAAAGGAGCTGCAGGAATATCTGGCAAGTACTGGCTGTGGGTACATGTGACAACAATCGCCCATATTCTTCATATGTCTGGGCTATGGGGTAGAGTGGCAAGATGAAAGCCTTTTCTTACAAAGAAAAAACATCCAAGCCAGGTTACATTTTGCAAAAACACATCTTAAGTGTCCCAAAAGCATGTGGAAAAAAGGTGTTATGGTCTGATGAAACCAAGGTTTAACTTTTTGGCCATAATTCAAAAAGATATGTTTGGCGCAAAAACAACACTGCATATCACCAAAAGAACACCATACCCACAGTAAAGCATGGTGGTGGCAGCATCATGCTGTGGGGCTGTTTTTTTCTTCAGCTGGAACTGGGGCCTTAGTTGAGCTAGAGGGAATTATGAACAGTTCAAAATACCAGTCAATATTGGCACAAAACCTTCAGGCTTCTGCTAGAAAGCTGAGCATGAAGAGGAACTTCATCTTTCAGCATGACAACGACCCAAAGCATACATCCAAATCAACAAAGGAATGGCTTCACCAGAAGAAGATTAAAGTTTTAGGATGGCACAGCCAGAGCCCAGACCTGAATCCGATTGAAAATCTGTGGGGTGATCTGTAGAGGTCTGTGCACAGGAGATGCCCTCGCATTCTGACAGATTTGGAGTGTTTTCGCAAAGAAGAGTGGGCAAATCTTGCCAAGTCAAAATGTGCCATGTTGATAGACTCATACCCAAAAAGACAGTGATGCAATAAAATCAAAAAGGTGCTTCAACAAAGTATTAGTTTAAGGGTGTGCACACTTATGCAACCATATTTTATTTTTATATTTTTTCTTCCCTCTTCCTAAAAGATTTCAGTTTGTTTTTCAATTGAGTTGTACAGTTTATAGGTCACATTAAAGGTGGAAAAAGTTCTGAAATGATTTATCTTTGTCTCATTTTTTTACATCACAATTCTGCAAGTTCTCCCACTTAAGAAGATGATTGAAGCCTGTAATTTTCATCATAGGTATACCTCAACTATAAGAGACAAAATGTGGAAACAAATCCAGACAATCACATTGTCTGATTTGGAAAGAATTTATTTGCATATTATGGTGGAAAATAAGTATTTGGTCAATATCAAAAGTTCATCTCAATACTTTGTTATATATCCTGTGTTGGCAATGACAGAGGTCAAACGTTTTCTGTAAGTCTTCACAAGGACCCAGCCACGTTTCATCTTCAATGCCCTTGCTGATGGAAGGAGGTTTGCACTCAAAATCTCACGATACATGGCCCCATTCATTCTTTCATGTACACGGATCAGTCGTGTTCCCTTTGCAGAGAAACAGCCCCAAATAAATATCCCACTTTGGTGAAATTAGCAAAACCCGACTTATACACCTCAACAGCCTTTTCTCTGCTGCAGGAAATATAGCTGCAAACAGAGAACCAGCCTTAGCATGAAGCATGTGGACATGTTGAGATTTTTGCATTTCAATACAAAGTTTCTGAAAGAGTGAATAACAGAATGTTATTAACAGTGATAGTTTAACGCTTTCTAGCTCTACCTCTTTTCAAACAGTTTGTGGTTTTGTTTAATTATAAAACTGTGCTCTGCTGCTTAAAAATTGAAGAAACAGTTGTGTTAATGTAAAGTTTTAGTCTGAAGTTTATATTTGTAACCCTCATTATGTGGATTTTATTTAAAACATAGAAAACTATTATTGATTCTCTTTTTATCCGATTAGTCGATTAATCAAAAAAATAATCGGCCGATTAATCGATTATGAAAATAATCGTTAGTTGCAGCCCTAGTCCCTTCCAAAACCTGGGTCCCAAAACAAGCCAAACAATGCAAGCTCTCAATTAAACAAACTGGGAACAAGTGAAGGGTGCACAGGCTTATAATAACCCTAGACATATACAAAACACGGACTGGAATGGGTACACATACCATGACCCTGCAACATGCTCATGTGTATATATACCCACACACACACATACATACATACACACACACATACATTGTTCTCCACAAAAAAAAAAAAAAAACTACCAGCCGGTGGGGCAGTGTAATACTTTCTAATATTATAACATTTTATGATATTCAGAACTAAATTAATAGCATAATTTAACATAAATGTATTTCAAGGGACATTAAAGTGAATGTAAAGTTGAATGAATGAATCAATGAATGAATGATTGAGTGCCTGGTTTTTAAAAACACGGGCACTTTCATTCATTAAAAACTTTACATTGCAGAGTTTGTTTTAAAATACTTAACTTTTCTTTAGGAAACCCAGACTGGCATCCTCCGCTCGCAGCTCCTCTGTAGTTAGCACTTCAATAATGAAACCAGCTTCCTCCAATCATGGCGTAGCCTCACGAGATGAACGCTCTGGGTGCAGGTCATGATTGGAGGAAGCTGGTTTCGTCATTGCTGAGGTAAGTACAGAGGAGCTGCGAGCAGGGTATCGCCAGTCTGTATTTTCTAAAGAAAAATATATATTTTTTTATTGGCATTTTTTTTTTCACAGCTACATGTTGTGCAATGGAGAGGCACAAGCAGGTCTGCCCACCATTACACAACATGCTGCGCCACCTACTGGATCAAAGTGGTTAAGCTCATTGCATGTCCCATAATTGCTTATTTGAGGCAGTCCTATTTGGGCTGAACCAATCCAGCGAGAGGCATTAGTCAGTGGAACTTAGGGTTGGGGCTGGATGTTAAATCATATAAAACAAAACAAAAACGGAAAAAAAACAACTTTCATTTATTTTGTTGCTGTGCTGTGAAGCTGCCAGCTTTTGCTAAAGTGAAAAAGAGAGTTCTGTACTTCCCCTCTAAGTGCAGTGGAATGTGCCACTGTCACTTCCTTAATACAGACAGAGGCAGAGCAGGAAGAGATGCAGTCAATGAGCAGTGTTTAAGACACATCTTTGAAGTAAGTTCTACAACCTTAGATTTCACTGAAAGGGATTCTGTTAGTGAAAATTATAATTTAATGAATGTGGTTTAGTATTTTTTGTTTTTTTACTCTTTAACAGCAGTTGAAGGATCGTTTTTGTATTTTGTTTCCTCAACCTTTACACCCACTAACTTAACAGCTTGCCTTCACTTTCTGAACTCTCTGTAGCTCTGCTGTTTTATTACTTAAAAATGCAGTGGTCCCCCCCCCCCCTTGTGTGTGTGTCTCTCTATCTATCTATCTATCTATCTATCTATCTATCTATCTATCCATCCATCTCTCTCCTTATGTGTTGTTCTCCCCCATGGTCTCTCTGCCTCTCTTCCTTCCCCTCTGACTCTCTCATCCTTTATGTGTCTCTCTAACCCTCTGTGTTTGATTGTGTGTCTCTTTCTCTCTCTGTCTCTAACCCTCTGTGTGTGATTGTGTCTCTCTCTCTTTCTCTAACCCTCTGTCTGTGTGTGTGTGTGTCTCTCTCTCTTTCTCTCTAACCCTCTGTGTGTGATTGTGTGTCTCTCTCTCTCTAACCCTCTGTGTGTGATTGTGTGTCTCTCTTTCTCTCTCTAACCCTCTGTGTGTGATTGTGTCTCTCTCTTTCTCTCTCTCTAACCCTCTGTGTATGATTGTGTCTCTCTCTCTTTCTCTAACCTTCTGTGTGTGTTTGTGTGTGTGTGTCTCTCTCTCTCTCTAACCCTGTGTGTGTGATTGTGTGTGTGTGTGTCTCTCTCTCTCACCCTCTGTGTGTGATTGTGTCTCTCTCTCTTTCTCTCTCTAACCCTCTGTGTGCGATTGTGTCTCTCTTTCTCTCTCTCCCTAACCCTCTGTGTGTGATTGTGTCTGTCTCTCTTTCTCTCTCTCTCTCTCTAACCCTCTGTGTGCGATTGTGTCTCTCTCTTTCTCTCTCTCCCTAACCCTCTGTGTATGATTGTGTCTGTCTCTCTCTTTCTCTAACCCTGTGTGTGTGTGTCTCTCTTTCTCTCTCTCTCTAACCCTCTGTGTGTGATTGTGTGTGTCTCTCTCTCTCTCTAACCCTCTGTGTGTGATTGTGTCTCTCTCTCTAACCCTCTGTGTGTGATTGTGTCTCTCTTTCTCTCTCTAACCCTCTATATGTGATTGTGTCTCTCTCTCTCTAACCCTCTGTGTGTGATTGTGTCTCTCTCTCTTTCTTTATCTATCTCTCTAACCCTCTGTGTATGTGTTTCTGTCTACCTTTTATTTATTTAATTAATTAATGAATTGGTAGTGCCATCTGATGGTGTGGCTTTATTTAAAGGGGTGTGGTCAAGCGCCCCACCATCTTTAAATTTCACCAGCCGCCACTGGATCAAGACATTTTTATATTTACTGAATAATGAAAGAATCTATAATCATAATTTGCAGCATTAAAGTAAAAAGTATGTTTTAAACATATTTTAATGGGCATGGATTTCTAGATCTCATAATCAGAGCAAGCATTTGTTATCTGGCAAGAGTTTCTGTTACAATCCTTTAGACTAAAATCAGATGTTTACTAAGTTGACCAGTTTTCCAAGACACCATTTAAAGGGATATGAAACCCATATGTTTTCTTTCATGATTTAGAAAGAATGTGCAATTTTAAATAACTTTCCAATTTACATCTAATATCTAATTGTCTTCATTCTTTTGATATCCTTTGTTGAAAATCATATCTAAATATGCTCAGTAGCTGCTGATTGGTGGCTGCACATAGATACCTCATGTGATTGGCTCACCCATGTGCATTGCTATTTATTCAACAAAGGATATCTAAAGAATGAAGGCGTATCCTAGCCACTCATATATATATATATATATATTTTTTTTTGTTTGTTTCAGCACCTTAGAGATCACCTCTAAACAGGTCACGAATATTATGCAAGCAGAGTAACACCCAGGGTGATATCCTTATTGTAATAGCCAGATAGAGACCTAATAAGGGAATGGGTCAGGCTACTGCTCTAGATGAAGCATAGAGGGTAAATATAAAATACCTCTCATCTTGTTAGATGCTTCTGTTCTCCGTCGTCCTGGCCAACAATATAACCTCATTGTAGCATCTCATTGGTGTACTGATGTGTCTGTAAAGGAAAAAGTAGCAAATTAGAACAGAGTTTTATCCTTTATAAAATCAGTAATAAGAAATGTCATGGTCACCTACATGATGGATAGAATAAGGAAATTAAACAGCCAGACACACTAGTGCGGTAAACATAAAGACAAGGATTATATTGATCTTTACCATGACCCGGATTTTGTGGTTCCTTTCCGTTTGTATCACATACAGACTTATGGCTGAACACTCAGCATTCGATACCTGTGGCTTGGGAAGTCTCCGTGAGGATCCTGTGTATTGTTCCTGATATTCACAGTGTGCAGAGAAGCACAAAGTCCAAGGACCTGTGGGGATCGCAGTTCGGAGCTGTGTACCCGACGCTGGAGGTGGTCGTACTTACAGCGCACTGACTGCTGTTGAAGGTAAGCCTACCTTTATGTACCTTACTTATCCAAGGTGCCACCTCTGTCTTGTCTTGTGAGTAGTTTTCATGCCTTTCCTGGTTTCAGACACCATTTGCAAGCACGTTACACTATGAGGCAACCCTTGTCTTTATGTTTTCATACAGTCTAACCATCACACCGTGGGACACAAGAGGAGCTTGCCGAATACACCCCCACCTATTTATCTGACCCGCAGCTTTTTGGGGACATATTTCATTTCAATTGTTGACACTTGTTATTGTTGTTGATATTTTATCCATTTCCATTGCACGCTCCCTTTCAGATATCCCTCAGGATATCACTATTTTACACACTAGTGTGGTACCTTTAGTCCTAGCTCCAAAAACATATTTATATCAATGTAAGGAAGCTAGACATTTTAAAGGGGCATTAAACACTAAATAAATGCTAGATAGAATGATGCAAAGAAAAGATTAGTCTGAAAATAACAAGTAGATGTATTTTCATTAGTTGTTTAAAAATTGACAAAATAAGTAACATTTTAGTCTCTATAAAACAATGGGAGCTGCCATGTTGTAACTTAGGTTACCTTCGCTACTGTGGCCAATTAGGGACAGTTATAAATAGGTCTCAAAGTGTTTAATTTCCATTTAAGATTCAGGAAAGAACTTCTAATTATGCACTGCTGGGAGCTAGCTGAACAGACTGGGTGAGTCAATAAGAGGCATGTGTGCAGCCACCAATTAACAGCTAACTTCCAATAGTGCTTTGCTGGAGAATGATGTAAATTGAAGTGTCTTTTATAATCGAACGCTCTATCTGAATCATGAAACGCCCCTTAAAAACATATCACATTTTGCACTGAAATTTACAAACAAAAAAAAAGTAATTTTTTTATTCCTTAAATGAGCAAATCCCCTTCCTCAGATCAACAGTGGGCCTAAAAAAGGAAAATTGGTCTTCCAAAAGAAACTACATAAATTACACTGTTAATGGGATACTAAACACAAATTATTTATTTATTTAATGATTCAGATAGAGCAGCAATTTTAAGCAACTTTCCCATGTACTCCTATTATCATTTGTTCTTCATTCTCTTGCTATCTTTATTTAAAAAGCAGGAATTTAAAGCTTAAGAGCCGGCCCATTTTTGGTTGAAAACCTGGGTTATGCTTGCTTATTGTTTTGCTAAATGTAGCTACAAATAAGCAAGCTCTATCCATGGTGCTGAACCTAAAATGGGCTGGCCCATAAGCTTTTAATTCCTGCTTTTTAAATAAAGATAGCAAGAGAATGAAGAAAAATTGATAATAGGAGTAAATTAGAAAGTTGTTTAAAAATTCATGCTCTATCTGAATCATGAAATTTTTTTTTTACTTTACTGTCCTTCTAAATTAAAGTAAACAAAGAGAAACAGATTGTGTTTTAAAAAAAAACATTAAACAACATCTGTTTTCTTGCTAAATTAGCACTAAGAATTTCTCAATGTAGCCCCTGCCTGCTTAGTGCTTTTTTATTACAACAATGAAACACTTCAAAGGGACATTGAACCCAAATTGTTTCTTTTTATAATTCAAATAGAGCATGTAATTTTAAATAACTTTTCAATTTATCTCTATTATCTAATTTGTGTCATTCTCTTTGTATCCTTTCTTTAAAATTTTCTTTAAAGGGACACTCAATCAAAATTAAACTTTCATTATTCAGATAGAGCATGCCATTTTAAACAACTTTCCAATTTACTTCCATTATCTAAATGTGCACAGTCTTTTTATATTTAAACTTTTTAAGTCACCAGCTCCTACTGAGCATGTGCAAGAATAAGTGTGTATGCATTTGTGAATGGCTGATGGCTGTCACATGATACGTGTATGCATTTGTGAATGGCTGATGGCTGTCACATGGTACAGGGGGAGTGGAAAAAGACATAACTTAAAATTGTCAGAAAAAAAAAAATCTACTACTCATTTTAAGTTCAGACTAAATGCTATTGCATTGTCTTGTTATCTTGCATTTGTTGATTATGCAAATCTACTGTGTTGACTGGTCCTTTAAAGCCAAAGAAAATTTTGTATTTGAAAAATAAAACTATGGCGCTCAAAAAGAGCTAAATATTTGCAGTATCCGGCTGAACAAACAAAAATAAAGTGTTTATTTATACATGATAAACGTTCAAATGTAGTACTTTTACATAAACGCGATTCAATACAATAAAAACAATCTCGCAATGGTTATACACTTATACCAATGGGTGCACACATACAGTCAAAACTTGCATGAGAGGAGCAACAGTTAAAAAGGACAACAGCAAAGTCCAGCGAACAAATGCAATCAATAGTGGTACTGTGAAGTCGATTGGGGTGATGAAAAAGCTTGAGAAAGGCACGTCAGACGAAACGCGTTGCTCTGTTTCTGTCCAAGTCAGGCTTCTGTAGTCAGCAAAAAATCCACTACAGTGAAGACCGCAATCGAAAAAGATACAAGCGGTCAGATTTTCTACACGTTTGCCTTACCTCCTCACACTGCTTCAATCATGCCGATTGCTTTGAGGAAACACCTGCAAAAAAAGCGAATAAAACGCTTTGGAAACCTTAGAGGATGCCAGCACCTATCCGGTGAGTTCCAGATCTCGTTTCATCACCACAATCGACTTCACATTACCACTATTGATTGCATTTGTTCTCTGGACTTTGCTGTTGTGTTTAATTGTCGCTTCTCTCATGCAAGTTTAGACTATAGGTGTGCACCCATAGGTATAAGTGAATAACCATTGTGAGATTGTTTTTACTGTATTGTATTGAATCGCGTTTATGTAAAAGTACTTTTTTAAAATTTTAACGTTTATCATGTATAAGTGCCATAGTTTTATTTTGTATGCGTTTTCACATACTAAATTTTCTTTGTGCAATTAAAAAAAATAGGGATTTAGGGAGATTCCCAATAGCTATTGGCTTTGTTTGTCAGTATTTTCTTTTTGAAGCGCAGTGACTTAGACTCTTTGTTTACTATTACTGCTCCTTAAACAAAGGATAGCAAGAGAATGAAGCAACTTAGACAATAGAAGTAAATTTGAAAGTTCTTTACAATTGTATGCTCTGTCTAAATCATGAAAGAAAAGTTTTGTTTTTCATGCGCCTTTAAAAATAAATATAGGCACTAAATTTAAAAAAAGCATTTCAGTAGGGGTGGTACAGACAAGCAAGGTAATGGAATTCAGAAATTGTTGTTATAGGTGTAACAAGAAGGATAAAAAAAAATAATAATAGCAAATTCCAATATTCTAATTCAGATCAAAGATGTTTTTGAAAATCACATTTTTGAGCCCCTTAGTGAAGAAATTTTCACTGAGAGGCCTTTAACAAAACGTCCAAGAGTAGACAGACTTTTGAGACATAAATTTGAGGTGGTGAAATACATTAGGAAGATGTGAAATCGGTCATAATAAAAAGACAATGCAATAGCACTTAGTCTGAACATAAAATGAGCAGTGGATATTTTTATGACAAATTTCAATCTTATGTCTATTTCCACTCCCCCTGTATCATGTGACAGCCATCAGCCAATCACAAATGCATATACGTACATTCTGTGAATTCTTGCACATGCTCAGTAGGAGCTGGTGACTCAAAAAGTGTAAATATAAAAAGACTGTGCACATTTTGTTAATGTAAGTAAATTGGAAAGTTATTTAAAATTGATGCTGTATCTGAATCATAAAATTTTAATTTTGACCTGACTGTCACTTAAATCACTGCCATCAAACGGATGAAATAAAATACTGGGAAGCTCAGAATTACTTTGAGCAGTTAAAGTGACAGAATAAAATGAAAAAAAAAATAATAATAATATTTATAAACAAAAGTTGTTGTTTTTTAAATATTATTTAGTCTCTGGAAAGGAGTTGATAAAATATGTGTTGAAACTGTGCACCCTGGCACAGGACACTGCACTCTTTGAAAGGCAGAATGAAAAGCATAAGTGTCATATGTGTGCATCTGTAAAAAAAATGTTGTCATTTGAAATAGTTAATTTTGCTTATTCTAACCGCTCTGTAGAAAAGCTATGCAAAGGGGACATACCAATTAGACGCTGTGTACAAAGAGATAACAGACCAGGTCTGCTCGTTCAGCAGGTGCAGTCAAATTAAAGGGACATTGTATACTAGATTTTTCTTTGCAGAAATGTTTTGTAGATGATCCATTTATATAGCCCATCTGGGAGTGTTTTTGTAATACTGTATAGTTATTTTTTAATAACATTGTGCGGATTTTCAGACTCCTAACCAAGCCCCAAAGTATAAGATGTAGACCCAGGTCTACAGATTGCCGTTTGTGTAATCTGTCTTTTTATATGCAGGGGAGGGGGAAGTGTCTGCTTTCCCAGCCCCTTTCACTGGGTGTCTCAGCCTAACTTCATCAACAGTGCTAAACTAGGAGCTTCTAAGTACGTTTTTAAATGGTTTTAAACTGGATTTTTAGATCAGTATCTGTGCATATTATTCTTTATAGTAGTGTCTATTACATGCAGTTATCTGAAAATTGGTGTACACTGTCCCTTTAAATGGGCTCCATGAGAACAATAGGTGGTGGTTTTGGTGTGCAATTACAAAAACAAACACGAAACAACAAATTCCCATACATTTACTCTGCAGTAAGTATAACAATTAATTTGGAACACACTATAGAGGAAAACAAAATTTTACAGAGCAGTAGAGTTGACACCCCTCCTTTTTACAACATATCAAAGCTTTGTATCAAACATTTAATGCTGAAATCTTGTACCCTTATTTAGTTAATAATTTTATTGTCTTAAAGGAGAAATAGAATTCGCAGAAAGTTGTTGAATACAATTAAAGGGACAGTCAAGCCAAAATTAAACTTTCATGACTCAGGGCATGCAATTTTAAACAACTTTCCAATTTACTTTTATCATCAAATTTGCTTTGTTCTTTTGGTATTATTTTTTGAAAGCTTAACCTAAGTAGGCTCATATGCTAATTTCTAATCCCTTGCAGGCCGGCTCTTACCTCTGTACATTTGACAGTTTTTTACTGTGTGTCATATAGATAACATTGTGCTCACTCGTTAGAAGTTATTTATGGGTCAGCAATAATTGGTTAAACTGCAAGTCTGTCAAAATAACTGACATAAGGGGGCAGTCTGCAGAGGCTTAGAAACAAGGTAATCACAGAGGTAAAAAGTATATTAATATAACTGTGTTGGTTATACAAAACTGGGGAATTGGTAATAAAGGGATTATCTATATTTTTAAACATTAAAACATTTCTAGTAGATTGCTCCTTTAAATGAAAAACAGAATTCACAGATTAGCAGAAAGTTGTTGAATGTGTTAAAGTGATGGTAAACCTAAGCGTATAACAAACGTTAGGATTTACCATAACTAAAAATAAACAGTTTTTGTCATCGTTTTGTAAAAATTATGTTAAACTCACCCTATCTGTAAGGAAAGTACATCGCTAGCTCACCACCTCCGGCCGTCTATGGCACAGTGCTTTCTTCAATTAGCTGAATTTCCACCTCTAAACCAATAGCCGTGCGTTTCAACTGACATCCTAGCAAGGCTATTGGTTTAGAGGTCGAAACGTCACCTCATTGGAGAAGAGCGATGTGCCGTGGGCGGCCGGAGGCGCTGTGTTAGCGATATACATACCTTACAGATAGGGCGAGTTTAATATTGGTTTTTTAGGAAACGATCACAGAAACTAATGTTTATTTTTAGTGATGGTAAATCCTAGCGTTTGTTATACCCTTGGGTTTACAATCACTTTAACCTAGACTGGGTGAAAAAATATGAATTGTATGAAGAATTCTGTATTATCAAACTGTATCAAATGCTAAAATAAAGTGTTTTTTCAGTAACTACTGTATAATTTGTCAATTTCCTCCGTGAAATTTGTTGATTCCATAGTCTTCCTTACTTTGTGTTTTTTTTTTTGTTTTTTTTTGTTTTTTAAAGTTGGCCACTTTACAGAACAGTGTACCTTTAACAAACAAAACAAAATCAGTAATGGTATAATTGTCAATTATAATGTCAAATGTATACATACTAATGAAATCATAGAATAGCAACCATATACCAATAAGGTGGTCACATGATATCATAATCAGTGACATCACAGGTATAAGGTAAAGGTATAAACTCAGATACACTCTTTCATGACGTCACATCTTGGGTAATGATATCATATGGGCCCTGGAAGTTGTTTAAATTGAAACTCATTTAAATATATATGGTGTGATGACGTCAAATGGGCTATATTGCAAACGTCTTGCTAGGAGGCACTTACCGAGTGAGGTGATGACGTCACAATTCACCACTCGTTACGGTCACGTGTATCTTTATTTTCCCTCTCTCCAGCTTCTTGTTTCTCTCTTCCACTCCATCTACTTCCACCTCACTATTTTTTATATTTTTGTTCAGCTTCCGCCGGAAGTAGATTTAGCAGACGCTGTCCCCATAGCAACTCTCCTTTTATTACCTCTTCCCAATGTGGCAGACATTGAATGGTCAACCATTAAACTCCATTAATGTGTATCAGGCAAATTTTTTTTTTCCTGCAGCGCCTTGGCACATGCTGATTGGCTCAATGTGGAACGCATGCTGTATACAAAGATATTCTATTGGTAGATAGTGAAACGCACTACAATTATCGCCAACTTCGATTGGTTATCTATCACAAGCATCCTTTACTTCCCTATTCATCAGTGAGGTGGGATTTACCACCCTTGAAACGCAAATCTATCACCATCTTAGTTATTGGCAAAGAAGAAATACACATACTGTTCAGCGCCATGATTGTTTCGGGCGGAAATACCTTTAAAAGCTTATAATGCAGCTAATAGCAGATTGAATCTTTGCAGAAACTACTATAAATACTGCATATAATAACCACGTTTAGGTACTATTATTGTGCTAATAAAAAATAGTAGTTACTGGGGTTTTTTCATGTTTGATATTACGAGGACCGGAAGGAAGGGCTAGAGCGCCCCACCTCTTCTCGTTGACTATCTGGAGTCCGCCAGCTGGTTTAGCACATTGGACCTCGGTGTGTCGGATTATCCTTCTCATCGCAATTTATTTTCTCTTGACACGTGACGTCAGCATGGCGGAGTCCTCCGGGCCTGCAAAAGGGGGAGGGGCAACGTCCAGCACCGTCACCACCGAAAATGAGACCCAACCGGTCAGTGATGTCTCTAAGCGAGCTGTCGGTGACGTCATGAGTAGTCGTGACTCCATTTTAGCTACATAACAGGGCAGTTTTGACGTCATGTGCTTTGGCTTTGACGTCGTAGAAATATGATGACACAAGATATAGCAATGCAAATAGTTGATACACATTTCTATTTAGATGGATTTATCCACTAGGAATTTATTTGAAATATTATTGGGTAGTGCCAATGTGAACACGTTCTGTGCAAGCACCAATGCGCTATTAAAGGGACATTCTGTTAAAAAATACTGTATATACATTTGTTTTAATTGAAGGGACAGTTGACTACTGTACAATTCTTGCCCCCCCCCCCCCAATGTTTTTCCAATGATAAAGTAGAATTTAAAATATACAGGAAAAATCTCCTTTAGGTTTATTTTGATATGTTTTAGTGATGGTAAACCCTAGCGTTTGTGAAACGCTAGGATTTACGAGTGCAACAAATAATGGAGACTTTCAGTCAATGGGGGGTATTTATCAAAGGTCTAGCAGACCTGATCCAACAGTACGGATAAGGTCCGCCAGACTTCGCTGAAGCGGAGAACAATACGCTCTCTGTATTCAGCATTGCATCAGCAGTTCGTGTGAGCTGCTGGTGCAACACTGCCCCCTGCAGATTTGCGGCCAATTGGCTACCAGCAGGGAGGTGTCAATCAACCCCATCGTACTCAATCAGGTTGATTTTCTGCGATGTCTCCACCTGCTCAGAGCAGGCAGACAGGGTTATGGAGCAATGGTCTTTAGGCCCTCAATCTCCCTCCGGAGCTTGATAAATGGGCCCCAAGAAGTATAAAATACTTAATGCTAAAAGTTCCTTTATTTGTCTGCAGCGTATTGCGCTGAGCGCCTCAGGCCACCCACAGCAGAACGCTATGTTTTCCAGTGAGGTGATCTTAGCCAATAGTGTGCTAGCTATCCAGCATAATGCCAGCTGACCCTCATGGCTATTGGCTAAGAGGTGGAAATGTCACCTCATTAAAAAAATAGTGTTCTGCTACTTGTGGCCTGAAGTGCCCAGCACGGTGTACACTGCAGACAAATAAAGGAACTTTCAGCATAAAGTATATTATACTTCATGACTTAAAGTTCCCTTTATTTGTTGCACTGGTAAATCCTAGCGTTTCAAAAACACTTGGGTTTTCCATCATTTTAAACAGCTGTGTTTGCTTATTGAAACTGCAACCCATTAAAATAGTCTGAGCTTATAGGGGAAGCAGACCTCCTTATCTATCTCTCTAGAGCAATTGTACATGAACATTTTAGTACCTATCTCTCCTCCCTGTATATATCTTACAGTGAAAGCTAATGGTACAGTGAAGAAATACTATTACTAGTGAATGTGCGTCTTCACTAAAGTCATCAGTGAATGTATACTACATTGTTATCTGCTCATATTCACTAGTAATAGTGTACTTCCACTGCTCATCGTTAGTGAACGTTGTAGAATGCAGCTGGTTATGTTTTTCAATGCACTGTACGTGTGATTTAAAGGACCATTTAACTTATTTCATATAACTGAAACTTGTAAAAATAAACATTTCAACAGGTTGAGTAGAACAAATGAAGTGTGTTAAAGGGACATGAAACCCAAAAAAATGATTTCACGATTCAGACAGAGCATACAATGTTAAAAAAAAGTTTCCAATTTACTTCTTTTATCAAATTTGCTTAATTCTTCTGTTATTCTTTGTTGAAGAGATGTCTGAATAGGTAGCACACATGTCTGAAACACTATATGACAGGAAATAATGCTGCCATCTAGTGATCTTGCAAATGTGTAATATTCTTGCAAAACTCCTGCCATATAGTGTTGCAGACACTTGCACGCTCCTGAGCTTACCTTCCTGCATTTCTTTCAACAAAGGATAACAAGAAAACAAAGAAAATTTGTTAATAGACGTAAATTGAAAAGTAAAAAATTGTGTGTTGTATCTGACACAAGAAATAATTATTTTGGATTTTATGTCCCTTTAAACGTCAAAAGAACGATAAAATTAATTCTAAATTTGATTCTGACTTCCTTTAAAGGGACACTAAACCCAAATTTTTTCTTTAACCCTTTGAGTGCTAAGCACTTTCCCACCTGGGTGCTAAGGTTTTCTTAAAGGGTTTTTTATATAATATTTTTAAAAATATTTTTTTTTTACTTTTTCTTTTATTTATTTCAGATCCCCAAGACTTACACCGTTGGAAAGGTTAGGCGATTACCTTTCCAACTATGGGTCTTGGGGGTCTGTAGCTGCTTAGATGCCTGAGATACAGGCTTCTAAGCAGCATGCCCCCTGCTCCTATAATTAACATTGTTAATGTTAAATAAAGTTGCGCGGTGACGTCATAACATTTATTGCGCGTGACGTCACCACGCAAAACGGAATCCATGGCGATGCCTTTCATTATGCAGCACCGATCGCCGGGGTAGGAGCGGGTGGGAGCCCCCAGATCTCCCTCAAGTTGGGAGTGTGCTAGTGACGGCTCTGAGCCGTCATTAGCACCAGAGTGGGAAACTCTGTGACGGCTCAGAGCCGTCATTAGCACTCAAGGGGTTAATGAATCAGATAGAGCATTCAATTTTAGGCAACTTTCTAATTTACTCCTATTATCAATTTTTCTTCGTGCTCTTGCTATCTTTATTTAAAAAGCAGGAATGTGAGGCATGAAAAAAAAATCTGTGACATAAATCACAAAAAAGAGGGTGCCTCCTAGTGCAATATTGCAGTGACAATGACAAATGACACTTCTTGTATTAAAATAATACTCACAAGGGTCGAAGCACCCAGTGTGGGGACTCACAGTGGCCCAGCAACACTGATCCAAACACCAGAGGACAGGGATGATCAGGAGTTCCAGATGGTCCAGATAGAGGGGGAAGTGGTGCAGGCTCTGTGGAGCATATAACAAAGAGAGGGCACCTCCTAGTGCAATATTGCAAAGGTGCTGGTAGATAACAATTCTTGTGTTGACGTGATACTCACAAAGGTTGCAGCACCCAATGTGCTAAATGGTGCAGGCTGGGGACTCACAGTGGCCCAGCAACACTGATCATCGGATAACAAAATACAATGAGCTCCAGGTGGTGGTAGAAGCAAAATAGGCTCAGGCTTCCAATAAAATCAACATATATTTATTAAAAATCTTATAAAAACAATGGGTGTAGTATGCACCCAAATAAGTAAAAAAACAATGGTAGCTACAGATCGCAACGCGTTTCTCAGCTTATCTAGCTGTTTCCTCAGGCATGTAAAAAACAATGGTAGCTACAGATCGCAACGCGTTTCTCAGCTTATCTAGCTGTTTCCTCAGGCATGGAAAAAAAGCAGGCATGGAAAAAACAATGGTAGTTACAGATCACAACGCGTTTCTCAGCTTATCTAGCTGTTTCCTCAGGCATGTAAAAAACAATGGTAGCTACAGATCGCAACGCGTTTCTCAGCTTATCTAGCTGTTTCCTCAGGCATGGAAAAAAAGCAGGCATGGAAAAAACAATGGTAGTTACAGATCACAACGCGTTTCTCAGCTTATCTAGCTGTTTCCTCAGGCATGAAAAAAAGCAGGCATGTAAAAAACAATGGTAGTTACAGTGTGCAGCGTGTTTCTCAGCTTATCTAGCTGTTTCCTCAGGCATGAAAAAAAACAGGCATGTAAAAAACAATGGTAGTTACAGATCGCAACATGTTTCTCAGCTTATCTAGCTGTTTCCTCAGGCATGAAAAAAAACAGGCATGTAAAAAACAATGGTAGTTACAGATCGCAACATGTTTCTCAGCTTATCTAGCTGTTTCCTCAGGCATGAAAAAAAACAGGCATGTAAAAAACAATGGTAGTTACAGAACACAACGCGTTTCTCAGCTTATCTAGCTGTTTCCTCAGGCATGGAAAAAAAACAGGCATGTAAAAAACAATGGTAGTTACAGATCGCAACATGTTTCTCAGCTTATCTAGCTGTTTCCTCAGGCATGAAAAAAAACAGGCATGTAAAAAACAATGGTAGTTACAGATGGCAACGCGTTACTCAGCTTATCTAGCTGTTTCCTCAGGCATGAAAAAAAACAGGCATGTAAAAAACAATGGTAGTTACAGATCGCAACGCGTTTCTCAGCTTATCTAGCTGTTTCCTCAGGCATGAAAAAAACAGGCATGTAAAAACAATGGTAGTTACAGATCGCAACGCGTTTCTCTGATTATCTAGCTGTTTCCTCAGGCATGAAAAAAGCAGGCATGTAAAAAACAATGGTAGTTACAGATCGCAACGCGTTTCTCAGCTTATCTAGCTGTTTTCTCAGGCGTCTCATGCCTGAGGAAACAGCTAGATAAGCTGAGAAACGCGTTGCGATCTGTAACTACCATTGTTTTTTACTTATTTGGGTGCATACTACACCCATTGTTTTTATAAGATTTTTAATAAATATATGTCGATTTTATTGGAAGCCTGAGCCTGTTTTGCTTCTCCCACAACCTGGAGCTTGTATTTTTGTTATCCGATGATCAGTGTTGCTGGGCCACTGTGAGTCCCCAGCCTGCACCATTTAGCACACTGGGTGCTTCAACCCTTGTGAGTATTATTTTAATAGAAGAAGTGTCATTTGTCACTGCAATATTGCACTAGGAGACACCCTCTTTTTTGTGATTTATTTCACAGATGTTTTGTTCTCGATTGTCATCCATGAGAGGAGCTGCCCGCACTCTACACACCTGCACTTTAATCATAGTGATCGATGTTTTTGGATGTCCACCTACATCTGGATCCTGTTTCAATTGAAGGACTCGGTTAAGGCATTAATATCAATTTTTGTACACATCTGTCACATATTAATGTTACATATACTCTTATAATATTATTGTGACTATTGTATTGAATAGTGCACTGATAAGTCTACATATCCTGTGTCATAACTCACTCTAGCGCCCCCTTTAGCTGGATATTTAGGTATCACAGCAGTAGTAGTTATGTGATGCATAGGAGCCAGCCCATTTTTGTTTGAGAACCTGGGTTATGCTTGCTTATTGGTGGGTAAATGTAAGCCTCCAATAAACAAGCGCTATCCATGGTGCTGAACCTAAAATGGGCTGGCTGCTAAGATTTACATTCCTGATTTTAAAATAAAGATAGCAAGAGAACGAAGAAAAATTGAAAATAGCAGTAAATTAAAAAGTTGCTTAAAATGTCATGCTCTATCTGAATCATGAAAGAAAAAAATTGGGTTCAGTGTCCCTTTAAAGTTCCCACATCTTCCCTTAAAATCCCTGCAGGCCGACTGCCCCATTGCTAGAGGGGGATTTCTCACATTGCGATAGACACCAAGCACAAGTTAGCCTTTGTTTCCTTGCAGTGTGCACATTCCAATATAAAAGGCAAAACAGCTCAGCTTTGTCGGCAGTCAAAGCTGGATCTGTTACCTGTCTAGTAATGTGCACCTGCAAAGCTCCAGATTTGTATAGAATTACTTTTTTTATTTGTGTCAGCAGAAACATTCAATGTCCGTTTTGCACTCACTAAACTGTTACTGTTTTGCAACAACTTTTCACAAGAAATCAAAGATGACTCATCTGCAATCAACTAATTGTTGTCGTCGTCCCCAGGGCGTTCAGCCCCTTTGCACAAATGTCACTGCCCAGGGGGAAACAATGATTAGTTGATTGCAGATGTGTCATCTGTCAATCAAATGGTGAAAATGGCAACCGGAGCTTCAGGTATTATCCGTGTAAGCTTTTATAGTGGAATTGCACTGAAGATTAGTATCTACTAACGATTTCATGAATTAAACTCTCATTCATTTTTTAACTGCTGTCGTTTCACTTTAGCTAATAGGTTTTTGACATTCACTTTAAGGCTAACAAACACTAGAGGGTATAGACTCACTAGTAGTGAATGTGAATTTATGGTTTTCTAACAATTTCTTTACCATTCATCTATGGCTTTAGTGAAGGTGACATTTACTAGTAATAGTACCTTTACTGTACCATCCGCTTTTTTGTAACACACACAAACATATATATATACAGGTAGCCCTCAGTTTACACCGGGGTTAGGTTCCAGAAGGAATGGTTGTAAATCGAAACCGTTGTAAATTGAAACCCAGTTTATAATGTAAGTCAATGGGAAGTGAGGGAGATAGGTTCCAGGCCCCTCTCAAAATTGTCATAAGTAACACCTAAAACATTATTTTTAAAGCTTTGAAATGAAGACTTTAAATGCTAAACAGCATTATAAACCTAATAAAATAATCACACAACACAGACTTCACTTGCATTTTTCTGCAAATAGTTCTTTCTATGCATTCCAATCTGGACTGATTTATAGACAGGAAGATCTTGTTCCTTTGAAATCTGCTCAATAGCTCAGGTCTGGTTAAACTGATTAATTTCAGCTTGCTTGGCTTTGCTGCAACACAAGCGGACAGCTCCACCTACTGGCTATTTTAATAAATGCACTGCTTCTCAATGCTTTTCAATAGCAGTCACATGACTGGAAAAAAAGGTTGTTATTCTGAAACGGTGTAAATTGAACCGTTGTAAAACGAGGGCCACCTGTACTTACATACATACACACCCCTCTGGAAAAAAATTAACAGACCACTGCAAAATGATCAGTTTCTCTCTAATTTTACTATTTATATGTATGTGTTTAATTAAAAAGAACATTTTTGTTATATTCTATAAACTACTGACAGCATTTCTCCCAAATAAAAATATTGTCATTTAGAGCAGTTCTTTACAGAAAATGACAACTGGGCAAAATATCACAAAAGATGCAGGCCTAGATTTAGAGTTTGGCGTTAGCCGTCAAAACCAGCGTTAGAGGCTCCTAACGCTGGTTTTGGGCTACCGCTGGTATTTAGAGTCGTGTAGGTAAGGGTCTAACGCTCACTTTCCAGCCGCGACTGTTCCATACCGCAGATCCCCTTACGTCAATTGCGTATCCTATCTTTTCAATGGGATCTTTCTAACGCCGGTATTTAGAGTCGTGGCTGAAGTGAGCGTTAGAACTCTAACAACAAAACTCCAGCCGCAGAGAAAAGCCAGGAGTTAAGAGCTTTCTGGGCTAACACTGGTTCATAAAGCTCTTAACTATGTGCTCTAAAGTACACTAACACCCATAAACTACCTATGCACCCCTAAACCAAGGCCCCCCCACATCGCCGCCACTCTATTAAAAATGTTTAACCCCTAATCTGCTGACCGCACACTGCCGCCACTTACATTATCCCTATGTACCCCTAATCTGCTGCCCCTAACACCGCCGACCCCTATATTATATTTATTAACCCCTAATCTGCCGCCCCCAACGTCGCCTCCACCTACCTACAATTTTTAACCCCTAATCTGCCGACCGGACCTCACCGCCACTATAATAAATGTATTAACCCCTAATCCGCCTCACTCCCGCCTAAATAACCCTATAATAAATAGTATTAACCCCTAATCTGCCCTCCCTAACATCGCCGACACCTAACTTCAAGTATTAACCCCTAATCTGCCGACCGGACCTCACCGCTACTCTAATAAATTTATTAACCCCTAAAGCTAAGTCTAACCCTAACCCCCCCTAAGTTAAATATAATTTAAATCTAACTAAATAAATTAACTCTTATTAAATAAATTATTCCTATTTAAAGCTAAATACTTACCTGTAAAATAAACCCTAATATAGCTACAATATAAATTATAATTATATTGTAGCTATTTTAGGGTTTATATTTATTTTACAGGCAACTTTGTATTTATTTTAACCAGGTACAATAGCTATTAAATAGTTAAGAACTATTTAATAGCTACCTAGTTAAAATAATTACAAAATTACCTGTAAAATAAATCCTAACCTAAGTTACAATTAAATCTAACACTACACTAGCAATAAATGAATTAAATAAAATACCTACAATTATCTACAATTAAACCTAACACTACACTATCAATAAATAAATTAAATACCTACAAATAAATACAATTAAATAAACTAACTAAAGTACAAAAAATAAAAAAGCTAAGTTACAAAAAATAAAAAAATTAATTACAAACATAATAAAAATATTACAAAATTTTAAACTAATTACACCTACTCTAAGCCCCCTAATAAAATAACAAAGCCCCCAAAATAAAAAAATGCCCTACCCTATTCTAAAATTAAAATAGAAAAGCTCTTTTACCTTACCAGCCCTTAAAAGGGCCTTTTGCGGGGCATACCCCAGAGAATTCAGCTCTTTTGCCTGTAAAAAAAAAACATACAATACCCCCCCCAACATTACAACCCACGACCCACATACCCCTAATCTAACCCAAACCCCCCTTAAATAAACCTAACACTAAGCCCCTGAAGATCTTCCTACCTTGTCTTCACCATGCCAGGTATCACCGATCACTCCAGGCTCCGAAGTCTTCATCCAAGCCCAAGCGGGGGCTGAAGATCCATCATCCGGCTGAAGTCTTCTATCAAGCGGCGGCTGAAGAGGTCCAGAAGAGGCTCCAAAGTCTTCCTCCTATCCGGGCAGAAGAGTAGATCCGGACCGGCAACCATCTTCTTCCAAGCGGTGACAAGCGGCTCCATCTTGAAGACCTCCGGCACGGATCCATCCTCTTCTTGCGACGTCCTAAGTCCGAATGAAGGTTCCTTTAAATGACGTCATCCAAGATGGCGTCCCTCGATTTCCGATTGGCTGATCAGCCAATAGAATGCGAGCTCAATCTGATTGGCTGATTGGATCAGCCAATCGGATTGAACTTGAATCTGATTGGCTGATTCCATCAGCCAATCAGATTTTTCCTACCTTAATTCCGATTGGCTGATAGAATCCTATCAGCCAATCGGAATTCGAGGGACGCCATCTTGGATGACGTAATTTAAAGGAACCTTCATTCGGACTTAGGACGTCGCAAGAAGCGGATGGATCCGCGCCGGAGGTCTTCAAGATGGAGCCGCTTGTCACCGCTTGGAAGAAGATGGTTGCCGGTCGGATCTACTCTTCTGCCCGGATAGAAGGAAGACTTTGGAGCCTCTTCTGGACCTCTTCAGCCGCCGCTTGATAGAAGACTTCAGCCGGATGATGGATCGCCAGCCCCCGCTTGGGCTTGGATGAAGACTTCGGAGCCTGGAGCGATCGGTGATACCTGGCATGGTGAAGACAAGGTAGGAAGATCTTCAGGGGCTTAGTGTTAGGTTTATTTAAGGGGGGTTTGGGTTAGATTAGGGGTATGTGGGTGGTGGGTTGTAATGTTGGGGGGGGTATTGTATGTTTTTTTTTACAGGCAAAAGAGCTGAATTCTTTGCGGTATGCCCCGCAAAAGGCCCTTTTAAGGGCTGGTAAGGTAAAAGAGCTTTTCTATTTTAATTTTAGAATAGGGTAGGGCATTTTTTTTATTTTGGAGGGCTTTGTTATTTTATTAGGGGGCTTAGAGTAGGTGTAATTAGCTTAAAATTGTTGTAATATTTTTATTATGTTTGTAATTATTTTTTTTATTTTTTGTAACTTAGCTTTTTTTTATTTTTTGTAATTTAGTTAGTTTATTTAATTGTATTTATTTGTAGGTATTTTATTTAATTATTTTATTGCTAGTGTAGTGTTAGGTTTAATTGTAACTTAGGTTAGGATTTATTTTACAGGTAATTTTGTAATTATTTTAACTAGGTAGCTATTAAATAGTTATTAACTATTTAATAGCTATTGTACCTGGTTAAAATAAATACAAAGTTGCCTATAAAATAAATATTAATCCTAAAATAGCTACAATATAATTATAATTTATATTGTAGCTATATTAGGGTTTATTTTACAGGTAAGTATTTAGCTTTAAATAGAAATAATTTATTTAATAAGAGTTAATTTATTTCGTTAGATTTAAATTATATTTAACTTAGGGGGGTGTTAGTGTTAGGGTTAGACTTAGCTTTAGGGGTTAATAAATTTATTAGAGTAGCGGCGAGGTCCGGTCGGCAGATTAGGGGTTAATTATTGTAGTTAGGTGGAGGCGACGGGTGGCGGCAGATTAGGGGTTAATAAATATAATATAGGGGTCGGCGGTGTTAGGGGTAGCAGATTAGGGGTACATAGGGATAACGTAGGTTGCGGCGGTGTACGGAGCGGCAGATTAGGGGTTAAAAAAATATGCAGGTGTCAGCGATAGCGGGGGCGGCAGATTAGGGGTTAATAAGTGTAAGGTTAGGGGTGTTTAGACTCGGGGTACATGTTAGGGTGTTAGGTGCAGACTTAGGAAGTGTTTCCCCATAGGAAACAATGGGGCTGCGTTAGGAGCTTAACCCTGCTTTTTTGCAGGTGTTAAGTTTTTTTTCAGATCAAACTGCCCCATTGTTTCCTATGGGGATATCGTGCACGAGCACGTTTTTGAAGCTGGCCGCGTCCGTAAGCACCGCTGGTATTGAGAGTTGCAGTGGCGGTAAATTATGCTCTACGCTCCCTTTTTGGAGCCTAACGCAGCCATTCTGTGAACTCTAAATACCAGCGGTATTTAAAAGGTGCAGGGGAAAAAAAGCATGCGTTAGCTGCGCGGGTCGTTACCGACAAAACTCTAAATCTAGGCGGCAGTGATTTCAGACCTCAAATAATGCAAAGAAAACAAGTTCATATTAATTTTTAAACAACACTATACTGATGTTTTAACTTGGCAAGAGTTCAGAGATATTTGGTGGAATAACGCTGATTTTCAGCAAAAAAAAAAAAAGGTTACAAAAGCAGCCTCTAAAATCCAAAAAGTTTATTGAAAATACATCATTAAAACAGCCAAAGTACATATGGACACCATTCCATCAGTGTAGTAAGTCTTACCCGTTTTGGCTAAACAGTGCAGTAATCATAGACCATACATTACATCAGGTGTGGTACACTTTTAAAAGGTTAACACAATTTCTATTGGTTAATAACAAACACCACCCCTTCTTACATTGATAGAGTAAACTACTTTAACCCTTAATTCAAAAAGTGATTATACAGGTAAAGAGTGGAAAACTGATTACACTTTACAAATACAGTTTATAGCTCAAAGATATTCCAAAAAAATATGTTTCATAAATCTTATCCTCAATATTTATGTATAAAAGAGAAATAAAAATAAAATAAAAACGTATATAGAATGTAAACATAGAATAACATATTAAGTAATATTTATCATCAGGGCTTGACAAAGAATTTTACCCCTGGTGCCTAACTTTTTGGATTATTCTCCATATATCTTTATACAAAAACCACTGTCTGGTTCCTAAAAGTGTGCCTGGCTCCTAAATATTCTTACTGGCTCCTAAATTTTAAACAGATTTGTTGAACCCCTGTCTATCATTCCCAATAGTTTATAATATCGTTCTCTGAATTGAAGCCATTAGGAACCAGAGTACTCATGTATCCAATAAACCTTCTGTCTCGCAATAATGCTCCACCTATCACATCCCTCTGGAGAATCTTAATAACCTATTGCATTCCATCACGTTCAAGTGCTTCAACATTTAGGTATCATGTCCTATTAGAATATTTAGGAGCAAGACATTGATATTTGTATATAGATATATGGAGAATAACCAAAACAATTAGGAGCATACAGAGAGAGAAGCACTCTACCGGGAACAAACAACAGCTCATCAGCTAGTTCTTTGGTGATTTACCACCCGGAAGCAGCCTCTTTTAGACCAGTGTGCTTTTCACAGAGGAAAACTTTCCTGAAGTATATTAGTCTGATCCCGCCAAGTAAGGTCAGTCCAGCACTGAAATACCAGGCAATTCTCCTCTGAACAAGGAACATGACATCCCCAGACGATTGTTTCGGCCTCCTATGGGCCTCGTCAGTGAGGTGTAGCCACATTCCTCTAAGCACACTGGGCAAGGAGTCCACGTCTGGTTTCCCCATCACCCATTGCCTGGTATTTCGGGGCTGGACTGACCTTACTTGGCGGGATCAGACTAATATACTTCAGGAAAGTTTTCCTCTGTGAAAAGCACACTGGTCTAAAAGAGGCTGATTCCGGGTGGTAAATCGCCAAAGAACTAGCTGATGAGCTGTTGTTCGTTCCTGGTAGAGCGCTTCTCTCTTCGTATGCAAATTAATATGACCCTGGGGAAGTCTCCCTATGGGTGATGGGGGAAACCAGACGTGGACTCCGTGCCCAGTGTGCTTAGAGGAATGTGGCTGCACCTCACTGACGAGGCCCATAGGAGGCCGAAACGATCGTCTGGGGGTTGTCATGTTCCTTGTTCAGAGGAGAATTGCCTGGTATTTTGGGGCTGGACTGACCTTACTTGGCAGGATCAGACTGATATACTTCAGGAAAGTTTTCCTCTGTGAAAAGCACACTGGTCTAAAAGAGGCTGCTTCTGGGTTGTAAATCGCCAAAGAACTAGCTGATGAGCTGTTGTTCATTCCTGGTAGAGCGCTTCTCTCTTCGTATGCAAATTACATTTTTAGGAGCCAGTGTCTCACTGGCTCCTTGGTTTGTTGAGCCCTGGTCTAAAGGGTGTATGTAGAATCGTATCCACAGTATACCTATCAGTAGGATAATTCCACAGATTTGTGACATTATTGCTGGATAAATGGCCTACTTATCTTATATAATGTATACTTCCTATAGCATATTTTTATTTTGTTACAGGAACATCGTTCACTGACCTTGAAGCTGAGAAAGAGGAAGCCGGACAAGAAGGTGGAATGGACGTGCGACACTGTGGACAACGAACACCTGGGGAGACGTTCTTCCAAGTGTGAGAGAGCTATATTACTGGTTTGCTCTATAGTGTAAATAGGGCGAACCAAGGAATCAAACGCTACCACTAACTAGGGAAAGGCAAGAGGAACGAAGAAGCACAGGGAAGAACTGGAGGATTAATGTGTGCAGTCCGATAGGCAACTTAGGGCCTATGACCTTAGTGATCTTTAATTTCCCATAATAAGGGAACAATTATAAGAATTCTATGCACCATAGGTTTGATTAAAGGGATAGTCTACTCCAGAATTGTTATTGTTTAAAAAGATAGATAATCCCTTTATTACCCATTCCCCCGTTTTGCATAACCAACACTGTTATATTAATTTAATTTTTCCCTCTGTGATTACCTTGTATCTAAGTCTCTGCAAAGAGCCCCCTTATCTTAGTGCTTTTGACAGACTTGCATTTTAGCCAATCGGTGCCCTCTCGTAAGTAACTCTACGAGCGTGAGCACAATGTTATCTCTATGGCACACATGAACTAACGCTCTCTAGCTGTGAATAAGAGTCGGCCTTCAAGGGCTTAGAAATTAGCATATGAGCCTACCTAGGTTTAGCTTTCAACTAAGAATACCAAAAAAACAGCAAATTCTATGATAAAAGTGAATTGGAAAGTTTTAAATTGCATGTCCTATCTGAATCCTGAAAGTTTAATTTTGACTAGACTGTCCCTTTAAGGATATTACAGCTGCAAGCATGTCACTCAGCAAAACTACTGCAGCAATATTTCCACACCAGTAATTATTTCATTTTTATAGTCACAACAAGGTCAACTAAAGGTTTTAAGGGGAAGGGCAAAAAGTTTTGTTTACCATATAACATAGTGCAAACAATTTCCTTTTCCTGGTAGGGAAGTTTGTGAGACAGTAAGGAACAAATATATGGATAGAAGGTTTTTTAGTCTCTCCCTAAGGGCTTTGTCAAAGTAAATATGTATATGTGTTCAGGTCAGATTTATAGATTACCAATGTCTGTCCGACATACGCTGAACTGCTTGTGCAATGCCGCCCCCTGCAGATTTGTGGCCAATCGGCCGCTAGCAGGGGGTGTCAATCAGCCCAATCATTTAGGAACGGGCGGATTGAAGACCGCAGCCTCAGAGGTAGCGGACAAGCTATGGGGCAGCATGGCCCTTGTTTGCGCGCACGTTTCAGGCTCGCCGGAAACAGCAGTTATGAAGCAGCGTTCTTTAGACCGCTGCTTCATAACTGCTGTTTCCGACGAGCCTGAAACGTGCGCGGAAATAAGGGCCAGGCCCTTGTTAGATCTACCCCAAAGGCTAGATAGATGACGTATTCAAAGCAAAGATTAGGCCGGAAATAATATGCACTTGTTTTGCTATAAAATTAGATTGTATATTTAAATATCTAAAAATAAAGTTTGTTCTTAAAGGGACAGTAAAGTCAAAATTAAACTTCCATGATTCAGATAGAGCAGCAATTTTAAACAACTTTCCAGTTTACTTCTGTTATCAATTTTGCTTTATTCTCGTGGTGCCTTTTATTGAAAAGATAAACTAGGTGTGCTCATAAGAGCTCAGGAGTGTGCACGTGTCTTTAGTACTCTATGGCAGCAGCGTTTTGTAACATTGTATAAAAAGCTGCAGATAATTTTACAAAACGCTGCTGCCATAAAGTACTAAAGACACGTGCACACTCCTGAGCTCTTATGAGCCTACCATGTTTTACTCTTCAATAAAAGATACCAAGAGAACAACCCAAATTTGATAACAGCAGTAAATTGGAACATTGTTTAAAATTACATGCTCTGAGTCACAAGAGTTTCATTTTGACTTTACTGTTCCTTTAAAGGGGCATGAAACTTTTTTTGTGTGATTCAGACAGCACACAATTTTAGAAACATTTACAAGTAACTTCTATTATCAACCTTGCTTTGTTGTCATGGTATTCTTTGTTAAAGAGATACCTAGGTATGTGCTCATTCTTGGTTCACTACATGGCAGGAAATGGTGCTGCCATCTAGTGCTTTTACATATGTATAACATTAGTGTAAAACTGCTGCCATCTATTGCTTTTACATATGTATAACATTAGTGTAAAACTGCTGCCATCTAGTGCTTTTACAGATGTATAACATTAATGTAAAACTGCTGCCATCTAGTGCTTTTACAGATGTACAACAGTGTAAAACTGCTTCCATCTAGTGATTTTACAGATGTATAACCTTAGTGTTAAACTGCTGCCATCTAGTGCTTTTACAGATGTATAACATTAGTGTAAAACTGCTGCCATCTAGTGCTTTTACAGATGTATAACATTCGTGCAAAACTGCTGCCATCTAGTGCTTTTACAGATGTATAACATTCGTGTAAAACTGCTGCCATCTAGTGCTTTTACAGATGTATAACATTCGTGCAAAACTGCTGCCAGCTAGTGCTTTTACAGATGTATAACATTCGTACAAAACTGCTGCCATCTAGTGCTTTTACAGATGTATAACATTCGTGCAAAACTGCTACCATCTAGTGCTTTTACAGATGTATAACATTCGTGCAAAACTGCTGCCATCTAGTGCTTTTACAGATGTATAACATTCGTGTTAAACTGCTGCCATCTAGTGCTTTTACAGATGTATAACATTCGTGTTAAACTGCTGATATCTAGTTCTTTTACAGATGTATAACATTAGTGTAAAACCGCTGCCATCTAGTGCTTTTACAGATGTATAACATTTAGTGTAAAACTGCTGCCATCTAGTGCTTTTACAGATGTATAACATTTGTGCAAAACTGCTGCCATCTAGTGCTTTTACAGATGTATAACATTAGTGCAAAACTACTGCCATCTAGTGCTTTTACAGATGTATAATATTCGTGCAAAACCGCTGCCATCTAGTGCTTTTACAGATGTATAACATTAGTGCAAAACTGCTGCCATCTAGTGCTTTTACAGATGTATAACATTTAGTGTAAAAGTGCTGCCATCTAGTGCTTTTACAGATGTATAACATTAGTGTAAAACCGCTGCCATCTAGTGCTTTTACAGATGTATAACATTTAGTGTAAAACTGCTGCCATCTAGTGCTTTTACAGATGTATAACATTAGTGTAAAACTGCTGCCATCTAGTGCTTTTACAGATGTATAACATTTAGTGTAAAACTGCTGCTATCTAGTGCTTTTACAGATGTATAACATTTAGTGTAAAAGTGCTGCCATCTAGTGCTTTTACAGATGTATAACATTTGTGCAAAACTGCTGCCATCTAGTGCTTTTACAGATGTATAACATTAGTGCAAAACTGCTGCGATCTAGTGCTTTTACAGATGTATAATATTCGTGCAAAACCGCTGCCATCTAGTGCTTTTACAGATGTATAACATTTGTGCAAAACTGCTGCCATCTAGTGCTTTTACAGATGTATAACATTAGTGCAAAACTGCTGCCATCTAGTGCTTTTACAGATGTATAATATTCGTGCAAAACCGCTGCCATCTAGTGCTTTTACAGATGTATAACATTAGTGCAAAACTGCTGCCATCTAGTGCTTTTACAGATGTATAACATTTAGTGTAAAACTGCTGCCATCTAGTGCTTTTACAGATGTATAACATTTAGTGTAAAACTGCTGCCATCTAGTGCTTTTACAGATGTATAACATTTAGTGTAAAACTGCTGCCATCTAGTGCTTTTACAGATGTATAACATTCGTGCAAAACTGCTGCCATCTAGTGCAGCAGACACCTTCCTTATTTTTAACACAATATGCCAAGAAAATGAAGACAATTTGATAATAGAAGTACATTGGAAATTTGCTTTAAATGACATGCTCTTTTTGAATAATAAAATTATTAAGCAACTTTCAAATCTACTTCTAATATCTAATTTGCTTCATTCTCTTGGTATTCTTTGTTGAAAAGCACACCTAGGTAAGCTCAAGAGCAGCAATGCTTAACTGGATGCTAGCTGCTGATTGGTGGCTGCACATATATGCCTCTTGTGTTCAGCTAGCTCCCAGTAGTACTTTACTGCTCCTTCAACAAAAGGATACCTAGAAATGAAGCAAATTAGATTATAGAATTAAATTGGAATTTTGTTTAAAACTGGAACTGAAAACTCCATTATTTTTAGAATTAAATTATAGGAAAAGGGGATGAAAACAAATTCAAGTAAATTGCAAATATATTTTTTTACTACATAGAACCAAACTCAAAATGTTTAATGTAATAGGACAGTCTAGTCAAAATTATGATTCATGTAGGGCATGCAACTTTATACAACTTTCTAATTTACTTTTATCATTCAATTTTGCTTTGTTTTCTTGGTATTCTTTGTGGAAAGCTAAACCTAGGTAGGCTCATATGCTTATTTCTAATCCCTTAAAGACCGCCTCTTACCTCAATGCATTTTGACAGTTTTTCACAGCTAGACTTATGAGAGGGCACTGATTGGCTAAAATGCAGGTCTGTCAAAAGAACTGAGATAAGGGGCAGTCTGCAGAGGCTTAGATACAAGGTAATCACAGAGGTAAAAAGTATATTATTATAACTACATTTTTAAGTAGACTGTCCCTTTAAGGAAACCAAAGTCCAAACACTCCAAGGGGCCAATTTATCAAACTACTGCAGCATATTACCGTCTGTTGCCGGTGCGGCTGCTCACCATCGTATTGGTTCTTGGAGAGTGTCATGACAGCACTGGACCTATATGGCAGCGATTCCATTAAATGCAAAGGAGAGGTGGTTTGCGCTGCATTAGAAGAAAGACTTGTCAGCATTAGCAGTAATAGTCGAATACCAGATAGGCTGTGGATGTCACGTCCCGCCTTACCCTAGAATTGTATAAGAAATCTGTATATACTGGCTCTAAGATGCACAAATACTTTTCTTAATAAACTTCATTTTCTCTCCATTTTTTCTTTCCGTTTCCTTCCTCACTGTTTCCGTTTCTGTCCTTTTCTCCCCCACTTTCTTTTTATGTCTTTCTGTATTTTTTTTTTTTTGTCTTTCATTCTTTACGTGAAATCCTTTTGTGAAGTCTTTTCTCTTTTCCAGGCTGCTGCATCTATGAGAAGCCTAGACCATTCGGCGAGAGCTCAACTGAGAGTGAAGATGATGAAGACAGCTGCTGTGATAGTTCTAACTGCATCCGTGGCCACAAAAAGAGAGGACACGGAAACACTGACCCACCTCCACCAGGCCACGATAAAGCACCTGGCAGAATGCAACACTAAGAAAGCCAAGAGAGACAGTCTATGTCCTTGAGGAACAATAGGGAGCCGCTATCTCTCGCTCTTTCTGTCTCTTTTCATTTTAATGAGAGTGACACAAGCAGATCAAGTATTGCGTTGTCTCGTATGATAGTCTTTTTTTGTTTGGGCATTCAGGGCAGTAATAAGAGAGATGGCGACAATAACACCTATTAGTCTCTCTCTTACTATTTATTGGAGGCGGTGTAGTCTGCTGCGACAAGTAACCGTTGTCTCTCCATGATTTATGAGGACCACTGCAGAACGTGGGGTATTTTTTCCTGCTCTTTTACAGCACAGCACCAGCTAAAACTATAAAGTGTTATCTCTTAACAGCTGTCTCCAGGAAAGAATGAAATCATTGAATGTATGAGCATGTCTCTATGGGCAGTGTTTGCACTTCCATTTTCATTCTTTTTCTTATCTTTTTCTATTACCGCAGTAATGTAGCCCATTGAATGTAGACATTTAAACTATTCCACCCACCAATGGTCCTGTCACTCGCAATGATACTGATGCCATTAAATGCAATGCATGGATTTAATTTATTATAGTATATACTTACCTTGGAAGGTGATCTACACTGTATAGACATTACATTAACCTCTTTAGTGCACCATATAATGCTTCATTATTGTGTATTATATAGTTACATTTTATATTTGTGTTGCTCAGCAGATGCTATACTACATAACGTCTTATGTCTCAAAATTAGTTTTCATGATGGTTTCTGTTATAATCTCTTTTAACTGCATTATCCCCCCTTTAATTGGCCACTCAATATATCTTCTTCCTATAGCATTCCAGTTTCCAAATATTGATACACATCACTTCCTCGGAAATCAATATCAATTAAAGGCTTCTATACCTCCATGTAAATGCTATATAAAACATATGATTACATAAACTATGTTATAAATCATTATTTATAAAGCCTGACTCCATATACACATCATAGCAATGTGCTATATAGGTTTGCTGTATTGCTTATACCACTGCTCTGTGCAACATCACAGAGCTTTTACTGTGGTACCATATACGATCTGCAGTTATATGTTACTGGTACATGTAAAAGGCTATTGCTCCATATAGTCTTTCCCTGTTACTCATCATATTGCTTAAAATTACCTCCCCCTATATGTGATCCTATTGCATCATATAAACTTTCTCTATAACTTCTATTGCTCTGTTTAATCTCTCCCTATAACTCCTCCCTATAACTCTCCCTATAACTCTCCCTATAACTCCTCCATATAACCCTCCCTATAACTCCTCCATATAACCCTCCCTATTGCTCCATATAACCCCCCCTCTATAACTTCTATTGCTCTAAATAACCCACCCTATAATTTCTCCTATTGCTCTATATAACCTCTCTATATAACTCCTCCTATTGCTCCATATGACTTTCCCTATAACTCCTATTGCTCCACATAACCTCTCCCTATAAGTCCTATTGCTCCATATAACCCTCCCTATAACTCCTATTGCTTCATATGACTCTCCCTATAACTCCTATTGCTCCACATAACCTCTCCCTATAAGTCCTATTGCTCCATATAACCCTCCCTATAACTCCTATTGCTTCATATGACTCTCCCTATAACTCCTATTGCTCCACATAACCTCTCCCTATAAGTCCTATTGCTCCATATAACCCTCCCTATAACTCCTATTGCTTCATATGACTCTCCCTATAACTCCTATTGCTCCACATAACCTCTCCCTATAACTCCTATTGCTCCATATGACTCTCCCTATAACTCCTATTGCTTCATATGACTCTCCCTATAACTCCTATTGCTCCATATAACCCTCCCTATAACTCATATTGCTTCATATGACTCTCCCTGTAACTCCTATTGCTCCATATAACCCTTCCTATAACTCCTATTGCTTCATATGACTCTCCCTATAACTCCTATTGCTCCACATAACCTCTCCCTATAACTCCTATTGCTCCATATGACTCTCCCTATAACTCCTATTGCTCCACATAACCTCTCCCTATAACTCCTATTGCTCCATATGACTCTCCCTATAACTCCTATTGCTCCACATAACCTCTCCCTATAAGTCCTATTGCTCCATATAACCCTCCCTATAACTCCTATTGCTTCATATGACTCTCCCTATAACTCCTATTGCTCCACATAACCTCTCCCTATAAGTCTTATTGTGCCATATAACCCTCCCTATAACTCCTATTGCTTCATATGACTCTCCCTATAACTCCTATTGCTCCACATAACCTCTCCCTATAAGTCTTATTGTGCCATATGACCACTCTCTATAACTCCTATTGCTTCATATGACTCTCCCTATAACTCCTGTTGCTCCACATAACCTCTCCTTATAACTCCTCCTATTCTCTGTATAGCCTCTCCCTATAACCGCCTATTTCTCTATATAACCCCTCTTTATCTCTATAAAAACCCTCCCTATTATTCATTCTATTGCTCCATATAACCTTCACTATCTCTTCGATAACATATAACCATTTTTTATTTTGTGTACTAACCTTATTACTCCTCACATATAACTGTCCTCTATTAAAACACTTTTTCCTCAGTCCTCGTTTAGCTTGATATAATCATCTTTAGTTTTCCAGAACATCCATTTTGAATTGATTTGTTGACATGTGCACGATTAGCTGCTAAGCTTTAATTACCTAAAGGACCTAGGATGAATAGGTCTTAAATCTTTATTGTTAATTTTGCTATATTTTTCTGATCTGTATATTGTGTATTATTTTGCTTTTGAAAGTAAAGATTTTTGTTTGTTATCTGCTGTATGTACTTTTATACTTCTACTAGAATTTATAAAAGCATTAAATATAGAGGCAATATTGAAAGTGTGTCGTGGTAAAGACATTAAACCCCATTTTTTTGCTTTCATGATTTAAAATGAACATGCAATTTTAAACAAATTTGAAATGTACTTCTTTTATCTAATTTGCTTCATTCTCTTAATATCCTTTGCTGAAAAGCATATTTAGATAGGCTCAGAAGCTGCCTATTGGTGGCTGCACAGAGAGGACTCGTGTGATTGGCTTACCCATGTGCATTGATATTTCTTCAACCAAGGATATCAAAAGAATGAATCAAATTAGATCATTTTTAAATTGGGATGTTGTTTAACCCCGTAACGACCAAGGACGTGTCAGGCACGTCCTACTAAAAAATACAGTTAGTGACCAAGGACGTGCCTGACACATCCTCTGGGGTTTAAAGCGATGGTGATCGCTTCCAGACGCTTTCAGGGTATTGCAGTGATGCCTCAATGCTTAGATCCATTCACACTGATGTGTGCACTATGAGTCGGGACTCCCTACTTCCAAAATTTCCACCCCAACTTTCTATAACTGTTGATAACATCATTACCCCAACTCCGCATGCCCAATGTCTTGGATTTACATGACTCAAATCTCTCATTCCCCACATCCAGTCTTTGGCCAATTCCTGCCACTTCTACCTTAAAAAAAAAATCTCCAAATTTCACAACTTTTTCAACACAAGACACAACTAAGACTTTAATCCACTCTCATTATCTACATCCTTTCCAGCCTCCCTTGTAGCCGTCTACCTTACAATCCATAATAAATGCCTCTGCCAGGCTGATCTTCCTTACATGTCGCCCTTCCTCTAACCTCCAGAATAAAACACAAAATCCTGACTGACATTCAAGGCTCTCAATAACACTGCCCCCTCCCCAAATCTCTGACCTTGTCTCCAGATACTTTCCCTACCTTCACCTTCAATCTGCTCATGACCTCCTCTCTTGTTACCTCCTCACATTCCCGTCTACAGGACTTCTCCAGTTTGGCCCCTATTTTGTAGAACTCGCCTGCCTCGCTCCACAAGACTCTCCTCCGAGCCCAGCTTCTTTGTAGTTGACCTTCTTGAGAGCTGATTTACAACAGTGTAGTTCTTGGCAGGGCCCTTTATCCCTTTGACTCCCATAATTGTTACCTTGCATATTAGACACGTTTATAATGCTGCAAAATATGTTGGTGCTCTAAAAAAAAATAATATATGCATAGCCACCATTTAGCAACTAGCTCCCAGTAGTGTGTTGCTGCTCCTGAGCCTACCTAGGTATACTGTTCAACAAAGGACTTAATTGTTACTTTACTATCCCTTTAACCCCTTAACCTATGATGACCTATAAAAATGTTGTGCGGTACTTTGCTTATTGTACCGCACAACTTATATCTATGCTGGAGCTGCAGGAAGCTCCAGCAGTTGAGCTGGAGCTCCGGGCATCTGCCTGCATATGGATGATCGGTGCTCTGGTTCCATATGAAGGCAGATGCCAGATTGTTACAGGCGGTGACATTGTGTCACTGTCTAACATTCATCTGCTGGTGCCAGCGGGAGGTGTGGTTGGGAATCCGGAAGACAGGTGGGTGGTCCCCCTTCGAAAACTAGTTAGAAGGGGGAAGGTTAGAGAGCTGTTTGGGAGGGATCAGGGAGGTTGGACGGTAAGGGGGATCCTACACTGCAGAAAATAGAAAAAAAATATTTAATAAAATAAATTTCTTTTCCTACAGGTTTCTGTAAGGAGTATGTGTTCTTTCACGTCTTGTGAGCTGTCTTCCTACCAGACAGCTAGACTGCGGGAAGTGCTTTTGTCTTCTAGGTCTTGGAGATTTGCACTTCAGAAGAATATTTCATATGTAGTAGATGGGGACATTTTTAAAATCATTTATACAGGATTTTCTTTGGCAGTGGGCAGGCACATTATGTATGTTGAGACAAAGGGGCCCATTTATGAAGCTCCGTATGGTGCTTGATAGCCCGTGTTTCTGGCGAGTCTTCAGACTCGCCAGAAACACCAGTTATGAAGCAGCAGTCTAAAGACCGCTGCTCCATAACCCTGTCCCTGAGCAGGCGGACAGACATTGCCACAAATCAACCCGACCTAGTACGATCGGGTTGATTGACACCCCCCTGCTGGCAGCCGTTTGGCCGCGAATCTGCAGGGGGCGGCGTTTCACCAGCAGCTCTCAAGAGCTGCTGGTGCAATGCTGAATACGGAGAGCATATTGCTCTCCGCATTCAGCGAGGTCTTTCAGACCTGATCCGCACTGTCAGATCAGGTCCGACAGACCATTGTTAAATAGGCCCCTAGGGGTTAATCTTCTCTTTATTGGGACGTTTTTCCTCTTTGGGCTAATTTTGTTGAAATACTGTATTAGTATGTGTGTGGCTTATGTTTTATACAGGGATTTATGTATAAACTTAAAATTTGGCAGTTGGTTTTCTTTGCTTGCTTAGCTAGAACAGGCTAACTGACAAACTGCTTGAATTTGAAACCAGATGCAGCTACTTGCATCTTATGTTGTATTCAGAGGGAAACGCGCACCGTTTACTTGCTGCATAGTTTCCTCTCTCTGCCGGTCATGTAACTCCTCTCTGCTGTAGGATATTCACTGAGCGGAGCGGCGTCATTACATTTCAGTCTCTTCAGTGTCAATCTACTATACAATCGTTTTAGAGACTTCTAGCAGCAAAATTGTGGTATTAAAAATTCTTAAAGTGACAGTGTATTTAAAAAAAAATTACAATTTGGCGAATTTTTTATTTAGTATTATGGACATGGACCAAGACTGTTTTTTGACAAATGCTAGAGGCACAACTAGCATGCTTAGCTAGAACACTTCAATTTAAAGATAAATTGTTGCCCTCTGAGCCCAATGTCTCTCAGGATGATGCTGTTCAGGCAATGCCACAGCTTTCTCCTCAAACATCCCAAGCCTCTATGGCGTCACATACAGTGCCCTGCAGTTCCTCTCAGCCTCCTAGAGGAGTTTATTTGCCTGCAGATTTTGCTGCACAGGTGTCTTCTGCGGTATCTGCGGCATTATCTGCTTTTCCTATGCTGGGAAAATGCGAGAGGAAAATTAGACATTCAGATAGTAAGGTTTCTGTTCCACCTACTGCTACGCAGGTTGCCCTCCCTCATATGTCTGATGAGGAGGATACGCCGGTAGCCTCTGAGGGTGAAATCTCAGATTTGGACAGTATTATTCCTTCATCTGATACTGAAGAAGTAAACTTCAGATTTAAGCTTGAACACCTTTGTGTACTGTTAAAGGAGGTATTGGCTACTTTGGACGACTCCGATACTCCTGTCGTTGTCAACCCTAAGAAGTCTAGTAAACGTAATAAATACTATGAAAATACTATGAAATACTATGAAATACTATAAATACTCTGTGGAAGTTTTTCCTGTCCCAGACCGTGTGACGGAGATTATTACACAGGAATGGGAGAAGCCAGGGATTCCTTTCTCCCCGCCTCCCGTATTTAAAAAGACGTTTCCTGTTGCTGACTCCATTAAAGATTCTTGGCGCACGGTGCCTAAAGTAGAAGGGGCTATTTCTACTCTGGCTAAGAGAACTACAATCCCTATACAGGATAGCTGCTTCTTTAAGGATCCCTTGGACAAAAAGCTGGAAGCTTATTTGAAGATGTATGTTCGTCAAGGTCTTCAATGGCAACCTGCAGTTTGTATTGCCACAGTAGCAAGTGAGGCATCTTTTTGGTGCAACGCCTTGTCTGAATCAATTTTAGTAGAGACTCCGTCGGAGGAGATACAAGATAGGATTAGGGCTTTCAAACTAGCCAATTCCTTTATTTCTGATGCTAACATGCAAGTTATTAGCCTGGGAGCCAAGATGTCTGGCCTCACTGTCCTAGCCCGCAGGGCATTGTGGCTAAAATCTTGGTCAACTGATGTTACTTCTAAGTCCAAGCTTCTGGCGCTTCCTTACAATGGGAAGACCATGCTCGGACCTGGTCTGTCAGAAATAATTTCTGATATTACGGGTGGAAAAGGGTCTTTTCTACCGCAAGACAAGAAGAACAGACTCAAAGGACATCAAAGTAATTTTCGTTCCATTCGTAACTTCAAAGGTCAAAAGTCTTCCTTTCCTTCCAAGCAGGAGCAGTCCAAGTCTTCTTGGAAGCCCAATCCGTCTTGGAATAAGGGGGAGCAATCAAAGAAACCCTCAGCTGAGTCTAAGTCAGCATGAAAGGTAGGCCCCCAGTCCAGGTTCGGATCCAGTGGGGGGCAGACTTTCCCTGTTTTGTCAAGCGTGGAGATGAGATGTCCCAGATCCTGGGCTGTGGACTTAGTATCTCAGGGTTACAAAAACAGAATTTATGTTTACCTGATAAATTACTTTCTCCAACGGTGTGTCCGGTCCACGGCGTCATCCTTACTTGTGGGATATTCTCTTCCCCAACAGGAAATGGCAAAGAGCCCAGCAAAGCTGGTCACATGATCCCTCCTAGGCTCCGCCTACCCCAGTCATTCGACCGACGTTAAGGAGGAATATTTGCATAGGAGAAACCATATGGTACCGTGGTGACTGTAGTTAAAGAAAATAAATTATCAGACCTGATTAAAAAACCAGGGCGGGCCGTGGACCGGACACACCGTTGGAGAAAGTAATTTATCAGGTAAACATAAATTCTGTTTTCTCCAACATAGGTGTGTCCGGTCCACGGCGTCATCCTTACTTGTGGGAACCAATACCAAAGCTTTAGGACACGGATGAAGGGAGGGAGCAAATCAGGTCACCTAAATGGAAGGCACCACGGCTTGCAAAACCTTTCTCCCAAAAATAGCCTCAGAAGAAGCAAAAGTATCAAACTTGTAAAATTTGGTAAAAGTGTGCAGTGAAGACCAAGTCGCTGCCCTACATATCTGATCAACAGAAGCCTCGTTCTTGAAGGCCCATGTGGAAGCCACAGCCCTAGTGGAATGAGCTGTGATACTTTCGGGAGGCTGCCGTCCGGCAGTCTCGTAAGCCAATCTGATGATGCTTTTAATCCAAAAAGAGAGAGAGGTAGAAGTTGCTTTTTGACCTCTCCTTTTACCGGAATAAACAACAAACAAGGAAGATGTTTGTCTAAAATCCTTTGTAGCATCTAAATAGAATTTTAGAGCGCGAACAACATCCAAATTGTGCAACAAACGTTCCTTCTTTGAAACTGGTTTCGGACACAGAGAAGGTACGATAATCTCCTGGTTAATGTTTTTGTTAGAAACAACTTTTGGAAGAAAACCAGGTTTAGTACGTAAAACCACCTTATCTGCATGGAACACCAGATAAGGAGGAGAACACTGCAGAGCAGATAATTCTGAAACTCTTCTGGCAGAAGAAATTGCAACTAAAAACAAAACTTTCCAAGATAATAATTTGATATCAACGGAATGCAAGGGTTCAAACGGAACCCCCTGAAGAACTGAAAGAACTAAATTGAGACTCCAAGGAGGAGTCAAAGGTTTGTAAACAGGCTTAATTCTAACCAGAGCCTGAACAAAAGCTTGAACATCTGGCACAGCAGCCAGTTTTTTGTGAAGTAACACCGACAAGGCAGAAATCTGTCCCTTCAGGGAACTTGCAGATAATCCTTTTTCCAATCCTTCTTGAAGGAAGGATAGGATCCTAGGAATCTTAACCTTGTCCCAAGGGAATCCTTTAGATTCACACCAACAGATATATTTTTTCCAAATTTTGTGGTAAATCTTTCTAGTTACAGGCTTTCTGGCCTGAACAAGAGTATCGATAACAGAATCTGAGAACCCTCGCTTCGATAAAATCAAGCGTTCAATCTCCAAGCAGTCAGCTGGAGTGAAACCAGATTCGGATGTTCGAACGGACCCTGAACAAGAAGGTCTCGTCTCAAAGGTAGCTTCCAAGGTGGAGCCGATGACATATTCACCAGATCTGCATACCAAGTCCTGCGTGGCCACGCAGGAGCTATCAAGATCACCGACGCCCTCTCCTGATTGATCCTGGCTACCAGCCTGGGGATGAGAGGAAAGGGCGGGAACACATAAGCTAGTTTGAAGGTCCAAGGTGCTACTAGTGCATCCACTAGAGCCGCCTTGGGATCCCTGGATCTGGACCCGTAGCAAGGAACTTTGAAGTTCTGACGAGAGGCCATCAGATCCATGTCTGGAATGCCCCACAGCTGAGTGACTTGGGCAAAGATTTCCGGATGGAGTTCCCACTCCCCCGGATGCAATGTCTGACGACTCAGAAAATCCGCTTCCCAATTTTCCACTCCTGGGATGTGGATAGCAGACAGGTGGCAGGAGTGAGACTCCGCCCATAGAATGATTTTGGTCACTTCTTCCATCGCTAGGGAACTCCTTGTTCCCCCCTGATGGTTGATGTACGCAACAGTTGTCATGTTGTCTGATTGAAACCGTATGAACTTGGCCCTCGCTAGCTGAGGCCAAGCCTTGAGAGCATTGAATATCGCTCTCAGTTCCAGAATATATATCGGTAGAAGAGATTCTTCCCGAGACCAAAGACCCTGAGCTTTCAGGGATCCCCAGACCGCGCCCCAGCCCATCAGACTGGCGTCGGTCGTGACAATGACCCACTCTGGTCTGCGGAATGTCATCCCTTGTGACAGGTTGTCCAGGGACAGCCACCACCGGAGTGAGTCTCTGGTCCTCTGATTTACTTGTATCTTCGGAGACAAGTCTGTATAGTCCCCATTCCACTGACTGAGCATGCACAGTTGTAATGGTCTTAGATGAATGCGCGCAAAAGGAACTATGTCCATTGCCGCTACCATCAACCCGATCACTTCCATGCACTGAGCTATGGAAGGAAGAGGAACGGAATGAAGTATCCGACAAGAGTCTAGAAGTTTTGTTTTTCTGGCCTCTGTTAGAAAAATCCTCATTTCTAAGGAGTCTATAATTGTTCCCAAGAAGGGAACCCTTGTTGACGGGGATAGAGAACTCTTTTCCACGTTCACTTTCCATCCGTGAGATCTGAGAAAGGCCAGGACGATGTCCGTGTGAGCCTTTGCTTGAGGAAGGGACGACGCATGAATCAGAATGTCGTCCAAGTAAGGTACTACAGCAATGCCCCTTGGTCTTAGCACAGCTAGAAGGGACCCTAGTACCTTTGTGAAAATCCTTGGAGCAGTGGCTAATCCGAAAGGAAGCGCCACGAACTGGTAATGTTTGTCCAGGAATGCGAACCTTAGGAACCGATGATGTTCCTTGTGGATAGGAATATGTAGATACGCATCCTTTAAATCCACCGTGGTCATGAATTGACCTTCCTGGATGGAAGGAAGAATAGTTCGAATGGTTTCCATCTTGAACGATGGAACCTTGAGAAACTTGTTTAAGATCTTGAGATCTAAGATTGGTCTGAACGTTCCCTCTTTTTTGGGAACTATGAACAGATTGGAGTAGAACCCCATCCCTTGTTCTCTTAATGGAACAGGATGAATCACTCCCATTTTTAACAGGTCTTCTACACAATGTAAGAATGCCTGTCTTTTTATGTGGTCTGAAGACAACTGAGACCTGTGGAACCTCCCCCTTGGGGGAAGTCCCTTGAATTCCAGAAGATAACCTTGGGAGACTATTTCTAGCGCCCAAGGTTCCAGAACATCTCTTGCCCAAGCCTGAGCGAAGAGAGAGAGTCTGCCCCCCACCAGATCCGGTCCCGGATCGGGGGCCAACATTTCATGCAGTCTTGGTAGCAGTGGCAGGTTTCTTGGCCTGCTTTCCTTTGTTCCAGCCTTGCATTGGTCTCCAAGCTGGCTTGGCTTGAGAAGTATTACCCTCTTGCTTAGAGGACGTAGCACCTTGGGCTGGTCCGTTTCTACGAAAGGGACGAAAATTAGGTTTATTTTTTGCCTTGAAAGGCCGATCCTGAGGAAGGGCGTGGCCCTTACCCCCAGTGATATCAGAGATAATCTCTTTCAAGTCAGGGCCAAACAGCGTTTTCCCCTTGAAAGGAATGTTAAGTAGCTTGTTCTTGGAAGACGCATCAGCCGACCAAGATTTCAACCAAAGCGCTCTGCGCGCCACAATAGCAAACCCAGAATTCTTAGCCGCTAACCTAGCCAATTGCAAAGTGGCGTCGAGGGTGAAAGAATTAGCCAATTTGAGAGCATTGATTCTGTCCATAATCTCCTCATAAGGAGGAGAATCACTATCGACCGCCTTTATCAGCTCATCGAACCAGAAACATGCGGCTGTAGCGACAGGGACAATGCATGAAATTGGTTGTAGAAGGTAACCCTGCTGAACAAACATCTTTTTAAGCAAACCTTCTAATTTTTTATCCATAGGATCTTTGAAAGCACAACTATCCTCTATGGGTATAGTGGTGCGTTTGTTTAAAGTGGAAACCGCTCCCTCGACCTTGGGGACTGTCTGCCATAAGTCCTTTCTGGGGTCGACCATAGGAAACAATTTTTTAAATATGGGGGGAGGGACGAAAGGAATACCTGGCCTCTCCCATTCTTTATTAACAATGTCCGCCACCCGCTTGGGTATAGGAAAAGCTTCTGGGAGCCCCGGCACCTCTAGGAACTTGTCCATTTTACATAGTTTCTCTGGGATGACCAACTTGTCACAATCATCCAGAGTGGATAATACCTCCTTAAGCAGAATGCGGAGATGTTCCAACTTAAATTTAAATGCAATCACATCAGGTTCAGCCTGTTGAGAAATGTTCCCTGAATCAGTAATTTCTCCCTCAGACAAAACCTCCCTGGCCCCATCAGACTGGGTTAGGGGCCCTTCAGAGATATTAATATCAGCGTCGTCATGCTCTTCAGTATCTAAAACAGAGCAGCCGCGCTTACGCTGACAAGTGTTTATTTTGGCTAAAATGTTTTTGACAGAATTATCCATTACAGCCGTTAATTGTTGCATAGTAAGGAGTATTGGCGCGCTAGATGTACTAGGGGCCTCCTGAGTGGGCAAGACTCGTGTAGACGAAGGAGGGAATGATGCAGTACCATGCTTACTCCCCTCACTTGAGGAATCATCTTGGGCATCATTGTCATTATCACATAAATCACATTTATTTAAATGAATAGGAATTCTGGCTTCCCCACATTCAGAACACAGTCTATCTGGTAGTTCAGACATGTTAAACAGGCATAAACTTGATAACAAAGTACAAAAACGTTTTAAAATAAAACCGTTACTGTCACTTTAAATTTTAAACTGAACACACTTTATTACTGCAATTGCGAAAAAACATGAAGGAATTGTTCAAAATTTATCAAATTTTCACCACAGTGTCTTAAAGCCTTAAAAGTATTGCACACCAAATTTGGAAGCTTTAACCCTTAAAATAACGGAACCGGAGCCGTTTTAAACTTTAACCCCTTTACAGTCCCTGGTATCTGCTTTGCTGAGACCCAACCAAGCCCAAAGGGGAATACGATACCAAATGACGCCTTCAGAAAGTCTTTTCTAAGTATCAGAGCTCCTCTCACATGCGACTGCATGCCATGCCTCTCAAAAACAAGTGCGCCACACCGGCGCGAAAATGAGGCTCTGCTTATGCTTTGGGAAAGCCCCTAAGGAATAAGGTGTCTAATACAGTGCCTGCCGATATTATTATATCAAAATACCCAGATAAAATGATTCCTCAAGGCTAAATATGTGTTAATAATCAATCGATTTAGCCCAGAAAAAGTCTACAGTCTTAATAAGCCCTTGTGAAGCCCTTATTTACGATCGTAATAAACATGGCTTACCGGATCCCATAGGGAAAATGACAGCTTCCAGCATTACATCGTCTTGTTAGAATGTGTCATACCTCAAGCAGCAAGAGACTGCACACTGTTCCCCCAACTGAAGTTAATTGCTCTCAACAGTCCTGTGTGGAACAGCCATGGATTTTAGTTACGGTTGCTAAAATCATTTTCCTCATACAAACAGAAATCTTCATCTCTTTTCTGTTTCTGAGTAAATAGTACATACCAGCACTATTTCAAAATAACAAACTCTTGATTGAATAATAAAAACTACAGTTAAACACTAAAAAACTCTAAGCCATCTCCGTGGAGATGTTGCCTGTACAACGGCAAAGAGAATGACTGGGGTAGGCGGAGCCTAGGAGGGATCATGTGACCAGCTTTGCTGGGCTCTTTGCCATTTCCTGTTGGGGAAGAGAATATCCCACAAGTAAGGATGACGCCGTGGACCGGACACACCTATGTTGGAGAAATAGAATTCAAAACTTTCCCTCCCAGGGGCAGATTTCAACTGTCAAGATTATCTGCAGACCAAGTTCAGGACCTTTCCTCCCTGGGAGTGATTGTTCCAGTTCCAGTAAGGGAACAGGGTCTAGGATTCTATTCAAATCTGTTTGTGGTTCACAAAAAAGAGGGAACTTTTCAACCCATTTTAGACCTAAAGTGCCTCTAAAAGATTCTCAGGGTACCGTCCTTCAAAATGGAAACCATTCATTCCATTCTTCCTTTGGTCCAAGAAGGTCAGTTCATGACGACTATAGACCTGAAGGATGTGTATCTTCATGTTCCCATCCACAGGGATCATCACAAATTCCTGAGATTTTCCTTTCTAGACAAACACTTTCAGTTTGTGACTCTTACGTTTTGGCCTTGCCACAGCTCCCAGAGTTTTCTCAAAGGTTCTGGGGGCTCTCTTGGCAGTGATCAGGTCTCAGGGAATTGCAGTGGCGCCATAGCTGGATGACATATTGGTTCAGGCACCATCTTTTCAACAAGCAAGCTCATACAGAGATCTTGTTGTCTTTTCTACGTTTCCACGGTTGGAAAGTGAATCTGGAAAAGAGTTCCCTTGTTCTAGCTACAAGGGTGGTTTTCTTAGCGACCATAATAGATTCCCTATCTATGAAAATTTTACTGACGGAGGTCAGAAAATGCAAGATTCTCTCCCCTTGCCTTTCTCTTCAGTCTACTGTTCGGCCATCAGTGGCTCAATGTATGGAGGTAATTGGTCTGATGGTCACTTCCATGGACATCATTTGCTTTGCTCTATTCCATTTGAGAGCTCTGCAATTATGCATGTTCAGACAATGGAATGGAGACCATTCAGATCTGTATGGCGTAAATACCTTTATTGGTATGAAGGGCTACACTTGGAGTAGGGTCAGGATTCCTAGAATAAGCAGGAAAAAAGAGAACAAAAAAGAGGCGCTTTGTGTGTACCAATAAAACAGATAGGTGAGATATAAACAAGCCCACAACAGGGTACTCACATTCTGCAGGAGCACTCAGACAGTGCTATTAGGCGGGGACTGGGTACTCAACAGCAACCCAGCTTGCTGATACTTCCAGCGTGTCTCCAGGGACAATTCAGGAACACCCTTCTAGGACTGGAAAGGCAGACTGCCCAGGTCAGCTGCTTCAAAGGTCAGGCAGGTAATGCTGGTAGTATCCAAGGCTCCCACATTCAGCAAGAACAGTCCCAATAAATATGGTGGGGATAGAGACGGTGTGATTAGTAGAAATTATCAGTGGCAGTTCCAAACTCAGATGTAAAAAGATAGGATTTATTAAAAAAAATTTAAAAGTTTTTTTTAAAAAACTGGAACAACAGGATAGGGCATACATATCCCTCCTATTAACATGCGACGCGTTTCTCAGCTATAGTGCTGTTTCATCAGGCATATGTGGCACACTGATCATAACTCTACTATATATACACACACACACCAAACAAATCAATTAAGCAATATAACAAGCACCTGGAGTTCTCCACCATAAGTAGGACCCACAGGTTATTAACCCTTCATCTATAGCATATACTTCACATCCCTAGAGGCAACAAAAAATATTAATCATGGTGTGCCTATATATAATGTAAATGTAGAAAAAGTTGCAATAAAATTTGATAATATAATTTGGATGCATATATTTGTGAGATGTTAGGGGGTTAACGTTAGAAAAATTATATAAAAATAGTACTAATAAATGATAAATAACCATACTAATGTGATTAATATACAATAAAAATTGATATCAATGTCATAGGGGAGGGAAATAAAACATCTAAGTAAGTGCTACAAGATGTATCTAAACGTTTCAAATAGATGTCATATATTTAGAAAATGGAAATGCACTTAGCAAAATCACTCTACCTACCTATACGTAGCAATAAAGTACCATCTGCATATAGATAGCAATGAGGAGCCGCCTACATATAGTATTCTTTTGCTTCAGTCGTTCAGATGAAGATCCCTTTCCTCATAAAACAGGGAATAGATAAATAAATATACAAATATACGAAAGATCGCCCCTACAACATGATCGCAAAACAATTCTAAATAAAGACAGCCAATCGATGACTACGTGACAATCATCACCAATCACAGGAAAGGAGGCGTACGTGTTAGCCCCAGGCAATAGGGAATAGCCAGGTGAGGGGTGTGTCACAACGATCTCAGACCATTGGTGGAAACAGGACACCCACCAAAACGTCACGCAGCCTAACATAACAGGACACCCACCAAAACTTCACGCAGCCTAACATAACAATGTGTACACCATGCTAGACAACGGGCCATAATAAGGAAGGGAGTATGTACTATAACTAAATGATCCTAAATTAAAACAGCTATTTTAGCCCATGGTGGTGCCGAAACTAAAAAACATATAAATGACGAATCACAGGAGATATATGGTGTGCATAATAGCACCAAGCAAAAGATATGACTGCATGAAGGGTGTGTGACATAAATGTCTGATTATAGGTGGAAACTAAACACCTACCAAATATAATGCAGCCTATCAAAGCAAAGTAAACAACAAGCAATGCCGAAAATATAAATATATATATATATGAGAAAAATACGATCTCAAATCTAAAGTGATGCTGAAACTAAAATTGAAGAATAATCAACAAAAATCTGTTTAACCAATACAGATATATACGAATATCAAGTGCACAAAATAACAAGTAATAAATATAAGTATAAGGTCACATTATCCGTATATATGTAAAGATAAATAAGTAAGATATATGTGTTATAGGTGACCATAGTGATAAATTTGATAATAATTAGCCTTTTTGGACCTAACAGAAATTTAATAATAATTAGCCTTTTTAGACCTAACAGAAAGTGAATAATATTACCGAGATACATACACATCATATATGAGGAAACCATAGACAAAATCCAACCAAACCCTAAGGCTCATAAGAGCTACTGGGATAAGTACCAGTGAAATATATAATATAACAATGAAGAGATACCTAAAGAGTGATCAGCTCAAAAGAGCATATTAAATGTGATGAACGTGACAGTGACATACTAAATGTGGTACCCTATCAAGGTGTAACAGTCATAATTGACCCATAATGCATAGCTATATCTATTTAAAGAAATGTGTTATAAATAGGGAAAAAGGTGAAGTGTAATAAGGGCAAGATATATAAATCTGTGCTACCTAATATAAAACCATCTAAAATATATATGTATGATTGAAATGGTGATACTACTCAAAGTGTGATAGAAATAAAATATGTAATTATGTACTATGGTGCCCAGGGTGAACTCTGTGAAGAATATACAATAATAGAATCCAGTGTACAAAATAATGATTTAAAACAGCAATTAAATTAATTAAAAGCAGCAGAATATATAACCTCATTCAGACCATTGGGAACAAGAGATTGGAACATGTAAATCCAAAAAGTTTCTCTCTGTCTTAGTTTGACAAATCTGTTGTATTTGTGGGAAGGCGGAATATGTTCTATAGGGGTAATAACAAAATTACAGGGTTCTCCATAATGTGCCTGTACATGATGTCTGGGGACACTGTGGTGGAGTGACTTCTTTTTTACATAACGCAGATGTTCACTCCATCTCTTACGGATTTTACGAGTCGTGCGGCCCAAGTACTGTAGGCCACACTTACAGGTTAAAACGTAGATGACAAATGCCGTATTGCAAGTTATGCGACTTTTAATTTTAAACACTTCACCTGTTACATTGGCAGTGACTACGGAAGTTTTGGGTACAATGTACTTGCACATCGAGCATCTCGGATGACCACACCTATAGATACTAGTACTATAGTACTTACTCCCTTCCTTATTATGGCCCGTTGTCTATCATGGTGTACACATTGTTATGTTAGGCTGCGTGAAGTTTTGGTGGGTGTCCTGTTATGTTAGGCTGCGTGACGTTTTGGTGGGTGTCCTGTTTCCACCAATGGTCTGAGATCGTTGTGACACACCCCTCACCTGGCTATTCCCTATTGCCTGGGGCTAACACGTACGCCTCCTTTCCTGTGATTGGTGATGATTGTCACATAGTCATCGATTGGCTGTCTTTATTTAGAATTGTTTTGCGATCATGTTGTAGGGGCGATCTTTCGTATATTTGTATATTTATTTATCTATTCCCTGTTTTATGAGGAAAGGGATCTTCATCTGAACGACTGAAGCAAAAGACTACTATATGTAGTCGGCTCCTCATTGCTATCTATTGGTAGGTTGAGAGATCTTGCTCAGTTTAACTCCATTTCCCAATACACGTAATATGTTTTATAAGAAAAAGGGTCTCGATTCGAGTGACTTACGTAAAGAACCACTATATGCAGATGGTACTTTATTGCTACGTATAGGTAGGTAGAGTGATTTTGCTAAGTGCATTTCCATTTTCTAAATATATGACATCTATTTGAGACGTTTAGATACATCTTGTAGCACTTACTTAGATGTTTTATTTCCCTCCCCTATGAGATTGATATCAATTTTTATTGTATATTAATCACATTAGTATGGTTATTTATCATTTATTAGTACTATTTTTTATCATTTTTCTAATGTTAACCCCCTAACATCTCACAAATATATGCATCCAAATTATATTATCAAATTTTATTGCAACTTTTTCTACATTTACATTAGATATAGGCACACCATGATTAATATTTTTTGTTGCCTCTAGGTATGTAAAGTATATGCTATAGATGAAGGGTTAATAACCTGTGGGTCCTCCTTATGGTGGAGAACTCCAGGTGCTTGTTATATTGCTTAATTGATTTGTTTGGTGTGTGTGTGTGTATATATAGTAGAGTTATGATCAGTGTGCCACATATGCCTGATGAAACAGCACTATAGCTGAGAAACGCGTTGCATATTAATAGGAGGGATATGTATGCCCTATCCTGTTGTTCCAGTTTTTAAAAAAAACCTTTTAATTTTTTTTTAATTAATCCTATCTTTTTACATCTGAGTTTGCAACTGCCACTGATCATTTCTACTAATCACACCGCCTCTATCCCCACCATATTTATTGGGACTGTTCTTGCTGAATGTGGGAGCCTTGGATACTACCAGCATTATCTGCCTGACCTTTCAAGCAGCTGACTTGGGCAGTCTGCCTTTCCAGTCCTAGAAGGGTGTTCCTGAATTCTCCCTAGAGACACGCTGGAAGTATCAGCAAGCTGGGTTGCTGTTGAGTACCCAGTCCCCGCCTAATAGCACTGTCTGAGTGCTCCTGCAGAATGTGAGTACCCTGTTGTGGTCTTGTTTATATCTCCCCTATCTGTTTTATTGGTACACACAAAGCGCCTCTTTTTTGTTCTCTTTTTTCCTGCTTAGACGTCTTCCCTTGTTGATGCATTTACTTTTTTTGTTTTTACTTATTAGCAGTACATATTTATTTATTTATCTTTTGAGTGTGTTCTAGAGCGCCCCCTATTTAGTTTTCTCTAGTGAGATAGCTATCTTTAGGATTCCTAGAATGTTGTCTTTTCTCCAGGAAGGTCTGGAGAAAGGGTTGTCAGTCAGTTCTCTGAAAGGTCAGATTTCTGCATTATCTATTGTGTCACACAAGCGTCTAGCGGATGTGCCAGATGTTCAATCTTTTTGTCAGGCCCTGGTCAGAATCAGACCTGTGTTTAAACCTATTGCTCCTCCTTGGTGCCTTAATCTTGTTCTTAAAGTTTTGCAGCAGGCTCCGTTTGAGCCAATGCATTCCATAGATATTAAGTTGCTATCTTAGTAGGTTTTGTTTCTTATTGCTATCTCTTCTGTTTGGAGGGTTTCGGAACTCTCGGCTGTGCAGTGTTATTCACCTTACCTTATCTTTCATGCGGATAAGGCGGTTCTTTGTACTGTAAATTGGGGTTTCTTCCTAAAGTGGTTTCGGATAGAAATATTAATCAGGAAATTGTTGTTCCTTCTCTCTGTCCCATCCTTCTTCTCATAAAGAACATCTGTTGCACAACTTGGATGTTGTGCATGCTTCTGCCCTGTTTGTTTGTTTAAGTATAAAGAATATTCCAGCCTCCAATTTGTTTAAAAGACCTTTATTTCATATAGGGTCCTGAGTAGAAATTACAATGTTTCAAGCCTAAACAGGCTCTTAATCATCTTACATGTAATTTCTACTCAGGACCCTATATGAAATAAAGGTCTTTTAAAGAAATTGGAGGCTGGAATATTCTTTATACTTGGATTGACTGGGACCTGGCAAGTCCTTTATTCCGTGCCCCACTACAAGCAGAGAAGGTGTGCTGTTTTTCTAACCTTTTGGTGATCAAGACTGTTTGCTTGTTTCTCAGGAAAGCGTAAGGGTCAGAAGGCTACTTCTACTTCTCTTTCCCTCTGGTTGAGAAGTATGATTCATTTTGCTTATGAGACTGCTGGACAGCAGCCTCCGGAGATAATTAAAGCTCATTCCACTAGGGCTATCTCCTCTTCTTGGGCTTTCAAAGATGAAGCTTCTGTGGAACAGCTTTGCAAGGCTGCAACTTTTTCCAAATTTGATACGTTTGCCTCGGCTGAGGCCTCTTTTGGGAGAAAGGTTTTTCAAGCAGTGGTGCCTTCTGTTTAGGTCTGCCTGTCTTGTTCTCCCTCCCTGTTCATTCTGTGTTCTCTAGCTTGGCTACTGGTTCTCACTAGTAATTTTACTAAACCTCAGGTACCTCTACACCTTTGTGTTATTCTTTTTCCATTTACCTTCGGTCGAATGACTGGGGATTATGGGTAGCGGAGTGACACTTAAGAGCTTTGCTTTGGTGCTCTTTGCCTCCTCCTGCTGGCCAGGAGTGATATTCCCACTAGTAATTAAATGACGTTGTGGACTCTCCATATCCGGAAAGAAAGACATTTATCAGGTAAGCATACATTTTGTTATTTCTACTGGCAGAATGTCTTCCGGTACCTAAGCTGTTGGTGAGGGATGGAAGAGAGCTTTTAGGGAGGGATCAGGGGGTGGGAAGTATCAGATGGGAGGGTAATCTCTACACTAAAGCAAAAATGAACCCTACAAGCTACCTGATTAACCCCTTCACTGCCAGAAATTTCAGACGTGTGGTGCGCAGATGCAATTAGCAGCCTTCTAATTACCAAACGGCAATGGCAAAGCCATATATGTCTTCTATTTCTGGACAAAGGGGATCCCATAGAAACTTTTACAAACATTTGCGCCATGATTGCACAATGGTATGTAAAAAATTTCAGTGAGAAACACAAAGTTTGTGAAATAGTTAACAATTTTATATAATCACATTTGGCGTTGAAATGGTGGCATGAAATACAGGGAGTGCAGAATTATTAGGCAAGTTGTATTTTTGAGGATTAATTTTATTATTGAACAACAACCATGTTCTCAATGAACCCAAAAAAACTCATTAATATCAAAGCTGAATAGTTTTGGAAGTAGTTTTTAGTTTGTTTTTAGTTATAGCTATTTTAGGGGGATATCTGTGTGTGCAGGTGACTATTACTGTGCATAATTATTAGGCAACTTAACTAAAAACAAATATATACCCATTTCAATTATTTATTTTTACCAGTGAAACCAATATAACATCTCAACATTCACAAATATACATTTCTGACATTCAAAAACAAAACAAAAACAAATCAGTGACCAATATAGCCACCTTTCTTTGCAAGGACACTCAAAAGCCTGCCATCCATGGATTCTGTCAGTGTTTTGATCTGTTCACCATCAACATTGCGTGCAGCAGCAACCACAGCCTCCCAGACACTGTTCAGAGAGGTGTACTGTTTTCCCTCCTTGTAAATCTCACATTTGATGATGGACCACAGGTTCTCAATGGGGTTCAGATCAGGTGAACAAGGAGGCCATGTCATTAGATTTTCTTCTTTTATACCCTTTCTTGCCAGCCACGCTGTGGAGTACTTGGACGCGTGTGATGGAGCATTGTCCTGCATGAAAATCGTGTTTTTCTTGCAGAATGCAGACTTCTTCCTGTACCACTGCTTGAAGAAGGTGTCTTCCAGAAACTGGCAGTAGGACTGGGAGTTGAGCTTGACTCCATCCTCAACCCGAAAAGGCCCCACAAGCTCATCTTTGATGATACCAGCCCAAACCAGTACTCCACCTCCACCTTGCTGGCGTCTGAGTCGGACTGGAGCTCTCTGCCCTTTACCAATCCAGCCACGGGCCCATCCATCTGGCCCATCAAGACTCACTCTCATTTCATCAGTCCATAAAACCTTAGAAAAATCAGTCTTGAGATATTTCTTGGCCCAGTCTTGACGTTTCAGCTTGTGTGTCTTGTTCAGTGGTGGTCGTCTTTCAGCCTTTCTTACCTTGGCCATGTCTCTGAGTATTGCACACCTTGTGCTTTTGGGCACTCCAGTGATGTTGCAGCTCTGAAATATGGCCAAACTGGTGGCAAGTGGCATCTTGGCAGCTGCACGCTTGACTTTTCTCAGTTCATGGGCAGTTATTTTGCGCCTTGGTTTTTCCACACACTTCTTGCGACCCTGTTGACTATTTTGAATGACACGCTTGATTGTTCGATGATCACGCTTCAGAAGCTTTGCAATTTTAAGAGTGCTGCATCCCTCTGCAAGATATCTCACTATTTTTGACTTTTCTGAGCCTGTCAAGTCCTTCTTTTGACCCATTTTGCCAAAGGAAAGGAAGTTGCCTAATAATTATGCACACCTGATATAGGGTGTTGATGTCATTAGACCACACCCCTTCTCATTACAGAGATGCACATCACCTAATATGCTTAATTGGTAGTAGGCTTTCGAGCCTATACAGCTTGGAGTAAGACAACATGCATAAAGAGGATGATGTGGTCAAAATACTAATTTGCCTAATAATTCTGCACTCCCTGTATACCAAAATTGGCTTAGATCAATACCTTAGGTTGTTTACTTAAAGGTGTGTTTGGAGTCATTATCAAGTTGGAATACTGTGGCCCAGTCTCCGAAGGGAGGGGATCATGCTTTGCTTCAGTATGTCACAGTACATGTTGGCATTCATGGTTCCCTCAATGAACTCTAGCTCCCCAGTGCCGGCAGCACTCATGCAGGCCCAGACGATGACACTCCCACCACCATGCTTGACTGTAGGCAAGACACACTTGTCTTTGTACTCCTCAACTGGTTGCCGCCACACACGCTTGACACCATCGGAACCAAATAAGTTTATCTTGGTCTTATCGGACCACAGGACATGGTTCCAGTAATCCATTTGATGCAGTGTGCGGCGTATGGTCTGAGCACTGACAGGCTGACCCCCACCACTTCAACCTCTGCAGCACGTGCACTCAACTTCTTTGGTCGACCATGGCAAGGCCTGTTCTGAGTGTAACCTATTTTGTGAAACCGCTGTATGGTCTTGCCCACCATGCTGCAGCTCAGTTTCAGGGTCTTGGCAATCTTCTTATAGCCAAGGCCATCTTTATGTAGAGCAAAAATTCTTTTTTTCAGATCCTCAGAGAGTTTTTTGCCATGAGGTGCCATGTTGAACTTCCAGTGACCAGTATGAGAGAGTGTGAGAGCGATAACACCAAATTTAACACACCTGTTCCCCATTCACACCTGAGACCTTGTAACATTAATGAGTCACATGACACTGGGGAGGGAAAATGGCTAATTGGGCCCAATTTGGACATTTCCTCTTAGGGGTGTACTCACTTTTGTTGCCAATGGTGTAGACATTAATGGCTGTGTGTTGAGTTATTTTGAGGGGATAGCAAATTAACACTGTTATAAAAGGCTGTACACTCACTACTTTACATAATTTCTTCAGTGTTGTCACATGAAAAGATATAATAAAATATTTACAAAAATGTGAGGGGTGTACTCACTTTTTTTGGGATACTATATCTATATCTATCGTCTAGCTATATATCGATATATATTGTCTATCTATATATCCATAACTATTATCTATCTATAAATCTAACTAGAACTCTGTATCTATCATTTATCTATATATCTATATTGATTGTCTATTTATATATCAATCATCTATCTATATCTATTATCTATCTATATTTCCATACCTATTATCTTTCTATAAATCTATCATTATGTATCTATCATTTATCTATCTATCCATATCTATTGTCTATCTATATATCCATATCTATTATATTATCTATAAATCTATCTATCACTCTATCCATACTGATCTATAGATCTAACTATCATTCTGTATCTATCATCTATCTCTATTGTCTATCTATATATCCATATATTATCTATCCACAAAATCATTATACAGAGCGTGCACCTAGAGGGCTGCAGCCGAAATCAGACCAGAGAAATGGAGAGTGGCACTCTTGGAGGAACCTGGTAGGCCTCACGGGTGGGGCCCAAAACATTTTTGCACTAGGGCCCTCTGTTTAGTATGTCCTCTACTTAATTTTCTCTCTATTGTCTATGTGCCTACTGTTTAGCTACGAATGTAAATTTGAGCCTTTCCTAATACACTTTTGGCGCAGCACATATCTCATGTTTATTGTTTATACCATGATGCTACTCCCTCCCACAGTATAATCCAGTGACAATAAAAATTGAAGCAATTGTAAACTTTAGTATATCTGAAAGTTTAGAAAATATGGAAGTTAAAATAAAATCTTCACGATAGACCATACAGTTAAACTAATTTCCCTTCTCTTGCTCTTTTTTGGATGAAAATTGGCATACTGAGGTAGGTAGAGTTAGGATCATGTCAATGTCTTTGTGCCTGCAACAGCATATGTAGCAATGGTATACAAGCAACCTTTAGAGGGAGCTGTGGTAGTGACAGCCGAAAAAAACCTGCAGTTCTATTTTATTTTATGAATGCCACATACACTGTTTGGATATTTAGGATAGATGCACTCTCACTTTTTATTCAAATAAATAAATTCTTTATTTAGAAGTGGTATTTAGCAGTGATTCTAGTTACATAGCTGTCATGATTGCCAGCTTAGCTTACCACAGAGTTTTAGCACAATGGCTGAAGAACTGTGGGCTCTATATTAATCATGAAAGTTTAGGTAGCCATAAGGCATGAGCGCGTCTGGGGAAAATCTGCGGTAAGGACTTGCAGAGAGACCTCCCAAGAATCGGGACTGCACGAGTAAGGGTGTTTTTGTTCCACTTTTTTCGCTCCATTGAAGTCTATGGGGGAATATCTTAACGTGGTAACAGAAAGAGAAAACCAATGGCACTACTTTTTTATTATTGAAAGGATTATTAGAAGCTCTAGATCTCTATATGTGGCAGACTGGGGAGTATATCCCCGATCAATGCTGTGGTATATGAGTCTGTGGTGCTGTGTACTGTATATAAATTATGGAGGCTGGATGTGGTTAAAGAGATAACCACCGAAAGGAGTACACTTGTAGCACTCGAGAGCTTGTAATTTTATGCTTTTTTAATCATAAGGGTCAAAGTGGTGAATAAAGTGGTGAAATGTTAGTAAAGACAACACTAGTTCCCTATTATACTAAATCTAACTAATTTAAAACTTAACATTTATTAATTCACAGTGCTAAAATTTGCGGAAAACAAAAAATCAATTAAAAACACTTAACCAAAATGTGTGCTAAGTAAGATTATGTAAAGTAATAAAGTGGGCTAATAATACCAGGGTAAGAGTCTCTATTTGGGTTATTCTCTGTAGGGGGGTCGTGTAATATGGGTACAATCGACAGGGGGTTAAATATACTTATAAATGAAGTCCGGATCAGTACTTAGTATGTAGTACCTATGTGTCCCCTATCTTATGTGTCAGTACTGACAGCAGCTGACTGGAGATATTTTGGATATAAACTCTCTAGGGATTTAATATCCTTACTTAATAATTAGAACCGTTTGGAGTAGTATTGTAACTATAAAGTGGTTAAGCAAAATTGACTCCTTAGGGTTGGGGTTGACACTTAAGTGTGTTCACTCAGAACTTGTCTGATAGATACCATGTATAGTGGGGTTGGGTTGAATGGAATAGGTTATAAATCCTATATTGTGAGTCTGCTCGTGTATTATGCCACCTATAGGTGTAGTTTATCATTCAACGTAGATACTAGAGTTCGGGTGTGTATTGTATTACTGACCTGCTTATTCAAACAGGGCTAGCAGGATAACACGTAGTTGATTTAATTGGCTAGATAATAGTATGGGTTGTCAGAATCTCACAAACTGCGATTCTGAATTGATATTAGCCAGTGGAGGTAGTTTAATACGTGTTGTTGTTTGTGACTAGATTGGCTCTATATCAATATTGGTTGTCAGGATCTCCCAAATTGAGATTCTAAATCTATGTCATTAAATACAATAGTTTCAAACATATAATTATTTGTGACTAAGATTTACTTGTGTCATGTGGTTATTAGAGTTATTTCGATAGAGTTCAATAGATATTTGGTTCATAGCTCAATTGATGCAGCAATATGTGTTACAAATTTTGTTACATTTTATCATTTCTGAATGTGCTCGTGTAAATACAATTTAATTGCTGAAAAAACTACCTGCAACTTTTCAGTTAGAGTTGTATAGTTTGTTAACATGTAGTAAACTGCTTCTAATGTCCTCTATTTTTCTGATATTATGTTAGCTATCTCTTAGCTTTAGGAGAAATATCTTAGACTTGATTTTTTATACGTTTGTTAAAGTCACAGTATTGGTATTCTTGGAAAACAACACCCACTTGTACTCTGTTAGTGTCTAGTATTTGGGTTTTAAATGATTGAGATTTAATAGTGTTTGTACATTTTCATGTCATAGTATTGCTCTCTTATGGAGTAACTTCCCCCGCTATTCTGTTAGTAAGCGTTATTATTATAGCGATATAGAGTCCATTTTATTATTCTCAAAAATCACCCACCACCATTCTATTAGTAAGCATAGTTCTTATCACGGTATAGAATCAGTTTTTTATTATACAATATCTCCCACCAGTACGTGGATAGAAAGCATTATTGTAGTAACGGTATACAGCCGGTTTTGTTGCTGGTTGTGGGCTTACTGGTAAAGCCCAGTGTTACCCTTATTTTCTTTTGGCGCTTTTTAAATTTAAATTGTTTAGCCGTTAATACTATCTTGCACACAAGCAATAGCTGTAATTTAAAAAGTAGCAATTTCTATCTTGTAACCAGTACTATATTGATCCCATATGAGTCTTAAATACAACTGACCTCCCTTGTTTTCGTTTTAAGTTAAATAGAGACTCGAGTATATTGCCTCAATTAAATAACAAATTTACATTTAGCATTACTAATGGTTAGCATCTAAAAATACAGGAGTTCGCAATGACTCCTCACCATTTCCCTAAATCCCTAACATGTTTCGCCGTCTAACACGGCTTTTTCAAAGGGTTATCGCGATTGCACTGTCTGCATACGCCTTTTAAACCCGATTGGTAGTTAGCTCCATCCAATGGGAAGTAGCTGTGCAGGTGGGATGATCATCATTTAGTCGCAAGCCTTCTGGGTAATGTAGTTTTATGCAAGGCTTGATTGTGACACTGAGTTTTACTGGTGCCAGAAATTATTTACGTTTATAATTGACGTTTAAACGTTAACTTTAGCCTTGATTTAGACCGGATTACCATGTTGGATATATTGCTCTATTAATTTACCACAATATTGTTATGTGTTTTATTCGAAGGAACCCAATGTATTAACTTCATGATTCCTTTTATAAACTGAAAAGTATTATTATTTGTTACTTAAAAAAGAAGTCATTAGCAGAATGCAAATTTTATTGCGGTAATCTTTACTTTAAATAAAAAAGTAAAAGAAGTTGAAACAGTGACAGTTAGACACTGTATACCATGTGTTTCTTATTTGTTATACTATTGATGGACCCTAAAGATGCTATTATTATGCTTAGATGGGACCTTAAGAAATAGTCATAATGAATAACTAGAACTAATATACATAAGTAAAAAATAGTGCATAGAATATGCTCTAATGTGCACTAAAATGTGAGTGAAAGAAATTATAATATTTCACAGATTTGTGTCTTATAATAGGCTTTATATGATTCAGTGATTTAAACATATTTTTAAGGGGAAATTGTGACGTGATTATAGGTAAGTGTCCCTGTGGGTAATATTGGTATTTGTGTTTGGTGTTGACGTCCTAAATTTTTTTTATAAAATTAAAAATTTAAAGGGGTGGTTGGATCGGCTAGAGTGGCAGAGGGAGAAAGTGAAAGTTAATAAACAAAGGGGAAAAAGAAAAAACGTGTCATAGTGCAAGAAAAGGTTCTAAGATGTAGTGGGATTACGGTGTCTCCAGTTATTGATCCCATTTTCGTTATTATATTTGATGATATTTACCACTATGTCATAAGATAATGTCAATTCTCGCATTTACTGATTATGATGATTTTATTATCTTTAATTTTATGCCTTTTAGGGAGATATATCAATTGAATTCTCACTTGACCATAATGGACAGATGTTTAGTGGTTATAGTTTCATAAAATTATTTGTATTCTCATTAATTTTGTGTCCTATCTACTTGTATCACTGGCTGCAGTAATCTGAAATATGATGATTATAATTCAGTTAGAGTCATATTTGTTCTACCTTTGAGTCTCAAATATATATAATCATCTATTATTGACATAGTGGATTCTTCTACATTATATCCTAGCTATTGGCTCCTTCAATTTATTAGTCTTCTTCTATTTGATTCATTATTGAAGCTTTTGAGCTTGATAGAATCTATTGTTATGCGTTCCTGTTTTCTTTCATACCTACTTAACAATATACTGTTTGTTATAGAATAGTATGTGTCATGTTTTCTATTCTTGATGTTTTACGTATTCTTTTAGCTTTTTCCTTTATATTGTTAGTTGTCTTCTGCATGTTTTTCTTATTGTCATTATAGTTTCAAGAGTAAATATAATTCTTGCATTTTGAAAATATTTTATATTGATTTATTGCACTTTAAAGAAAAGAGCTAAAATTATTTTATTCATTATTGGAGTTAAAGTTTCAAGAGTATATCTAACTCTTGTATTTTGAAGATATTTTATGTGGATTTGTTGCACTTTAAAGGAAAGGGCTGAAATTATTTTGTTCGTTAAGTCCATGTGGTTGGACACTGTTGAGCAAAAATATCCATTTTGTCTCTGCTTGTAATAATCTTGTTTCCAGGTCACCTCCTCGAATGCCTAGGGAGATTTTTTGTAGGCCAAAGCATTTTACTTCATTTTGTCTTGATTGATGATGATTGAGGAAGTGTCTGGCCACAGAAGTAATTTTTTTGCCATCTTTGAGATCCTTGTCGGCATTTTTAATATTCCTCAGGTGCTCCTGAAGTCTGGTTCTTATTTTTCTTGTTGTCATTCCAACGTAGTATTTCTTACATTTACATTGGAGGGCGTAAATGACCCCTTCTGTATGACAATTTATATATTTATTGATTTTGTGTTTTTTATCAAATCTGTCTGTGATAGAATCTATCTTCAACATGAAGCTACAGGTGCCACATTTGTATGTGCCTGGTTTAAAGGCATTTCTTGTTTTAGGGCCTTGAAAATGGCTTGGACTGACCAGGTCTTTTAGATTTTTCGTTCGTCTATAGCCTACTTGTACTCTATCTTCCAGCAATTTCCCCAAAATTGGATCCGATTTTAGGATGTGCCAATGCTCGTTAATCACATTAGTGATTGCTTTAGAGTTGGGGTTATAGGTAGTTATAAACCTTACTTTACTGTCGGATTTCTTGGGTCTAGTTTCAAGTAGAGAAGTTCTTTCTGTCTTTCTTGCCCTAAATTCTGCCTTTTTAATGGACTTTTTACTATATCCACGTTGTATTAATCTTTCTCTGAGTTCCTTTGCTCTTTGATTGTAATTAGCTTAATTTGAGCAGTTTCTACGCATTCGTAGGAACTCTCCAGTTGGTAGTGCTCTTATGGTGTTAGGTGCATGTGCACTGGTGCTTTGTAAGAGACTATTTGTCGCTGTTTTTTTGCGATGAACATCTGTGAGCAGATTTCCTTGGTCATCTTTTGTTATTAAAAGGTCCAAGAAGGCAATTGATTTTTGGTTAGCTTCATGTGTCAATTTGATGTTAAATTTGTTGTTATTTAGCACCTGGAGGAATGCATTTTTTGAACCCTCCCATAGGAACAGTACATCATCAATGTACCGCAGCCATAGGGGTATGTACTTTAGGAAATGATCATTAGTATCAGAGAAGACTGTACTGTGCTCCCACCACCCTAAAAATAGGTTGGCGTACGTGGGAGCACAGGCCGTCCCCATGGCAGTTCCACGGATTTGTAAGAAGAATTGATGGTTAAATGTGAATGAATTGTGTGTCAGGACAAATTTTAATAGTTCCAGAACAAATTTGTCATGTTCAATATTTTCTTCAGATCCCATTTTTAGAAAATAATCAATTGCTTGTAGACCCAGATCATGACGGATGCAGGTATACAGTGACTCAACATCCGCCGTTACTAACCAAGTGGAGGTAGTTACTTGGATGTTAAGTAATTGATTTAGGACATCACGGGTGTCTTGTACATAGGAGCTTAGTTGGGGTAGATATTCTCTCAACCTGTAGTCTACATACTGGCTCGCCTTTTCGGTAATGCTATTAATTCCTGAAATAATTGGGCGTCCAGGGGGATGTTTGATGTTCTTATGCACTTTCGGAATGAGATAGAAGGTTGGTGTTGTTGGTTCAGAGTTTTATACAAAGGAATGCTCCTTAGTTGTTATGATTTTTTGTTTTTTTGCAGAATCAATGAATTTGTTGTATTTTAACAAATACTCTTGTGTTGGATTAAAGTTTAATTTTTGATAACAGGTTTTATCATTGAGTTGTGATTCTGCCTCTTGGAGGTATAATGTGATAGACCAGATCACTATATTGATATATTGAATATCTTAACGTGGTTGTGATATTTATACTTCTGCTTTTTGTGCGCGACGGGTTAGCGCTTGTGCGAAAACTTTTTACTTTCAATTTGTAATATGCCTCCATCTAGTGGCGTTAATTTGAGAGCAGGACCGCAAACTACCACTCCACTCATAATCAAGCCTACAAATAGCTGTAAAAAACACATCTTTCTTGGGCTTTTCAAAGGAGTTTTATTTTAGCCAAAACAAAAATAAAAGATTGAGCTAACTGATTCCGAATTGACAACAAATTTATAATGTAACAAAGGATACCAAGGGAACAAAGCAAATTTGATAACAGAAGTAAATTGAAAACGTATACAAAATTGCATGTTATATCTAAATCATGAATGTTTAATTCTGACATGAATGTCCCTTTAAGGAGCTTAATTTATATATTCAGGCATCAGAAAAATCTACACATCCCCCTCCTGCCCCTCACAACAGGAACAAGGCAAAAAATGGTAAAATATTGAATGTGATATTTAGTAAAAATTTCTGTTTACTTATGACACATTTAAATATACATGGCAGACAGAAAAAAAATTGAGTCTCAACCCTTAAAAACATTATTAAATGCTTCTCCCCCCTTCCATTGCTATTCTCCCATGCCTGAATGCGCAAAAGCAGTTAGATGTTTAGAATTAGCTGCTGTACATACAGTTGAATTTGGGCAGGAAATTATATTGAAATGGGGCATTAAACACTTTGAGATTATAGTATAAAATGTTTAGAAAAATGAGGAAAAAGGAGAGGCGCTTGTGTGTACCAGTATGGAACAGATTAATCAACCTAGGATCCCCGATCCAGGGTACTCACATTTTCGTGGAGCACTCAGACAGTGCTATTAGACACAGGCTGGATATTAGCAACCCAGCTCACTGATCTCCCCGGGACAGGAACAGGAACTCTGGAGCTCTGGATCAACAGGGACTCAGAGATTGGAAATATCCACAATTGATAGCTCCCAGTGGGAGTGATTGATAAAAGGTAAGCAGGAAAGGTTCCAATGTAAAATAAAATTTATTTAAAAATAAAAAAATAAAAACAGGAACCATAAGGTAGGGTAAGCTAGCAGCCCTCCTTAAACAATTGCAACACGTTTCTCAGCACTTCAGAACGCTGTTTCATCATGCATGTAGGACAAACTGTTAATGGCCTTTAAATACACAAGCCTTACCAATCAATAGTGCAAAAAGTGCATACACCTGGGAACCGCCCTCACAGAGGTAAGTTCCCAGCAACTTAACCCTTTGTTTGCTGTATATATTTCATTGCTTTATTTGCCTCCATACATTAAGCCTAGAAAGTTTTGTAGATATAAAACTAATATATGTATAAAAGGAAGTGTATACATACAGATAAACATAAACAAAATGGTATATATCAAGTGTTGCGAATGATCATCAGTGTTCATACGCTTTAAAATATTATATTATCATTATGAAAAACGATTCTAGTTCATATAATACTCTCTCCTGTCTATTTGACTAGCAAGTATATATGTCAATGACGATTATGTGTCCGTAGTAATATAATCACTTGTTCCGTCTATGAATAGAAACTATTAGTTGTCATCTGAGGGGGCGTGTGAAGGGGAGGAGATTGACGTCACTGCATGTGAAAGGCCTATAGCCAACGTGTGGGAGGAAACGATATAGTCAACTTTCAATAGTATGTGACTGAAAGTGTTGAGTCGTGTGACAACAAAGTGTACCTGAAGGCGTGAATGAAAGAAAAAAGAGGAGAATAATAAGAAACGTCAATGGAGGTGTAATAAACTACGAGCTCGTAGCTCAGACCACATAACCTAGCAATGTGCAACTATAAAAATATCAAATCATATGACAACAAACATACCCGAAGACATGGTTATAGGGAGAGTGTCCCTGGTGATCCAGAGCTCCTGCGTTCCTGTGTTCCTGTTCCTGTCCCGGGGAGATCAGTGAGCTGGGTTGCGGTAAAATATCCAGCCTGTGTCTAATAGCACTGTCTGAGTGCTCCACGAAAATGTGAGTATCCTGGATAGGGGATCCTAGTGATTAATCTGTTCCATACTGGTACACACAAGCGCCTCTCCTTTTTACTCATTTTTCTAGACTCCACAACATTTTGATGTGAGGAGAGTGCAGCCTGTTCCAGTTTCATCTTCTAAATTTGAGCAATAGATACATCTTCCCATCACCGTTTGGGTCCTCTGCCACAAGTGGGATATTCTATATAGAGACTGATTTCTGTATTTTGACAGTTTGTTTATACTATATAGTCCCAGATGTGATAAAGGGATTCTCATCTGTCTATAATTTTTAATGGGTATGTACTGAGGCATATACAGATTATTTTTTCCTCAGCATCATTATTATAATTTTCCATCATTATTCTTTAAACCACATTATCTTTAATTATATTATATGAGATAAGATAAAAACAATTTTTTATTGTGGTAAAACTCCAGTTGTTTAGCAATTTTGTCTATAAGAGATATATCGCCTCCTATTAGGAGATTGATTACTATCAACTCCTCCTTTTTCTAGTATAAAATGTAGTAAACTTTGCAATAACTTTGGAAATCAATTCGGAAAATTGTGGGCTTTCCAATTCCTGTTAGAATTTGAAGTGCAGACTTCAGATTTAACACCATTATGTTCTATTCAGTCATTGGTTTCACACTCTAGAGACTCATTTATAACGGCCCCAAAATGGCTGCAGCACTGAAGGAAACCTAGGTTACAACATGGCAGCGCTTAATGCTTTATGAACACTTAAAGTTTTCACTTATTTTTAAACAATATTTAAACAACTAATTTAATTTAAATAATAATAAAAAGAATTAAAAAAACAACTGCATATTATTATCTAATAATCTTCGCTTTAAATGAATCATTCTGGCATTTATTTTGTGTTTAATGTCCCTTAAATAGTAGTTTTAAAATAAGTAACATTCATATGAAGATGTTTATTGTTGATTTAAATTGATTTTAAACAAGTTTCTATGATCAAATTTGCTTTCGTCTCTTGGTATCCTTTGTTGAAGAGTAAATCTCAGGAGCGTGTATGTGTCCTATACATTGTTAAACAGAAAGAGAAGCAGTCTGCCGGAACGAACAGCAGCATCGATAGCTTGTTCTATGATCCGGTTGCAACCTGAAAGTAGCTTCTTTCTGCCCAATTGTGCTTTTCACAGAGGAAAACTTTCTGTAGTATATCAGTCTGATCCCGCCAACATGGTCAGTCCAGCACCGAAATACCAGGCAATTCTCCTCTGAACAAGGAAAACGGCAACCCCAGACGATCGTTTCGGCCTTCTCTGGGTCTTGTCAGTGAGGTACAGCCATATTTCTCTTATACATTGTTGCTGCTATAGAATGCTAAACATTAGGTGTATGCATTTAGAGGTTTCAAGTACCTTTGAATGTGGAAGAAGGCGACCTTTAGTGTTGTTCTGCTATATTTGGAGATATCTGTATTTGCACAGATTTTATTTTGCAAGAATTAATTAACATTTGCAAACAAAACATGTATATTCTAAAATGGAAAATACAAGTGACAAATACATTTATTAACACATAAAATAGGGTACCCTATACATACAGACCTATTAAAAAATAGAATTAATAAAAACAACAAAGTAAGTGGCCCTATAAAGTTAAAAGGCACAGCCAATTACAATTGGTATAATTAATACAAAAAGTCCCAAGTGATAGAGTATCCTTTATAAATGTCCCATATACTGTGTCCTGTGTATCCAATTAAATAAATTATGTGTCCAACAATATCCTAGTGCAAGTGGGAGAGGTAATAACCTTTTAAGGAAAAAAAAAAGAATAAGAAAAAATAGTCTAAAATCCAATTTAACAAAAGTCCAATGTGATCCCAAGTGATAGAGAGTATCCTTTATAAATGTCCCATATACAGTGTCCTGTGTATTCAATTAAATAAATTATGTGGCCAACAATATCCTAGTGCAAGTGGGAGAGGTAATAACCTCTTAAGGAAAAAAAAAAAATAAGAATAGGAAAAAATAGTCTAAAATCCAATGTAACAAAAATCCAATGTGATCCCAAGTGATAGAGAGTATCCTTTATAAATGTCCCATATACAGTGTCCTGTGTCCTGTGTATCCAATTAAATAAATTATGTGTCCAACAATATCCTAGTGCAAGTGGAAGAGGTAATAACCTCTTAAGGAAAAAAATAAAAATAAAAATAAAAAAAATAATAAATAAATAAATAAATAAATTTAAAAAAAAAATAAGAATAAGAAAAAATAGTCTAAAATCCAATGTAACAAAAAAAGGCCCAGTCCAGGGGCCGAAACGCATCAATACACACATTAAGTAGTCACTGCTCGAGTCCAATATAGGTTAAGCCTATTTTCAATTGAGTTTTTTAATATTATTAGCATTATTGCACTATGTGATTTTTATTTTCACAGGTACAATCATCACTGGATCACATTGGACTTTTGTTACATTGGATTTTAGACTATTTTTTTTATTTTTTATTATTTTTATTTTATTTTTTTATTTTGATTTTTCCTTTTTTCCTTAAGAGGTTATTACCTCTCCCACTTTTACTAGGATATTGTTGGACACATAATTTATTTAATTGGATACATAGGACACAGGACACTGTATATGGGACACTTATAAAGGATACTCTCTATCACTTGGGACTTTTTGTATTAATTATACCAATTGTAATTGGCTGTGCCCTTTAACTTTATAGGGCCACTTACTTTGTTGTTTTTATTAATTCTATTTTTTAATAGGTCTGTATGTATAGGGTACCCTATTTTATGTGTTAATAAATGTATTTGTCACTTGTATTTTCCATTTGAGTGTAATTATCTGTTATTTTGATACTTCAGCCTAGTTGGCGCTCCCTCTACACTTATTATAGTTAACTTCTTTGAGTTTATAGGGATCTCACTTTGGGAGCGTGTATCTTTTTAATGCTGGCGCTGTATATGTGTATTTTCTAAAACATGTATATTCGTCTCGTTTTAACAAAATGAATATCCAAACAAATACAGACCTAAATTTAAAGGGATACGTAACCCAATTTTTTTTATTTCCTGATTCAGATAGTGTAGTGTCTATTTTTGGAGGTTGACGGTTCCTATATTCATTTAATTTATAGGCTTGATTTGGGGTTGCTGGATAAAGTTTACTTGTGGATCTTTTTGTAGTTTTATATATATATATATATATATACAGTATATATATAATATATATATATATATATATTTTATCAAAATACCATCAGATGTATGTACAAATATGTATTTATGAATAAGTAGAACATATTCTGTTATGTAATGAACATTGGAATGTGAAATATTAATATCTTCATGTTGGGTTAGCATACTTGAGAATATGCGATTAGGTTTGCACGCAAGTAGGGTGTTATTCCCCCCAACTTTTTAATTTCAACTTGTAATATGAGCGCTACCTGACACGCACACAAATTTACTTCTAGCTTAGTTAGCCCACAAGCAGGAGCGTTAAGTAATGATCCACTTGTAATCTGAAGGTATCAACTCAACTGGAAGTCTGATAATTTCACTTCTAGTTAGTAGGTGTTTTTGGTTTGGCAGGAAAACTGGTAATTTAAATAAGAGCATAAATGGGGTTTACACTTGACTTAGGCTTCACGTGGGACTGAAACGGATCTGGTGAAAGATCTGCCTGTTTCCTAAATATGACACCATCACTCTTTGTAGACCCACAAATGGTTTTCTGTAACTTAAAGGGACACTGAAGCCAAATTTTTTCTTTCGGGATTCAGATAGAGCATGCAATTTTAAGCAACTTTCTAATTTACTCCTATTATCATGTTTTCTTTGTTCTCTTAGTATCTTTATTTGAAAAAGCAAGAATGCAAAGCTTAGGAACCGACCCATTTTTGGTTCAGAATCCTGGGTAGCGCTTTTAGTGCGTTGCTATTTCACAAGAATAAATTTGTCTCTGAATATATATAAACGTCAGGAAGGACCTCCAATGTTTAAAATTCTATGGCAGCAATGTTTGCAATAACACATACACGCTTTTGAGATATACTCTTCAACAAAGGATACCAAGAGAAGAAAGCAAATTTGATGATAGAAAGTTGTTTAAAATTGCATGCGCTATTTGAATTGTGAATGTTTCATTTTGACTTTACTGTCCCTTTAAAGTCAACAGTCAACACCAGAATGTTTGTTGTTTTAAAAGATAGATAATTCCTTAAAGGGACATTCCGGTCAAAATTTAAATGCACATAGATTTATTACATCTTTGTATACAAACATATTTGCAATATAAATGTATTGGCAAAAATGCTTCTAGTAAAAGTTATCACTGTTTTAGTGTTAACATATTTCTCTGCACGCGCATGTGAAGTATAGCTAGATATTGTCAGTGCACCAGCATTTTCCTGGATCATCAGTGGGGCTTTTATCATGTCAATAATTAACAAATTGAGTCATTACCAGATGGTAAAAGCACCTTAGGTTCTCTGAACAAGTGCTGTGTTTAAAATGCTGGTGCACGGTGCATACTTAAATACACTTTTAAAACAGCTATAGCTTTTATTAGAAGCATTTTTGCTAATATGTGTTTATTACAAAAATGCCTCTATTCAATACCGTAATGTTTCCATGTGGTTTCCAATTCTGGCTGGAATGTCCCTTTAATTACCCATTTCCCAGTTTTGCATAACCAACACAGTTATAATAATACCAATCTTACCTCTGTACAGGGTCGGCTCCAGAACGAATGAAATGGGGGGGCATTTTTTTTTCACGAGGGGGCACGCATTTAAAAAGCATGTATGAGAGTCAAAATAAGAGCAGACCTACTGTGGCAGTCCAGGGGTTACATTTATCAGATCTCTGGCTGTGCAGGAGTTAGATTTGTTTATATTTCTGGAAGTGCAGCGGTTACATGTGTCATATCTCGAGGAGTATAGGGGTTACATTTATAAGATGTCTGGCAGTGCCGTAGCAGTTACATTTACCAGATGTATGGCAGTGCAGGGGTTACATTTGTCATATCTCAGGAATGTCTCCCACATATGACACAGCCAGTGGACACTGTTTGCATGTGTAGCTCTACCAATGACCCTACTAATGATCAAATAAGCTTTTACGTGACAATACGTTTGAGTGCCAAGCAGTACATTACTTGTACAGATATTATTAATGATATTTGCCAGCACACACACAGTATATACAGTATGTATATACACACAAATTATATATATATATATATATATATATATATATATATATATATATATATATATAATATATACACACACACACACACATATATATATATACACATAAATATATACACACAAACACACACAGTATATATATATATATATATATATATATATATATATATATATATATATATATACATACACACACAGTATATATGTATATACACACAGTGTGTGTATTGTGTGTGTGTATGTATGTGTGTATATATATATATATATATATATATATATATATATATATATATATATATATATATATATATATATATATATATATATATATATATAATAAAACAACCTTGGGGACAAATAGGAGATGTTTTGAAACATGTAAATAAGGCTATTTCACTCATTGTCCCACAGCTACATTTGAAGTGTGTGTATTTGAGCATCTATAATCTGACACACATTTTACACTGATCACTGCAGATAAAGCAGGCACAATGCACACTTGTTTTGTGTGACCTGCAGTGGGGAAACCAAGGAATTCCCAATTTGCTTCTTTATCTGTGGCTGCCAGGATATAAAGCACAATAGGGAAGGGATACTACTCTCACACACACATTGGTTATATGGCTGTGTTTTGCACAAAATTACTTCTGCCATCCCTCTCACTGACTGTTAGCTTCTCCCAGCATTTTCTGCAGAAGTCTGATGATGTCATCATCTCACTTCAGCTCTGTAGTAAGTGGGCTAGCAGGAGGAGGGGCATTGCAAGCCCTAGGTTAACTGTGAGAGCACCAGCAGGGAAATTCAACTTTATTTGTTATCTGGTTGTAAATAGAGGAGAGTAAAGAGATTAGCTGGGCCCTCCAGTGGCAGATCTCCAGGGTCCAGTGGCTGCAAAAAATTTTTTTTTATTTTTTTTTAAATCACTTCTTTTGCCCTAGGGGGCACATCATTCCATTTGGGGGGGCCTTGCCCCCCAATGCCCCAATGAGCCGAACTTGCCTCTGTAATTACCTTGTATCTAAGCCTCTGCAGACTGCCCCCTTATTTCAGTTATTTTGACAGACTTGCATTTTAGCCAATCAGTGCTCACTCCTCTTTAAATTCACGTGCATGAGCTCAATGTTATCTATATGAAAACCATGAACTAACGCCCCTTAGTGGTGAAAAACTGTCAAAATGCATTTAGATTAGTGGCAGCCTTCAAGGTCTAAGAAATTAGCATATGAACCTCCTAGGTTTAGCTTTCAACTAAGAATACCAAGAGAACAAAGCAAAATTGGTGATAAAAGTAAATTGGAAAGTTGTTTAAAATGACATGTTTGAATCATCAACGTTTTTTTTTGGACTTTACTGTCCCTTTTAAATCAACACTAAAAATCTTCATATGAATGTTATTTATTTAAAACAATTATTTAAGGGACATTAAATAAATGCCATATAGATACCCCTACTAAACATCGCTATAAATAATGTTTGCAAAAACTGCTGCTAGCTGAGTTCACCTAGGATTACTCTTTAACAAAGGATAAAAAAAGAACAAAACACAAATTAATAATATAAGTCAAATATTTGAAATGTCATGCTGTAGCCAATCCTTTATAGTTTCATTTTGACTTTACTGACCCTTTAATATAACAGTAAACATTGTTCTATTGCTGCCTACATTTCCCCTTTCTTTAGTTTGCAAAAACTACAATCTTCTGTTTTAAATGCAAACACATCCCCCACGCAACACCTCCTCTATTCAATGACGCATTCTCATATCTCCCACCTGTACATGCCAAAAACGCTGCTCACATCCCGGAGCCAAGTGCCAGCAGTTTCCCTAAGAAAGATTTCGTACTGTTTAAAGGAAAATTAAACTCAAAATTGAAATCACTCTATAATATTTTATAGACATGTGTATTTGTTAACGAAACACAGATATCTGTCTCATTTTAACAAGACGAATATCCGAACGAATGCTGCACGAAATTGTAAAAAATAGTTTCCTTTAAATAGTTAAAAATACTTACCTAAGCACTAACCCGTTCCTCTTCTGCTCCCTCTAAAAGGGATAGGAAAGGCAAAACTAAACTCGCAGGGTTCAAATAGAGCATGTTATTTTAAGACACTTTTAAATTCACATCTATTTTCAAATGGGCTTTGTTCTTTTGGTATCCCTTGTTTGCACACATTTGTCTTTTGTGATTGGCTGACTAGATGTGTTCAGCTAACTGCCAGTAGTGCAATGTTGTTCCTTCAGCAAAGGATAACAAGAGAAGGAAGCAAATTTGATAATAGAAATAAATTGGAAAGTTGCTTAATATTGTATGTTCTATCCAAACCATGAAATAATTTTTGGTTTTTTTTTTCTGTCCCTTTAAAGGGACATTAAACACTAAATAAATGTTAGATAGAATGATGCATTCAAAGAAAAGATTAGTCTGAGAATAAAGTGGATGTATTTCTTATAGTTTCATTAACTGTTTAAATAAGTGTAAAGTTTTAGGGGCCGACAGACATCGCTGAATGCCGACAGCATACGCTATCAGCATTTAACATTGCACAAGCAGTTCTTGTGAACTGCTTGTGCAATGTCGCCTCCTGCAGATTCGTGGCCAATCGTCCGCTAGCAGGGGGTGTCATTCAACCCGATCGTATAGGATCGGGCGGATTGATGTCCGCAGCCTCAGAGGCAGCGGACCAGTTAAGGAGCAGCGGTCTTAAGGCCGCTGCTTCATAACGGCTGTTTCCAACGGAAACAGGGGCCATTCGGCCCTTGATAAATCAGCCCCTTAGTGTCTAGAAAACAATAGGAGCTGCCATATTGTAACTTAGGTTACCTTTTCTGATGTGGCCAATTAGGGACAGTTATAAATAGGTCATTAGAGTGAGCAGCCAATAGCTGTGTGGAATATAACAGTTTTTTGCACTAACAGGAACTGAAAAGCTCACAATGTCAGAATGGAATTACATGAAAGGGGGGCAAAATAAATCATGACCTTTATTGAAGAGCCATTTTTATGTATATGATTTATCATTTTATACTATCTCAAAGTGATTATTGTCCCTTTAAGTAAATAAATTGGTGATCGACCTCATGTAGTATTTAAAAAGGCTACAAACTTGCAAATACAAAGAGAAAGACAGCAAGTAATTATCTCAGCAAGAAAAAAATATAATGCTTGCAATTATATAAGTGTAATGTTCGTGGGATGTTTCCTTATCAGACCAATCCTGGCCAGTAGTCTTCTTATCCCAGCATCGAGTAGAAAGATAAAGAAAAATCCCAGAACTAATGTTAACAAACGGAAGGAATGAGGTAGGACAGGAACAGAAAACACCATGAGCAGCAAGGGTTAATGAGGAGCAGGTCATAGGCCTGAGTAGGGTTCACAAGTAAATATGCAATACTATGCCCCTGAGAAATACAAGGAGTAACGTAAAAGGAATGCTCATCAGGCAATGCAGGGTTCAATAACAAGCAGGCAGCCCAATATTTCTGAGTAACAAAAGGGTTAAACAGTAGAATGATCAATAGGCAATGCAGGGTTCAATAACAAGCAGGCAGCCCAATCTTTCTGAGTAACAAAAGGGTTAAACAGTAGAATGATCAATAGGCAATGCAGGGTTCAATAACAAGCAGGCAGTCCAATCTTTCTAAGTAACAAAAGGGTTAAACAGTAGAATGATCAATAGGCAATGCAGGATTCAGTAAAAAGCAGGCAGTCCAATCTTTCTGAGTAACAAAAGGGTTAAACAGTAGAATGATCAATAGGCAATGCAGGGTTCAATAACAAGCAGGCAGTCCAATCTTTCTGAGTAACAAAAGGGTTAAACAGTAGAATGATCAATAGGCAATGCAGGGTTCAATAACAAGCAGGCAGTCCAATCTTTCTGAGTAACAAAAGGGTTAAACAGTAGAATGATCAATAGGCAATGCCAGGTTCAATAACAAGCAGGCAGCCCAATCTTTCTAAGTAACAAAAGGGTTAAACAGTAGAATGATCAATAGGCAATGCCAGGTTCAATAACAAGCAGGCAGTCCAATATTTCTAAGTAACAAAAGGGTTAAACAGTAGAATGATCAATAGGCAATGCAGGGTTCAATAACAAGCAGGCAGCCCAATCTTTATGAGTAACAAAAGGGTTAAACAGTAGAATGATCAATAGGCAATGCAGGGTTCAATAACAAGCAGGCAGTCCAATCTTTCTGAGTAACAAAAGGGTTAAACAGTAGAATGATCAATAGGCAATGCAGGATTCAGTAAAAAGCAGGCAGTCCAATATTTCTAAGTAACAAAAGGGTTAAACAGTAGAATGATCAATAGGCAATGCAGGATTCAGTAAAAAGCAGGCAGTCCAATCTTTCTCAGTATCAAAAGGCTTAAGCAAACGAATGGTCACAAGGCAATGCAGGGTGCAGTAACAGGCAGGCAGTCCAACATAGAACACTAACAATTAGCAACAATAGCACCCAGGAGTACACAGAAGTAAACTTATACCTGGGCAGAGATAAAATGAAAAGGAGGTACTTACATAGACGCAGGTTTGCGCCAAGGAGGACACACAGGTGATATTCAGACCAGAATTAGCGGTACTCGCGGCCGACGACAACCCCATGCGGCCAAGGACACGGCCGGAGAAGCAGAGGCGGTGTGACAATAAGCTCGAGGAGGAAAACTTTTGGTACTGAGAAGTCATCTGAAATTTCCACTGTACAGTCCTTTGACAACTGTAGTTCATCATATATTGTATATTTAATTGATTGTCAGTGTGGGGCTTCATATGTTGGTAAAACTACACACAACTTACGTACAAGGTGGGGGGACATTATCGTAATTCTAAGAAAGGATTTCTAAAGAAGAGTGTCTCCAGACACTGTGCTTTACAAAATGCTTCCAATCCTGATTGTTTTCAGATTACACCTATTGAATTTATACCCAGAAGTAATAAATATAGGGCTAGATTTGCGCGTGTCGAATTGTACTTGTATTATAAGCTAAAAGTAAATTGTTTTCGCTCGATCGTATGCTAACCTAACACTCGTAAAAAGTCGAATTTAGAATATCGTGCATGCAATAACCTTTTCTCCCATATAAGTGAATGTAGCAAAAAAAGTGGGGGGGGGGGTGGTAAAATAACACCCTAGTTGCGTGCAAACACGATTGCATATTCTCAAGTGTTAAACCAGACATGAAAATATATAATATTGTACATTCCAATGTTCTGCACATAAAAGAATATGTTCTATTTATTCAGAAATACGTATTTATACATATATCTGATGTTTTTTTTGTAATGTATACAGTATATTTATACCTATATATATATATATATATATATATATAGATAGATAGATAGATAGATAGATAACACACAGAAATGGAAAGCACTCACCGGGTCTTCAAAGATAAATATTTAATTTATTGAATCATAACAGTGACGTTTCGAGGAAATTATCCCCATCTTCAGACTATATAAAATAACAGTGCACATACCTTACTCCTTTATACCCTTTACCAAACACCTCAGCCGCAAAACTGGAAGAGACCTGGCGCCCTGGCCGCACCACTGCGCAGGCCAGCCTGTTGCCATGGCTACCAGAAGCAGTGTGTCTAAAACAAAGCAAAAAGAGACACCTGACAATATTATACATCTTTAGGCACCACAAAGTGCTGAACTATACGTCTTATCTATAATATTGAGTCTACGTATTATTATATCAACATCATGCATAGTTAAAAAAAGCTGTACTAGCTCAAACATATAGTATGTTTAACCAAGAAACATGATTATTCCTAAAAGCATAATGATCAACATTTCTATCTACAGTAGAAGGGCTAATGAACTCCATGTACTACATATTATATAGAGCAAACAATCCAATATCCTTAGGCTATATGTCTCAATAATTTATGCAACCCTAAGTAGAACAGTCAGAGAATAATAATAAGCTTTGCATAACTAAAATCCTAAATACAATATAATATAGCATATACAGTAGAGGGCACAAACTGCGAGATAAAGCTTTGTACAACAATTTAATGCAAACATCCGAACCTAACCTGACCTGAAAAGAGCTCCACACTCGACTGTCTAATATGCTGCCCTATTCTATATTTTAGGCACTTATACAATTAGAAAGAACCTATGCACTTAAAGAAAACAGTGCCAGTCTAGGTGTATATTCAAACACCTGGGCACCAAGGTCCCTAGGTTAAATATCCACCTTGACTCATACTGCAACTGCCTCCTACCTCTATCCCTCCCCTCTGACTGGAGGGGGATGTGATCTATGATCACATACCTCAAATCAGAGACTGTATCACCACTCACAGCAAAATGCAGAACCACAGGTTGTTCAATTTTTATGGCAGCTCTAATTGAAGTGCAGTGATTGGCCATACGCGTCCGGAGGTCATCCACCATTTTACCAACATAGCATAACCCACACGGACAGTGCAATAAATACACAATAAAAGCTTTGGTGCAGGTTACTCTATGTTGGATTTTGAATTTACGATTGGTACCTGGATGGGTAAAAATTTGATGGTTAATAGGCCATTACAGGTAGTGCATCCAGCAAATCTATAGCAGCCAGGTTTCACTTGTTGTAGCCAAGTGGACGTCTTGTAGCTGTGTAACGGATCCACCTTTACCAGAATCTCTTATATAACCCAATTTAGGGTGTTGCATCTTTTTAAATGGCAAGTTCTTGTCAGACTCTACAATGTGCCAGTCCTGTTTCAATAGCTTTGAAAGTTCTCTCTTATCCGCCGTATAGGCTATCAAGATCATTCTCTCCTACTGTTGCTGTCGTTCAGATGTAATAAGGTCCGTTTCCTGGTCCATATTCAAAAAAGTGTTGAAATGTTGTTGGATATGCTTTTCTCTGTAACCCCTTTGTAGAAATCTGTTTTTCATTTCCCCCAGTTGTTCCTGGGCTTGGGGCATCTCGCTGTTATTACGCACCACCCTTTTGAACTGGGAGATAGGCAGAGCCTTTTTTAGGGAGGGAGGATGACAGCTGGTCACATTCAATAAGGAGTTTCAGTCTGTCTCTTTCCTGAATAGTGTTGTGCAAAATTGGCCTTCATTCATATACGCTCTCAGATCCAGAAAGTCAACGGTCTTGTCGTGGAATGCCATCTTGAATTGTAGAGACGGAATGGCTTCATCAAATGCTGTAAACCAATTCTGCAATTCAACCTCTGTGCCACTCCATAGTAGGAACAAATCATCAATGTACCTCTTAAAGTACTTTATTTGATGATGTTTGAATATATATATATATACATATATATATATATATATATATACACACACATGATTATATATAGGTATAGATCTATACAGATATATAAAGGAAAATCTATTTATAAATACAAAGAACATGTTCTGCTATGTGCAGAACATTAGAATGTGAAATATTTACAGTAAATACACAGTATAACACTTTATTAAATATTAATATTGTATATTGCATAAATATGCTTTTACATGTTTCCTCTACTTGATGGCAAAGGGCTCCAGTGCACTTATATATGAATTATGTATTTATGTGTTTACATGTGTATATATGTCTGTAAATACATATATACACACATATAAATACATTTGTACATATATAAACACACACACACAGTCACACATATATATATATTTATATTGGACACACTTTCAACATCACCTTTTTCATCACTGTGACAAGTGATTGAATTGTGTGTATATATATATATATATATATATATATACCATACAAAACTCACTGTAGTTAGGAGCGCTCACTTGCAGACAACCGATCCGTTCTCGATGCAATGGCACAATGGAGCGTGGGCGGGGACACACACTCTTCCTGGATCTATGCAAAGGCTGCTACTATAGGTGGAACTGCTACTCACGCCCCAAACATGAATACAACACGACTTAAAAAAAAAAAAGTAGCGCACTGAGCAAGGGTGGCCGGTAAAGGTCGTACAAATCGCATCCACATCCATCAGATAAAACTTCAAAAGTTTATTGTGAAAGTTTAAAAACACAGCATAAATAGAAGTCAGCACAAAGATAAAACCAACAGGTAAGTATGGACAGGTTCACACGCAGACGTGTTTCGTGCGCATGCGCACTTGATCACTGCTTACCTGTGAACCTGTCCATGGGTCTTTTTAAAGAAGAAAATTTAAAGAAACATACATTTTCATGCCCGTTTGGTCTTGCATTTATAATGACACCAGCATATAGTAATATTCCTAAAAATATACACAAGAGCATTTCATTTAAGAACACCACTTGAACTAGATAAATATTGAACTAGATAAATATATATAAGTCAAATCTTAGACAAAATTATATTGTTATATACAATGCATAAATGTAATTACATATGAAGACACAAAATATGTAATTCAAGGGGTTAGAAGGCACAGAAATTGTTAAAGTACATAAGATAACAATATAAGCAGCACTAGAAACTATTCACAGTTATCGAAAAGATGATAATTCAAAATATAGAGCAATATAACAGACTCCAGTATTAGTGTTCACCTGAAAATAAGGGGATAACAAGAGATAGCATAATGAGAGGGAACATTCTAAATAAAGAGATAGAAAATTCAAGTAAACAAATCTAGATCCCTCCTCATATTTAGTCCCTGTGGGTCCCTGTTTGAAGAGTGAACATCCAGAAGACCTCCCTTTTACTTAGTAACATCTCCCTATCTCCTCCTCTCTTCCATTTAGTTATATGGTCAATACCTTGAATTGTGAGGGAAGTGTTATCACTGTTATGAAGCTGTTTAAAATGTCTAGATACTGGAGTATCTGATTCTTCGTCTTCTATAGACCTGAGGTGCTGCAGAAACCTTTCCTTTAGGGGTCTTTTGGTTTTCCCAGTGTATTGAATTGTACAGATTTGACAAGTTAATAAATATACAACGTGTTGTTGCACAATTAATAAAGAAATTAATATCATAATCATTTTTTGGTGGTACAAGATGTAAACTTGTCTCCTTCTGATACAAAATTGCAAGTTTTGCAAATAGGCCTTCTACATCTGTAGAAGCCTTTTCTCTTTTTAAGCCAACATGTATTTGTGACGGGTTTTATATCCGAGGGGGACAAGAAATTGGCCAAAGTTTTACCCCTTGTGGGGATAAAATCACATCCCTCCTGTTTGACCTCTTTGATAATGGAGTCAGAATATAAAATGGGTAAAGAAGATTCTTTGATAATTTCACAGATTTTGTTGTACTCTAAACTATATGATGTTATGAGATTTGTTTTTTTGTCCTTATGTGTCTTAGATTTACATTTATATTTCAACAGTTGATCTCTAGGTATAATTGCCACATTGTTTTTAGCCTTGGTCAGAAGGTCCTCTCTGCATCCACGTTCCTTAAACCTACTAATTGCCTCACTCGCTTGTTTTTTATATTCTCATGCTGCTAAAAGGGCATTTAGCTATTTTTCAAATTGCCCAAAGCCCTAATCTAATAAAAAGAACCCCCCCCCCCCCCCCAAAAAAAATAACACTAACCCCAGAAGATCTACTCATGGTTCCTGAAGTCCGGACATCCATCTCCATCCAGGGGGTGAGATCTTAATCCATCCCAGGGTTGTCTTCTATCTTCATCCTGGCAGCACGGAGCGGAGCCATCCTGGAAGTTGATCCCACCCTGCGCGGAGCGTCCTCTTCATACAGTCGCGGCGTACACTGAAGTTGAATGCAAGGTAGCAGTTTCAAAATAGCATACCTTGCATTCCTATTGGCTGATTTGATTCTTCAAATTCAAATTAGCCAATAGGATGAGAGCTTCTGAAATCCTATTGGCTGTTCAAATCAGCCAATAGGATGAGACCTACTGAAATCCTATTGGCTGTTCAAATCAGGCAATTTGAAAAAGAGCTGAATGCCCTCTAAGGGCAATGCCCATACAAATGCCCCTTTAGGGGCAATGGGTAGCTTAGGTTCTTTTTAGAGCTAGGTTTTTTATTTTGGGGGGGGGGGGTTGGTTGGGTGGTGGGATTAACTGTTGGGGGACTTTGTATTTTTTTTTACCGGTAAAAGAGCTGATTTCTTTAAGGCAATGCCCTACAAAAGGCCCTTTTAAGGGCTATTGGTAGTTTATTATAGGCTAGGGGGTGTTTTTATTTTGGGGGGCTTTTTTATTTTTATAGGGCTATTAGATTAGATGTAATTGTGTTTATTTTTGATAATTTTGTTATTTATTTTTTGTGATTTTAGTGTTAATTATTTTTCGTAGGATTTTTTTTTTAGTTTTTATTTACATTTTTAATTTTTTTTCGTAGTGTTAGGTTTTTTTAATTGGTAATTTAGATATTTTAATTGGCAGTTTTTTTTATTTTATTAGATTAATTATGTTAGGTTAATTTATAGTTTAATGTTAGGTTTATATTTATTTCACAGGTAAGTTTTTATTGATTTAAATAGAGTTATATTGTAATTTTAATTTAAAGTTAGGGATGTTAGGTTTAGGGGTTAATAGTTTAATTTAGTGTTTTGAGATGTGGGGGGCCGGTGGTTTAGGAGTTAATAGGTTTATTTAGTGGTGGAGATATGGGAGGCCGGAGGTTTAGGGGTTAATAACTTTATTTAGTGTCGGCGATGTGGGGGAGCGGCGGAATAGGGGTTAATAACTTTTATTAGTGTCAGCGATGTCGGGAGCGGTAGATTGGGGTTAATATGTTTATTTAGGTGTCGTCGATGTCGGGGGCAGCAGATTATGGGTATTTAGACTTGGGGTTTATGTTAGGGTGTTAGGTTTAAATGTAACTTTCTTTTCCCCATAGACATCAATGGGGTTGTGTTACGGTGATCGCCATTCCGCACTTCAGGTGTTAGTTTTTTTTTCTAACACTCTCTCCCCATTGATGTCTATGGGGGAAAGCGTGCACAAGCACGTCAAATCAGCCCTTGGCTTTTGTGCGGTATGGAGCTTGACGCTACCATATTGAACGCACAAGGAGGCTTTTTAGTAACTCGTAATGGCAGAGCTATGGGGGGTGAAATAACGCAACTTTTGTTGCGTTCGTTTTGCACCCTGTTTAACACAAAACTCGTAATCTAGGTGTCTGACAGGTAGCAAATTCTGACAGGTAGCACATTCTGACAAGGTAGCAAATTCTGACACAGTAGCAAATTCTGATAGAACACTGGACCTGGCAGTACTGACAAGACTTCTTGGATCATTTCACCACAGTGGAGAACATTAGATCACCGGGCTCTAGCTGTTTCATCAATTATATTTTTCAAACTTTTAACATGTTAAAAATAAATTTTTTAATTAATAGTTTATTCATTAAAGGACCACTAAATACAGTCTAATTGAATAGCTGACACATAAACAATAAAAAGATAAATCAATGGAACTTACTTTGAATTTTAAATGAGCAGTAGAATATTTTCTGGCAAATTATGAAGTTAATCCAATTATCTCTCCTGTATCATGTGGCAGCCGTGAGCCAATCACAAGATGCATATGTGTCTATTATTGCGAGAATATTAAAAAAATATATAGCAAAAAAACATAGCTCCAACATAAACAGCCATATCAAGGTAAGAATAGTGTGTGTGGGTGGGCTGGTGAGAGCGGCTAAGCAAAGAGTGTGTTAGTCAGCTGTAGAAAGCAATGGTGCGGTTCTAATAACTGCCGTATTTAAGCCAGCTCATGCACAAGCTCCTACCTGAGGGTAAAATGGTTATGATCCAGGCTGTACTGTGGCCTTACGCTCACCTCCTCTGTGTCCAGTTGCTCACTGTTCATCCAGGGATGGCACGGATCCTCTTCCGGATCATCAGTCTGTTGTCCCGCTCAAGCTTGTAAACAGACCCGCTCCATAGGCACACCAGCCTCTGCCCTCTCTCCTGTTGTGACCCACTCACGTGACCTCAAGCGCACCATTCACAAGGGGCAAGGAAATAGCTGTGATCCAGAAACAAATGGGGGTGCGCGGTATGAAGAGGAGAAGTTGCAATGCAGGATTCTGAAAAACCGGCACAATCACTACTTAAGTTAAAACAAAGCTTTATTGTCAAACATTAAAAAATGGCAAAGAAGCGTCTGACATGTTTTGGCAAATTGCCTTAATCATAGACATGACCTTTGTTAAAACAAATTACTATTAACCAAAATGCCATCATTTCATTGGTTTGTCAAATAGTCACATGATCTGCTGTAGCGATCATGTCCGCCAGACATCGATAAATTTATCATTGCACAAGCAGTTCAGACCAATCGGCCGCTAGCAGGGGTTGTCAATGAAATTAGTCAAAGAGTCACATGACACAGCTTCATTTGATCTGAAAGTGATATGATCAATCTAAACTTCTTGCATATTAACCACTTTAAAGCAATTAAATATTATTTACAAAGGTATCGTTTACCCAAGAACCCTGACTAACTTAGCATAGTGCATTCTAGACTAACACATTGCCCAGATGCACCAACATAATTGTTAAAAACCATAACAATTTGCACAAATCAAATACAATACAATATTTCATTAAAGGGACACTAAACCCAATTTTTTTTCTTTCATGATTCAGATAGAGCATGCAATTTTAAGCAACTTTTTAATTTACTCCTATTATCATTTTTTCTTCATTCTTTTGCTATCTTTATTTGAAAAAGAAGGCATCAGGGGGTAGAGCTAACCGCCATGCTGAGTGGAGGCGCATATACAGAGCTCACGGCACACTTTCTTTAAAAGTGCTAATTGTGCCCTTATTCAGCATAAAAACAAAGTTTATTTGGAGCCCCAATAGGATACTATCCTTGCTGGACACTAATCAAGCCCCTTTTAGAAGCTTGGGGACAATTATCGGTGACTCTTGAGACTTGCGGGACCCAGGTGCAGAGACACCCTTCATTACCCAACTACTCTTGGAAACCGTGACCTGCAAGCTCCAGAGGGTTGGGGATCCGCTCCGGAGCACCAGGACTTAGCAGCTGCAGTTTCTGATTATGGGCGCCGGGTCCCGCGGGAGGGTGAGGCATTCCAGGCATTGATCCCTGAGACTTCCCTGACTAAGACGGCCTGCCCTCTCCTCCGGACCTTACCTTGACAGTGCCGCCCTGTGGACTTACCAGGGTGAGGAGAGACCTGAGGATCTACCGCAATGCGGGTACCCAACGATTCCGACACATACCCTGAGACTTTGTGGCACCCGGGACTCCTTCTTCTGGTGCGAACAGCGGCCATCTTGGATTCCGGAAAAAGAGGGCCCAGCTGCACCTCCACATCTTCTGAGGACGCCTCTATTGGAGCAGTCAGTGAAGCCACACCGAGGTACCTGCTATAAGGCATAGGCCCCTTATCCTAAAGCCCTGGTACATAGTGGTGGGGGAAAAATACACCGAGCCTCACGCACAGCACACATCCACACAGAGGGCCGCAGTATTGCTACCTCCGGAGTTTGGGCCTCCACTTCGGAGGCAATAGAGGCCTCAGATCTTTAAATAGTGGGCAGCCTTGGGAGGAAGAGAAAGCTTTCAGGAGTACACGCCCAGCAGGATACAACAAGTGCAGGGCCCAAATTAAATCCCGAAAGTGAAATCTTAGGCCTAATAGAGGTCAGACAAGGCAAGCTTACAGGACTTTAGCGCCGGAGGGTCGGGGCTCCACTCCGGTGCTGAGTGCACACCACCATAGGGGACTGTTAATAAATTCTCCAGCTGCCAAGAGTCTAATACCCTCAGACTGACCTAATACGAACTGTATCACAGCCTTGCCACCTGGGGGGGAAGTGCTTGGGGAAACGGACCCCCAATAATACACACCAACTACAGCTATACCCCCATGACAAGCCACAATCTATCCTTAATTGGCCTCACAATTTTTTTTTCTGCAGATCACTGGTGCTGGGCCTGAAGTGCATACCTCCAAGTGAGCCCTCATTCTTTCGCTTCCTTCCAGGCCTACTACCTGTTGCCTGTGAGATTAAGGGTGGTGGGATTACAGTGACTCATAGCATTTCACACGGGACTCTCCCAAACCCTGCTTACTCTTTACACCTCAAAGGTGTACACCCACTTCGGTGCTCACCAGCCACTGTTTGCTCCCCATTCACATGAGGACTTCACAGTTGGCAGCCCTTCCCCCTCTTGGCTGTCACATTCCTACAACTCTCAAGGACATCTGGCATTTATATGCCCATCAGGAAGTCTCTATCGTGGCTCCTTTTTCTTTCTGACCAGATGTGCCTATCCCTAACCATGGGGTAAATCCTTATGCCTAGGCCCCGCTGACCCTGAAACGCATTACTCTCGGGGAAGAAATACAGTCATAAGGCAGAGCCTAGCCCTGAATAATTCATTGGATCTACTTTATTCTCTACTACAGCTATGTCTCAGGCATTTAAAAGAAAACAAAAGGGTGTTAATGCACCGAAACGCACAGTGGTTGAACATTTCCGCCATCAAGCCATGTCTACTCATACCTCCTCAGATGATGAAGGTCAGGAGACTTTCAATGCTAGTCCCTCTCAAAACCTCCCAGCAACCAAGAATCGCCCTGAATCTCTACATCAAAGTGAACCCCTTACCATGGACTCTATAAAAGCACTTTTGTCAAGCCATCACGATTCCAAAATATTTGACAGGAGTCATGCTGAACTCAAAAAGGACATTGCTGTTATTAGTGACAGAGCTGACACTCTTGAACGAAAACAGGAAGTCCTGGCAATAGACCATGTGAGCCTTCTCGACTATTCCCAAAGTTTAGCAAACCAGATCTCTGACCTGGAGTCCAAGCTGGCTGACCTGGAGGACAGGTCCAGGAGAAATAATGTGAGGATCAGAGGAATTCCAGAAACAATAGGCCCTCAAGATCTAAAGGACTATCTCTTGGAACTCTTTACATACGTCCCAGGCCCTACAAATGACTCTGAGTCACTAATGGACAGGGCGCATAGAGCTTTGAGGCCAAGGAGCATGGAGGGGGATAACCCCCGGGATGTCATCATCCGCTTCCATTATTTTACCTTTATGGAAAAGCTCCTGAGGGCGACAGCAAAAGAGGGTGCACCCACAGATAAGTTTACGGATCTCCAAATCTTTCCAGATCTTTCCCCGCACACTCTCCAACAGTGGAGGAACTTCCAGTTCTGCACTAAGATATTGAGAGACAATGGCATAAGATACCAGTGGGGATTCCCAGTCCGGTTATTCATCACCAAAGATGGCCAGCAGTTTATTGTCTCATCAATCCAGCAGGTCAGGGAACTCCTGCAGAGATGGGACCTCCTCCCCGACGAGTCATTGGCTCCTCCCAAAGTGACTCCCCAACAGAACCTGCTCCTCCATAATGCGCTAGTCAGGCACTTCAGGTCCCTCTCTTTCTCTCTCACCCGCTTCAGCACCCCTTTTTTTTCCCCTTTTTTCCCTTTCCCCCCCCCCTCCTCCTTCCTACCCTCCTTCATCCTTTCCTCTGTCGATTTTCACTCTCCCCTTAGCCTGTAGGTATTGGTTTGCTCTTTCCCTTAGAAGGACAGGCTGCATAAACTGGAACTGTGGAAACCTCCTTCCATGAGAGTGGAGAACATATGGACTGGGCATCGATGCCGTAAAGTATCTTATACTGTTGAATTGTAATGCCTGCTCTGTTGATTTGTACTCCAATACCTGTTCTTACTCCCTTATGATGTTGCCATTAATCTAATGCTTCATATAAATCTGGCTAATCTCACCCAGGCATGTTAGGAAGCTGCCTGGAGGTGGGAGGGAGAGGTAGATAATCTAGGAGGAGACTCCATGAGAGATTGGGAGTTACACATTTTTCTGTTTGGGGCCCATGTACGGGGTTCCCTTGCCTGCATCCCCAGTGAATTCCTTCCCTACTACTTTGCCTCCTCTTCTCCCACCCTTCCCTACCCTGCTTGTCCCTCAATGGTGGAAATCCAGAAATTCCTGGACTCAGTTAAACTTCCACAACTCCCCTCAGAGGCAGAAGCTGACCTTGCACTCCCGCTCTCCAGTGAGGAGATCATCACAGCAGTATGATCCCTTAAATCAAGGAAGGCCCCAGGACCAGATGGCTTCACATCACCGTTCTATAAATCCTATGCCCCTGAGCTAATCCCAATCCTCACAAGATTTTATAATGAAGTAGGGAGCTCAGGCTCCCTAGCAGGGGAATTCCTGGAGGCTAGTATCCTCACCATCCCCAAGGAAGGCAAGGACCTGACCCGCTGTGAAAGCTACAGACCGATATCATTTATTAATGTTGATATCAAGGTGTATGCGAAGTGTTAGGTAATAGACTTGCAATTTACGTCCCCTCCCTGGTCCATCTGGACCAGGTGGGGTTTGTTTTAGGCCGACAGGGATCTGAAAATACACGTAGACTCTTGAATCTATATATGGAGTCGGCAGATATGGGCCTCCCTTTCCTCACCCTGTCAGTTGATGCCGAGAAGGCATTCAACAGGGTGAGGTGGGACTACATGTTCCTGACCTTAAAAGCTTTCGGACTTCCAATGTCGCTCTGCAGAGCCATAGGCGCACTGTACTCCAGCCCCTCGGCCAGAGTACGAGGGGTGGGCTTTACCTCTCCACCTGTTTCGATCCCAAATTCAACGAGACAGGGTTGCCCGTTCTCCCCCATTCTTTATGCACTATCCATCAAACCCCTGGCGGCAGCCATCAGGCTAAGGAGAGAGATCCAGGGCCTTATAATCCATGACTCGGAGCAGAAACTGGCCCTCTTTGCCATTGATCTTACTATCTTTTTGTCTGACCTGCTGACCTCCCTACCCCCCCTGCTCGATTTGCTAGACTTTTTAAGTACTCTGTCCTATTACAAAATTAACGTATCAAAAACGGAAGCTTATTCCATAGAGGTTCCAACAGGAGATTTACAGAATTTACAGAGAAATTACCCATTTAGGTGGTCAGTTAGGGGAATTAAACATCTTGGTATCTATCTCTCTCATGACAGAAACACGATAATGACAGACAACTACTCCTTCTTGCTGAAAGAAATAGACTCCCTTCTTGGGTCGAAGAAATATGAGGAGGTCTCGTGGCTTGGGAGAGTGGCCGCTGTCAAAATGATGATACTCCCAAAAATCACTTATCTATTCCGCTGCCTGCCTCTTTTAGTCCCCCAAGCGATCCTTCTCCGCTTCCAACAGCTTATTTCCAACTATGTATGGAGAGGTGGGAGGCCGAGAGTAGCGGCCCATGTCCTCCAAAGACCTGTGGATAGAGGTGGCGCTGGCCTTCCTAATATCAAGCTTTACCATGAGGCTGCAATGATTACGCACGCGTCCGCATGGAGTTCTAAACTCCCTCAAACTAGATGGCGTGATTTAGAACAGGCCTCCCTCCCGGCCCATGTCAACCTTGAAGACCTTCACTGGATAGCAGCCCATGGCCTTCAGCAACCAACTATCTCCAATCAGATCATGAGGGGCTGCAGGAAGGAGTGAATACGCCTATGTAACTGTAGCAGAATTGCCCCTCACCCATCCCCAATCCACCCAGTCGTGAGCCTTCATACTGGGGTTTGGAGGGCATCACAAATACAAATGGTTAGTGACCTCTACAACAATGACAGATTGCTAAGCCAGACAGAACTGATAGTGCGGAGGGAACTCCCCCCCAAAATCCACTTTGACTTGACTAGACTGAGATCTCTACTGCGAGCCTGAGGATTTCTCTCAGAGAACCCTAGGGACCTGACAATCTGGGAAACTAGATGGGAAGCCAGCCTTCAACTCCACAGACCCCTGTCCTCCCACTACCAATGTCTCTTAGACGATCCATCCCTCAAAACCATTCACATCGTGGCGTGGGAGCGTGAGTGGGGGCAGGAGTGCACACATCAACAATGGCTGCGAGCTATTGCAACTGCCAGGACCGCCATTCACTGTGTGACAATGTACAAGCTTTTTTATAAACTATTGACCAGATGGAACTTAGTGCCCTCTAAGCTGCAAAAGTTCTACCCCTCGTGCACTGGGTTGTGCTGGAGGGCTTGTGGGGAGAGAGGCAGCCCTACACATATCTGGTGGGAGTGCCCCCTCCTGAGGAACTACTGGGCCAGGATGAGACACCTTTGCACCAGCTTGGGCCTCCCGGACATCACCCTCCCCTCCATGGGACTGCTCCACCTCGATATCCCACCAATTCACCCCAAGAGTCAGTGCCTATTCATCTGCATCTTACTCTCTGCCAAGCTCCTGATAGCCAGAAATTGGAAAAAATCCCAACCCCCGAGGTGGACTGGTGTGCTGGAACTAGTTGAATACCTTAGATCCATGGAGGAGGGGGCGTACCTAGCCAGGAAACAGATGGATGCATAATACTCCCAGATATGGGAGCCTTTGGAGTCTCTCATGAAATCCAGAATGCTCCGCCCTCTGGAACCATAGAAACCCCATGGCCCATGGGAGAATGGGAGGGCTGAGCCCTTCGCGCGCAGTCCCATACCCGGTTTTTCTCCTCTAGCCCTCCTCCTGCTGTGCCGCTCGAGTTTGGAGGCAGTGGTGGCTACCCTGACCTCTTCTCCACATTACTCTGGGAGGATCCTCCTAGCCATAGCTATGCTGACCGCGAGGGACATTGTAGTTTTTGGTGCTTGCCTTGCCAATCCTCTCATAATAACCCTCCTAAGGGCTGCAGGGACCCTACCCCTGCGACCTCTGGATGGACCTAACTAATGTATGCCCTTCCAGATGTTGCCCCACAGCACCCCCTCCCCCCAGACCGGGAGAGAACACTACAACACCAGATGATAACAGGACACTTCTGACCGTTTCTTTGATTCACGTTCACATACACCCCACTATTGAGCCTTTAGGGACAGATATTGAAGTTAACGCAATTAAAGGAAACTTTACCACAAGTACGCTTTCCCGTCAAGCTCTTTCCTTACCCCACTTTCCCCCTTCCCCCCCTTTTAGGAATTCAGTTGCACTTACATTTATCCAAAATGTTGAAATTATATTATTTATGTAACCATAGAATCAGCCAATCGGAATTTAGGTAGGAAAAATCCTATTGGCTGATGCAATCAGCCAATAGGATTTAGCTTGCATTCTATTGGCTGTTCCAATCAGCCAATAGAATGCAAGCTCAATCCTATTGGCTGATTGGATCAGCCAATAGTATTGAACTTCAATCCATCATTTAAAGGAACCTTCATTCTTCATTCTTCAGTTGGACGTCTTTTGAAGAGGATGCTCCTCGTCGGATGTCTTGAAGATGGAGCCGCTCCGCGCCGGATGGATGAAGATAGAAGATGCCGCCTGGATGAAGACTTCTGCCCGTCTGGAGGATCACTTCTGCCCGTCTGGAGGACCACTTCTGCCGGCTTCGTGGAGGACTTTGGCCCGGTTGGGTGAAGACTTCTCAAGGTAGGGTGATCTTCAAGTGTTAGTGTTAGGTTTTTTTAAGGGGGGATTGGATGGGTTTTAGAATAGGGTTGGGTGTGTGGGTGGTGGGTTGCCCCACAAAAGGCCGTTTTAAGGGCTATTTGTAATTTAGTGTAGGGTATGGCTTTTTTTTATTTTAGGGGGGCTTTTTTATTTTGTTAGGGGGATTAGAGTAGGTGTAATTAGTTTAAAAATCTTGTAATTATTTTATTATTTTCTGTAATTTAGTGTTTGTTTGTTTTTGTAGTTTAGATAATTTGTTTTAATTGTATTTAATTGTATTTAGTTTCGGTAATTAATTTAATTATAGTGTAGTGTTAGGTGTAATTGTAACTTAGTTTAGGTTTTATTTTACAGGTATATTTGTCTTTATTTTAACTAGGTAGTTATTAAATAGTTACTAACTATTTAATAACTATTGTACCTAGTTAAAATAAATACAAACTTGCCTGTAAAATAAAAATAAACCCTAAGATAGCTACAATGTAACTATTAGTTATATTGTAGCTATCTTAGGGTTTATTTTATAGGTAAGTATTTAGCTTTAAATAGGAATAATTTATTTAATGATAGTAATATTTATTTAGATTTATTTAAATTATATTTAAGTTAGGGGGTGTTAGGGTTAGGGTTAGACTTAGGTTTAGTGGTTAATAAATTTAATATAGTGGCGCGACGTTGGGGGCGGCAGATTAGGGGTTAATAAATGTAGGTAGGTGGCGGCGGGGGAAGGGGGGCAGATTAGGGGTAAATAAATATAATGTAGGTGGCGGCGGTGTAGGGGGGGCAGATTAGGGGTTAATAAATATAATGTAGGTTTCGGCGGTGTAGGGGTGGAAGATTAGGGGTTAATAAGTATAATGTATCTGGCGGTGGGCTCCAGGAGCGGCGGTTTAGGGGTTAATAATTGTATTTAGTTGTGATGGGCTCCGTGAGCACCGGTTTAGGGGGTAATACATTTATTAGAGTTGCGGTGGGCTCCAGGAGCGGCGGTTTAGGGGTTAATACATTTATTAGAGTTGCGGTGGGGTCCTGGAGCGGCGGTATAGGGGGTAAAACAGTATAGTATAGTGTGGGTGTTTAGTGACAGGGTACCAATAAAGCTGTAAAAAAGCCGAAGAGCAGCGAGATCGAAGACTGTTAGTTAACAACAGTCCGCTGCTCATTGCATCGTGCTTGGTGAGCGGCTTTTTGACAGCTTTTTTGGTAACTTTGGAGAGCGTATTCAGGTCCGCGGCAGTGATGTTAGGCGATCTTAGGCGAGCCCGTATTGGTGCCGTTGAATGCATGTAAGTTGACGGCTTGATAAATAGATGCCCAAGGGTATACCCTGAATGTAGAAAATGATTTTCAAATGGAGAATGTTCATCAATTTCAGAATCCTTTATTATTGCGAGAAGATGGCAATATGAGGTTCTAGATCAGAGCTTTCCAAACTTTTCATGTTGGTGACACATTTTAGACCCAAATAATTTTGTGACACAGTAATTCAGTTGTACTAGCAAACAGGAGGTTAAACTAACTTGTTTTAAGAGATACGGACACATACATAAATAATACAATAACACAATGTATTTACAAGTAACAGTTTGTATGTGTAAGAATTAAAAAAAAGTTTAATAACACCAATAGCTACTTGATATTTTAATGGGATGTATGAGGTTGATGGGATGAACACAGTTTCTGAATATTTGGTGTAATATTAGATAAAGACACTCGCATTTCATCATCAATCATTTTTAAGCTTCCCCTTCCTATCCATATATCAAGAGCAGGAGCAGCAATGCACTACTGGGAGCTAGCTGCAAAAAAAAACCCACTGACTTCTGACTTCAGCTCAGCGTTTAAGCTGCCGCCCTCAGAGCTCGGTGAGTCCGACTGACTACTGCCCGGGCTGCAAACACACTGCTGTACCACTCACTGACTACACATGCAGTCACAAGCAGATTAAGGAGACTACAAGTGCAGTCAGGAGCCAATGTGCCGCCAAAGCCGCCAATGGGAATAGTTTCAGTTCCCACTGAGCTGCGCCAATAGGTTAAGATGATCTGTGACCCCCTAAGTATCAATCACGTGTCAACCATGTGATATGCGTAGCAGGCAGGCGAAAAGTCAGAAACCAAAAAAAAATTAAATTTAAAAAAATTTGTGCTGAAGCAGGGACACACCTACACACTGCTGCCGACACACTAATGTGTCCCGACACACAATTTGGAAAGCACTGTTCTAGATACTTGAACTTGAGTTTTTTTCAAAACATCATATTTGGCACATCTGTTTAATGTAAAAACCTGTGCAAAAGATTTCAGTTACCAATAAACAAGACAGAATGACAAACTGTTAAATCCTGATCACAAATACATGATTACTTATATAAATCCTGTTTAAGAAGATGAAAATGTGGGAATGAAATAAAAACAATCATTTTAAAGGGATAGTCAAGTCCAAAATAAACTTTCATGATTTAAATAGGGCATGTAATTTTAAACAACTTTCCAATTTACTTTTATCACCAATTTTGCTTTGTTCTCTTGGTATTCTTAGTTGAAAGCTAAACCTTGGTAGGCTCATATGCTAATTTCTTAGACCTTAAAGGCTGCCTCTAATCTGAATGCATTTTGACAGTTTTTCATCACTAGAGGGCATTAGTTCATGTGTGTCACATAGATAACATTGAGCTCACGCACATGAAGTTACCTGTAAGTCAGCACTGATTGGCTAAAATGCAAGTCTGTCAAAAGAACTGAAATAAGGGCTCAGTCTGCAGAGGCTTAGATAAAAGATAATCACAGAGGTAAAAAGTGTATTTATATAACTGTGTTGGTTATGCAAAACTGGGGAATGGGTAATAAAGGGATTATCTATCTTTTTAAACAACAAAAATTCTGGTGTTGACTTTTCCTTTAAGAGCAAATTGTGAAACGCCATTCCTAGATGTTGTGGTTGTGATTTCCTTTTTCTTGTGTTTCCTGCAGATCTTGTTAGCTGTACAGGATATCACATATCTGTCTATTAAACACATATACATATGTGAAATTCTGCATAAAATAGTGCTGAATATAGGTTTAGTGAATCTATAGATAACATTGCTCATGCCTGTGGAGTTATTTGTGAGTATTTCGCTAAAATGCAAGTCAATAGATAATAAATAGTGATGTGATCAGGGGGCCGTCAAAAGAGGCTTAGCAACAAGGTAAAAAGTATATTAATATAACCATGTTGGGTGAATGGTAAATAAAGGGATTATCTATCTTTTTAAACAATAAAAATGTTGGAGTAGACTGTCCATTTAAAGGGACATGAAACCCCACATTTTTCTTTCATGATTTAGAAATAGCATACCATTTTAAACAACTTTCTTATTTACTTCTATTATATATTTTACTTAATTCTCTTGATATCCTTTGCTGAAAAGCATATTTAGCTGCTGATTGTTGGCTGCACATAGATGCCTCGCATGATTGGCTCACCATGTGCATTGTTATTTCTTCTACAAAGGCTAGCTAAAGAATGAAGCAAATTAGATAATAAAAGTAAATTGGAATGTTATTTTAAATTGTATTCTCTACCTGAACCATGAAAGAAAAAAATTGGGTTTAGTGTCCCTTTAAGTGTGTGTGTGGGTACTAAGGACTACCTCCATCTCTGAGCGTCTGCCCCCCATTCATGGCATTTTCTTCTCCTACTACTACGTTATGCAATCCAGGGCAGCTGGTGGTAACACAAGTAAGGCCTCCCTCCTCTGAGTGTCACTGTATGTCCCATTTATGGCATCTCCTTCTCCTACATTATGTAATGTTCTTCTCAGTTAATGAGATTTTAGTTGGAACCGAAGTACACAACTAAAAATGTACTGAATAAGCCTAGGGCTGTTTTTAAATGATCATGCCCTTTATTTTTCAATGGTGGTTCAACTGTTTTATGGATGAGTCCCCTAAGGATGTTCTGAGGGCAGGGTTGGGCAGGTGTCTAGGTAGGAAGAGACATTGTCAGGGAGGGGCTATTTTGTTTTTCCAACTAGGCACAATGGGGATGCAATCTGAAAGGAAAATGCATATACACTTCCAGGAGAACAAGCAAAATAATTTATATTGAAACATTTTTGTGTTTTTTATTTTGTACTACTCAACATTTTGGGCGTGATTACAAGTGGTGCGACAAATCTTTTTTTTTCGCTAGCGAAAACACCGCTAGAGAAATGCTTTTTGCGCTTCTCAGGATACACATGTTTAACAAGTTGAAGAAAAAAATCATGTTTTTATGCTAGCCGAAGAAGCAAAAAAATTGCTATTGGAGTTTTCGAGTGCGTGTACATGTGTTCCCCCATAGAAATCAATCAAGGGAAAAAAAGTGGAAAAAATCCTACTTGCAAAAATGACAATAAATTTGAAAAAAAATCTAACACTCTAGCCTAATAACCCCTAATCCACCATCCCCCACATTGCAACCCCTAAATAAAACTGTTAACCCCTAAACCACCATCCCCCCACATCGTAAAGTATCTAAATAAACTAATAACCATTAAACCGCCATCCCACACAACGCAAACTAACTAAACTATTGACCCCGAAACCACCATCCCCCACAACGCAAACAAACTAAATAAACTAATAACCCCTAAACCGCCATCCCCCCACAACGCAACATAATAAACTAAACCCCCTAACTTAAAGGGACATAATACTCATATGCTAAATCACTTGAAACTGATGCAGTATAACTGTAAAAAGCTGACAGGAAAATATCACCTGAGCATCTCTATGTAAAAAAGGAAGATATTTTACCTCACAATTTCCTCAGCTCAGCAGAGTAAGTTCTGTGTAAAAAGTTATACTCAGCTGCTGCTGAGCTGCAGGTAAAAAAAAAAATGAAGAAATGAACAGCAGCCAATCAGCATCAGCAGTGCTGAGGTCATTAACTCTTTTACTGTGATCTCATGAGATTTCACTTAACCCTCATGAGATTTCATTGTAAACTTCCTTAAGCTGAATAGGGAAATAAGATGAGAGTGCACGTAAGCTTGCTCCTTCCGCTGTCCCTGGACAGACATACTGATTTGTTGCTTAGAAGTCCTTTACAATGGGATGTGGCTACTGAGAAACTTTTGAGGTAATATATTTTTCTTTTTTACATAGAGATGTTCAGGTGATATTTTCTAGTCAGCTTTTTACAGCTATACTGCATCACTTTCAAGTGTTTAAACATTTGGGTATTATGGCCCTTTAACCCAAATTAAAATACCCATAAATTAAAATAAAACTATCCTAACTACCTTTAAAAAAATTAAAACTTACCTGTAAAATTAAATTAAAATCTAAGTTGCACTAAAAAAACCCCATTACAATCAATAAAATCCTAACATTACCAAAAAATAAAAAACCTAACATTTAAACAAAAAACCCTAACAAAAAAACAACAAAAGAAATTAGGATAGTTTTCATTTAATTTATGGGTATTTTAATTGGGGTTAAGTTAGGGGGTGTTAGGTTAGGGGGTTTAGTTGTAAGCTTATTACTTTGCATTGTTGGCGGATGGCTATTTAGGGGTTAATAGTTTATTTAGTTAGTTTGCGTTGTGGGGGGATTACGGTTTAGCAGTTAATAGTTTATTTAGTTAGTTTGCGTTGTGGGGGGATGGTGGTTTAGGGGTTAATACTTTTATTTAGGGTATGCGATGTGGGGAGATGGCAGTTTAGGGGTTATTACTTTTATTTAGGGTTTGCGATGTGGGGGGGTGGTTTAGGGGTTAATAGCGTAGTTTATGAGTGTAAGTGTACTTTGTACGTTTTTTGTTGTTGTGTTTTGTGCAACTTTTAATTTTCGAGAAAACAGTTTATCACAGCTCTTAGATGCAGTAAAGATTGAAGTGGAAAAGGCAATTGCGCTAGCACAATCGGGATTTCTCCCGACTTGTAATATCAGCGGGAGCAAATAGATTTCAAAATCGCAATTGCGCTAGCGCAAAATCCATTGCGCTAGAGCAAAATCCATTGCGCCTAACTTATAATCTCACCCTTTATGGGGAATTCCTTCTTGTATAATGTCACGTTAAATGCGGAGTGGAAAACACACACATACACTTCCAGTCCTTATTTGGATATTCTGCATCTAACTTACTACAGAACATGACCCAGCCCTGTGCGCTCCCTGGTAATAGATACAGAGGGGCCGATTTATGAGAGTGCTAACGGACATGATCCGTTGCAACCATCATGTCTGCCGAACATGGATAAATGCCAACAGCATAGGCTGTCAGCATTTATCATGCTTGTGCAATGCTGCCCCCTGCACATTCGCAGCCCATCGGCCGCTACCAGGGGGTGTCAATCAACCCAATCATATGCGATCGAGCGGATTGCTGTTTGCCACCTCAGAGCGAACAGAACACTGTGATTTGTTAGTAGCTGTCAAACTGACAGTTACACACATTAATAACCAACTATCTCTATGTGTGGCACCCTGTATAATTATAGTAAAGCCACAATATGTGTATGCTATTCCATATTTAGTTTTACCATTTCATATTTCATTGTATGGTTATTTTAAAGGGACATGAAACCCCAAATTTTTCTTTCATGATTCAGATAGAGCATACAATTTTTTTGAATAAGTTAACTATGCATGTGTTGTAAAGAATGTTAACAGTTATTGTGCAACCTGCCAATTTCATGGTCAATTTAAGCTAACTCTTATTGGGTTCCTACATGTGTTTCTCAGGTGTATCATAGCCAGTTTCTCACCAGCCTCTGACCTCACCGCACGTCACTGTCTCTGTGATGAAGAGGAATGGGTTAGCGCAGCTCTCCAGCATGCTTAGGTACGTATTTTATGTTACAAGTGAACTTTTTCACCTGTAGCAGTAGAACATGTAGAACCTCAATTGCAAAAAATTTGGGACAGTATGGAAAATGCAAAAATATTATTCATTTCAAAATTCAGTTCACACTGTACTATATTGAAAACACATTATTAACACATTATTTGATGTTTTACTTTGTGAATTTGATGTATTTTTAAAAATATACACTCATGTCAAATCCGATGACTGCAACACGTTCCAAAAAAGTTGGGCTAGGAGCAATTTAGGACTAATGTGACAAGTTGAAATAAGAAGCTGATGTGAAACAGGTGAGACAATCATGTAATCATAGTATATTAGGAGCCTCCATAAAAGGCCTAGTCCTTCAAGGGCAAGGATGGGTCGAGGCTCACTAATCTGCCAACAGATGCGTCAGCGAAATAATCCAACACTTTGAGAACAACATTCCCCAAACAAAAATCGGTAAGATTTTGGACATTTCACCTTCTACAGTGCACAATATAATTAAAAGATTCAAGGAATCAGGTCAAATCTTGGTGCATAAAGGGCAAGACCGAAAACCACTTATGAATGAGCGTGATCTCCAATTACTGTCTCAAAAACCGTCATGAGTCTGTAATGGATATCCTGACATGGGCTCGGTAATACTTTGATAAACCTTTGGCAGTCAACACCATTTTCTGCTGCATCCACAGATGCAAGTTAAGGCCTTACTATGGAAAGCAGAAGCCATACATCAACTCTGTCCAGAAGCGCCGTCGATTTCTCTGGACTCTGGCTCTCATCTGCACTGTCGGATCAGGTCCGCAAGACCTTTGATACATAGGCCCCATTGTCTTTTCAAGGGATGTCCCTGAATTTTCCAGCAAGCCAACGCTAAACCACATTCTGCATTCTTGCATTTTCCATACTGTCCCAACTTTTTTGGAATTGGGGTTGTACATTCATTTGACATATTTTTTTTTAAAAGTATTTTAAGTATTCAGAACTAAATATTTGTCCAAAGCAGAAAAATTTGCCCGTACACATTCCTGTAGAATCCAGAGCCAATCCAGACCCTGTAACATTTGACACCGCAATTGCTTGATTGCAGGAGCTCATTTACATACACAGTTTATATCAGCAGGTTTGAATAGTGAATTGCAAAATATCTCAATACAAAACATATGTACTGAAATAATTTAACATTCCCATTTTTTTTGCAATAAACTGCAGAGTATAAAATATATGATAAATAGCTCCTTTATCTTTATTGTTGTGTATGAAATAGCTTTGATATTTGACACCACATGACAAATGAACTGAGCTTGCTCACTTTCTATACACATAAATGCTTCCTCATCTTATCTCTGTATGTATACCAAAACCCAATATGTAGAGAGAACAATTGAAAATGAATATTTTATTACTCATACCCTCCACTGGGAGTGTAATATTTTTTAAAGGCTGCACTTACATAGCTTTTCTATAATAATTACTTAAAGGGACAGTCTACTCCAGAATTACCCATTCCCCAGTTTTGCATAACCAACACTGTTATATTAATATACTTTTTACCTCTGTGATTACCTAGTATCTAGGCCTCTGCAGACTGTCCCCTTATTTCAGTACTTTTGACAGACTTGCATTTTAGCCAATCAGTGCTGACTCATAAGTAACTCTATGGGCGTGAGCATGTTTAGTATATGGCACAAATAAACTAACGCTGTCTGTGAAAAACTGTCAAAATGCAGAGGCGGCTTTCAAGGGCTTAAAAATTAGCATTTGAGCATACCTAGGTTTAGCTTTCAACAAAGAATACCAAAAGAGCAAAGCAAATTTGATGATAAAAGTAAATTGAAAAGTTGTTAAAAATTGCATGCCCTATCTGAATCAAGAAAGTTTAATTTTGACTAGACTGTCACTTTGGTTTCCATTTATCATTCCGTGGTGGACAGGGGCATACATATTCGCTTCTGTCTGCTCGGGTTCTCCTCTGGCAGGCAGCAGTTCACTGCCTGCATTTAATATTGCAAACTAGAGCTCCTGTGCGCTCACGTGTAACCCCGCCCCCTGCTCGTGCACAGCCAATATCGCGCAGGCAGGAGCTGTCAATTCTTCACCTAAAATGTGGAGAACAGGATAGGGAAAAAAGGGGGAGAAGGGCTTGATAAATCAAGCCCTTTAATTCTAGGCTATTGTTAGGATATGTAAAGACAGCCAGCAGAAGAATTTACACTCCCAGTGGGGCGCAGAAGATAATAATAAAAAAAAAAAATTTCATTGTTCTCTCTAAGTATTGGACTTTGGTTTACAAACAGATATAAGATAAGGAAGAAAATGTGTGTACACAAAGTGATAACATAATGAGATCTCAATTTACCTGCAAGCTTAACCCATTGTTATTGGCTGTGGTTTCAAAGCCCCAAAACAGCAATGTCATATACACAAATAAACCTGAAAATGCAATTTCTCATACATTCTATACACTGTAGCTGGTATAACAAGTCATTGGAAATACATTAAGGGAAAACAAATTTACAGTGTACTGTCCTTTTAAGGGGCATAAATATCTGGACACACACGAAAACCATAATGAATGTACAAGTTTATGGAAGGTAAAATCCCTTGTCTTCTTGAAAATGCTTTTCTGGAAGGTTCTGCTATCTCCAGTATTTTCCTCTGCTCTTCAAAGGTGTACTCCCATGAATTAGAGGGTTTGGAGGCTCCTGATTGGCTGGCCCATAGCCAATCCAAAGCATGCACACCCATAATTCATATGAGCATGTATCCAAAGATCAGAGAAAAATGCTGAAGGTAGCAATACCATTTCAAAAGTAAGCAAAAGCTTTTATCTCATACTTTCAATATTTATTAAGGCGTGTAACGGCTTTTATGTTCCCTACAATGAAGAAATATAACACTGATTATACATGTAATAAAAAGATTTAAATTAAAGGGAGATTAAAGCGAGACAAAACACACAATTAGTTCTTTCCATGATTACCCTAGAGCAGGGGTCACCAACCTTTCGGACCTCAGGGACCACTAAACTCACAATTTTGAATCCTGCGGACCACTAACATGATTTTTTTTTAAAAGGCACAAACCTGTATAATGTGTGTGTATATATATATAAACTATACATAACTAGCATAACCATAGCTAAGTTTACATTATGTATATATTTACACATTTTTAAGAATATTTTTTGGAATTAACTAACTGAATGACAGAACTGACAGAATACTTCCAAATAACAGATTAAGGGAGAGTGCCAGATTTTGAGCTTGAAACAGAGAGGCAGAAAGTGGGAAAAAAATAATTATGTTTAAAAGGACCACAAGACTTCCAAGTCACCTCTCCAGTTAGGAATTATTCAAAACTACTTATGATCATGAACAGACATTGAAGTTTATATCAGAAAGCTCTCAATATGGATGTGAGCTAACCACGACTGACGTTACTGGCAATTACTATAATACTGGTGGGATATGGCTGAACTGCTGGATGGCAATTTCTGGAATTCAGGTGGAATGGCTTTGTGCACAGGAAAATTATTAGAATAAAAAATAATTAATATTTAAAGATGGAGGGGAGGAAGACAAACAGTGATGTAAGTCCATCTGAAGGAATTAGGAAAACTACTACAAAGAGACAGGTAAAGGAAAGAAAATAAGATTTTTTTAATATATACTTTAATTCCACAATTTCAAGCCAAGACTATACCAACCCCACCGAGCAGCGCGCCGGCAGTACTACGCAACGTGCATAGGTAGATTGTAATTTAACTCCTCCTCTGTTGGTTTTCACTGATGTCCAGCCAGGCACTGTAGGGAGTTGCGGCATGACCGGGGTGACACCATCAGAGGTCTAAAGACCGCTGCTCCATAACCTGTCCGCCTGCTCTGAGGAGGCGAACAGACATCGCTGGAAATCAATCCGATCCAATCCGATCGGGTTGATTGACACCCCCTGCTAACGACCGATTGGCTGCGAATCTGCAGGGGGCGGCATTGCACTGGTGGTGCAATGATAAATGCCGACAGCGTATGTTGTCGGCATTTATCGATGTGCGGCGAATATGATCCACAATATCGGATCATGTCTGCTTGCACAATAGTAAATCGGCCCCTAATTCCTGCTTGATGGTGTCAAGGACCACCAACATCTTTTTGTGGACCACCAGTGCCCTAGAGCACTGGATTTTACACAACTTTCTAATTTAGTTCTATTATCAAAAAATCATGCTCAGGAGCGTGCACGTGTCGGGAGCACTATGTGGCAGCAGTTTTGCATGAATGGTATAAATTTGCAAGAGCACTAGATGGCAGCACTATTTACTGCTATATGGTGCTGCAGACACCTAACTAGGTATCTCTTCAACAAAGAATATCATGGGAACAAGGCAAATTTGATAATAGAATCACAAAATAATTTTTTGGGGTTTTATATCCCTTTAAGTTTTGGAAAAGTCTATCATCTAAATGAAACATTATTATTTAAACATTAAAATATTTACTGTATAAAAAAACAGTATTTTTTTATTTTTTTTAATCTAACAGGAAAAGCGTGTCTGTGTGCAACTGGTCCTTAGGGACCAATTGCTCATTGGCTTATAAATGCCCACTGCATTATTGGTGGACAGTGACACACATGATAAGCTCAGACAGAAAAAAAATGTTTTACAAAGAAAAAACACTTTACCCTTTTAAATGCTGAGCATTTCCCACCCTATGCTGAGCTGTTTTGGAGTTTTTAGATTCTGCTCACATTTAAGTCCTACTGTAGGCCATTTTTTTGTGTGTGAAATCCACACTTACTATATATTCTTTTTTTTTAATCAGAAACAGCAGATTCAAACTATATAGCTATTTTATGTATATATCATAACATGTGAGTATCTGTATATGTACAGGGATTTTTTATGGAGGTAATCACCGGTACTGAGTACTACCACCTCTGCTATCTCATAACAGGTAATATTTGTACTTGTCATAAGGATTAAACGCACAGTAGAAATACTGCTTGGGACTCGCAGAGCACTGCTAGTACGGAGCGGAAAACAACAATCCAATCCGCAGCTCTAGTTACACAACTCAAATGTGTTTTCCTTTCCATAAAAACATGGACTTAATGAACCCCTAGACACCATTAGGACGTTCCATGCCGTCCTAAAACCTTTTAAAAACTTACTTAGAAGCTCCCAATTTAGCACTGTTGATGAGGTTAGGCTGGGGCACCCACTTAAAAGGGGCTGAGAGCAGACCCTCCCCTGCATATGAATAGACCCATTATACAAACAAAAGCAATCTGAAGTCTCTAGACATCAGTATACATCTAAAACTTTGGGGCTCGTTTAGGAGTCTGAATCAGGACAATCATGATTTTTTGCTACAAATGTTCTCTAGTGAGCATGGGCAATAAACTGATTTCAGCTAGAGAAGATGTCTCCTAGCAACACTTCAAAGGAAAAGCTGCTCTTTTGCCTTTCTGTAGGAACCCAAGCCCCGTTATGGGGCAGTGACAGGAAGTAATGGACTCTTCACAAATGAAGTACAAAAAAAAGAAATAAAAAGGTAAAACAGATGAATAATACATATTGCAATGGTTTATATTAAGTATAAGCCACTGCTTAGTGCTTTTTTATTACACTTATGAAATAAATGGTTTTATATCCCTTTAATTTAGCACAATAAAAATATATAGGGGCATATGTATCAAGCTCCGAATGGAGCTTGATGCCCCGTGTTTCTGGCGAGCCTGCAGCTCACAAAGACCGCTGCTCCATAACCTGTCCGCCTGCTCTTAGCTAAGAGGTGAAAACGTCACCTATCTGCCAGATAGCGAAGATAGCGCTCTGCCGGTGGGGCATTCGCTTGGAACAAATAAAGGAGCTTTCAGCATGAAGTATTTTTTACTTCATAAATGAAAGTTCCCTTTATTTGTTCCAATGGTAAATCCTAGCGTTTCACAAACGCTAGGATTTACCATCACTTTAAGAGACATTCCGGTCAAATTTAAATACACATAAATGAATTACATCTTTAAATAGAAACATATTTGCAACATACATGTATTGACAAACATTCTTCTAGTAAAACTTATCACTGCTTAGTGTTAACATGTTTCTCTGCACGTGCATGTGAAGCATAGCTAGATATTCTCAGTGCACCAGCATTTTTAATACTGCAGCTGCTCAGAGAATCAGTGGGGTTTGTGACATGTCAGTAATTAACAAATTGAGTTATTACCAGTTGGTACAGGCACTTTAGCATCTCTGAGCAAGTGATGTGTTTAAAATGCTGGTGCACGTTGCATACTTCAATACATTTTTGAAACAGCTATATCTTTTGTTAGAAGCATTTTTGCTAATACATGTATATAATAAACATGCTTCTAGTCAAAACTAAAATGCATCTATTTGGCTGGAATGTCCCTTTTAGGTATTAATCAAACACGGTTCTATTTTTTTTTCTTTCCCTTCAATTCCCCCCCCCCCCTTCCCTTATCTTATAACATCACACACTACTGTTAGTTATAGTAACAAAAAGAAAATCATCAACCTTCATGCAGCCAAAACGTTTGGCAAAAATCCCTTATTTCTAAATTAAATAACAGTGAAAACTCTGTGAGCAGGCAAACACCACACCTCACCTCACACCCAAGTGATTCAACGCGTTTCCTGCCCTCACCTGGACTTCATCATCGTTACTCAGCTGTTAGACTGTAGTTTAAAGACCAACATTTAACCCTTCATATGTCATTTAAAGGGACAAAGTACTAACGTTAACAATAATTGGGGCTGTGATCACAAGAAGCGTTTACTACAGTAATAACCCTTTTAAAGAATATATTCAAAAAGATGTTAAAGGGACATGAAATCCACATTTTTCAGATAGAACATGTGATTTTAAACAACTTTCTAATTTACTTCTATAATACATTTTTCTTTGTTTTCTTGGTATCTTTTGTTGAAAAGCCGGTAGGTAAGCTCAGTAGCGTGCACGTGTCTGTTGCACTAAATGGCAGCAGTTTTACAAGACTGTTATCCATTTGCAAGAGCATTAGATGGCAGCACTGTTTCCTGCCATTTGGTGCTCCAGATCCCTCCCTAGGTATCTCTTCAACAAAGAATTACCATGGACACAAAGCAAATTTAATTACAGAATTAAATTGGAAACCTTTTTTTTAAAAAAATTGTATGCTCTGTCTGAATCACAAAATAATTTGTTTTGTTTCATATCCCTTTAATATACAGTCTGTTATCATCTATTATACATGCAACCATGCAATAATAAAAATAAAAAAAATAAAAAGTATTAAGAAGGATATATATATATATATATATATATATATATATATATATATATATATATATATATATATATACTGTATACACACACACACACACACACACACAGACAAGCGCACTCACAAGAGCGAACAACCAGCTCAATACTATTGTTAGCCTGTTCTTTGGCGATTTACCACCTGGGTGCAGCTTCTTTTTAGCCCAGTAATGCTTTTCACAGATTAGAACTTTCCTGTAGTATATCAGTCTGATCCCGCCAATTACGGTCAGTCCAGCGCCGAAATACCAGGCAATTCCTCTCTGAACAAGGAACACGGCAACCTCCTGACGATCGTTTCAGCCTTCATTGTTTATATATATTACAAGTTGACAGTAAAATGTTAGCGCTTGAGTGTGAACTAACATCTGGACGTCGGGAAGTGTGGCCAGTGTCCACGCTATATCCATCACATAATAAACTTCTATATGATGTGCTGAAGGACTCAGGTCCTGGCTAGTGACCTGAAGGTGCACATATTTGAACTTGAAGTAGTTCTTCAGAAAGTTAAAACATTTTTTTCTCTCAATATTTTAATTAAATGATATGTTTTAACATTGCAATAAAGGGATATGGTATAGCTGTTGGACTGGGAAGAGCTCAAGGGTGTTTATGTATATGTGTGTGTATGTGTATATGTATGTATGTGTAAGTTTATCCATATGTGTGTATGTATATGTATGTATGTTTATATATGTAAATGTATGTGTGTTTATATGTATGTGTGAAGAAATGTAAGGCAAATTGCGTGGAATGCACATAAGGGTTAAGGCCAGGACGATTGAGTGGGAGTGATGTGTGTGTGCAACATTGTTGCTATGTTAAAGTAGCGGTTAGACTTACCTTTTTAAGACCTGTACAGGAAGTCCAAGCCCTTTTTTGCTTTGAAGTTTTTTCTTAAAGAAACAGTAGCAGAAGCTAAAAAGTTACTTATGGAAATAAAACATGGAAAATATTTAAGAGATCAGGCAGATTATGATACTAATAGAGTATATATTTGGCAAATAAACCAGCAGTCCCAGTTCAGAAGGGGCACAGGTAGAGGTAGGAATAACAGAGGCCATTCAGGCGGCAGAAATAGAGTAGGTACTAACAGGGATAGTATGTTTAATTACCCCAAGAAAGTCATTTTTTTAGAAAGTGAAGCGGAGTCACAGGAAGAATATTCTGGGGAGGGTTTCACTTCAGGAGAAGAGGATAGAGGAGAACCAGCCATCTCACACATAAGGGAAAGCAGAGTTGTTAGACCCAAAGAGATTACACGCCAATCTAGATATAGGCAGGAAGAAGCACAGTATAGCACTAATTGCTCAGATGCTACAACCACTAACACTCTAACTGGAATTCTGAAAGAAGCTGACCCAAAAGATCTAGTGCAGGTTTTTTCCAAACCCACAGAAAGACCAGAAAGCAACATCTGGCTTTGAAGAAACTCAGTGATAATCAAAATATAGTAGTGAGGGCAGCTTATAAAGGTGGCTCTGTAGTTATATTGGATAAAGACACCTTTATACAGGAGGCACTTAGACAACTCACAGACCCTGACCAGTACACTGTATTAGAGACAGACCCTACTGTGAAATACAAAAGGGAACTAATGCACCTTATAGATGATGGGGTAGAGGCCAATTTGATCGACTCACAAACTACAATTCTTGATTACAGAAAATCCCACGGTACCCACCATTAACCATCTCCCAAAAGTTCATAAGAGCATTGAGAATCTTAAGGGCAAACCCATAGTAAGTGGAATTGGTTCCTTAACAGAGCATCTGTCACAGTGGCTTGATGAGATCCTTCAACCTATGGTATCAAAACTCACAAGCTATTTAATACTAAACAATTACTAAATGATCTTGAATCCATTAAGTGGGAGCCAGAATTTGGATGACTCACTATAGATGTACAAGCACTGTATTCATCAATTCCACACACTATGGGCCTAAAAGCAATAGAATTCTTCCTGACTAGAACGGAGGGCTATGATCATACAATGTGCAAATTTATCATCCGTGTAACATACAATTTTTTTACTTTTGAAAGTTTTTTTTTATCTCCAGAGATGTGGGACAGCTATGAGGGCGAAGTTTGCCCCCTCCAACGTCAACCTCTTTATGGGTTGATGGGAGCTGTCCCACATCTATGGACAACAAAACCCCCTCAAAACTAATATTGCTTACTATCGAAGATTTATAGATGACCTCCTATGTGTTTGGAAAGGAGACAACAAAAGTGCAGAAAATGTTGTATCCTTACTTAATACTAACAAAGTAGGTATCAAATTCATGTTTAAATATTCATTATCTAGATGTCAGTATGAGTGGTCACACTGATGGCAATATACACACGGCGGTCTTCTATAAACCTATAACAGGTAATACTTTGTTACACACACGCAGTAACCACCCAAAAAGAGTATTTAAATCGGTTGCCAAGGGACAGTTCACACGACTGAGGAGAAATTGTACAACGATTGAAAGTTAAGATAGACATGCAAATAAACTGTCAGCCAAACTTATAGACAGAGGCTATCACCCTATAATTATCAGTACAGCACAGGAATCAGTAAGGAAAGTAGATAGGGGAAAACTATTGAAAGTAAAAGATGACATTGTGAATAAAAAAGGAAGTGACAGTGTGACATTCGTCACAAAATACAGTAATCAATATCACCAAATTTGTTCAATAATACAGAGACATTTACCCTTACTTCAAGCAGATGATAAACTAGCCCATGTAGTGAAACAGGGATGTAGGTTTTCATTAAAAAAAGTAAGATCAATAGGAAATCATGTTGCTCCAACTAAATTAAAAAGAAGAGAGTCCATAGCCAGTTCATGGCTAAGATTTAAAGGTACATACCGTTGCAGTAATTCAACTTGCATAGCTGGTAGTTACTTTATGGAACTGAGTACATTTATGAGCACAAACACAGGAGAAAGATTTAATCATGACAGATGCCAAAACTGTAGAGCAAATGATGTCATCTGTCTCTTAACATGCACACAATGTGAATTACAATACATAGGGCTCACGACTAGGAAAGTCAGGGAGCGTATTAGGGAACATGTAAATAATATCAAGTACGGAACCCTCACCACTCCTTTTACACAACATTTTAGGAATAAACATTCCAAAAATCCAGATTCCCTAAAGTGGACGATAATAGAAACAGTACAACATAAAACAGCAAAACAAAACAGAGATGAAAGATTAGCCCTAAGGGAGGTATTTTGGATCCGTACGTTGAAGACCAAAACTCCCCAGGGACTCAATTCTGAATTTGATGTCATAAACCACTGGCAACATTAAATTCAAAGATAAAAACCCAAGGTTAGATATAAATATCAAGCATAGGATTAAAAATCAATTCATAACAAGGTTACTTGTACAATATACAAACAAATTAAAATGAAACAAAATATAGATCAAAGTACATTTCTAATTAAACATAACAATAACATCTATCCAGAATTTGCTTTCTTCATGCCACTTATTATTATTATTATTATTATTACACTAGTAGTTATGTTAAAGTTGGAAGTTTCTCTACTTTTCACTGGTTACCTATTAATATGCATGGGTAGGTCTAATAACCCTGACCCTAAGTAAGTTACAAACTTGGAATAGCATATACTTCTATAAACAGTTTAAATTAAAGGGACAGTCTACACCAGAATTTTTATTGTTTTAAAAGATAGATAATCCCTTTATTACCCATTTCCCAGTTTTGCATAACTAACACAGGTATAACCTCTGTGATTACCTTGTAACTAAGCCTCTGAAAACTGCCCCTTTTTTCAGTTCTTTTGACAGACTTGCAGTCTAGCCAATCAGTGCCTGCTCCCAGATATCTTCTCGTGCACGAGCACAGTGTTATCTATATGAAATACGTGAACTAACACCCTCTAGTGGTGAAAAACTGTTAAAATGCAATCTGAAAGAGGTGGGCTTCAAGGTCTAAGAAATTAGCATATGAACCTCCTAGGTTAAGCTTTCAACTAAGAATACCAAGAGAACAAAGCAAAATTGGTGATAAAAGTAAATTGGAAAATTGTTTAAAATTACATGCTCTATCTGAATCATGAAAGTTTATTTTGGCCTAGACTGTCCCTTTAATAAGCCCCGAAGTAAGTTTCTTTTAGCTGATTGAATACAAACAACTTAGAAATGAGCCCACAAGGTAGAGCTCTTATAAGGTAGTATACAGTGACGATAGAAGAAATAAAGAATTAAAGAGGTTATCATTGATCTTCACAACATCAGGCAATTACAGTTATTCATAGCTAGCAATATAAAATAACTTGCTATCATTCTAAGCCAAGTATAGATAGAGTATTCCCCAAGAAAACTCGTACATATCATGTAATGGATACACGCAAGGTAAATGGGCATTTTGGGCTCTTTATTGTGACCGCAGAATGTTTTAGAAGTTTTGGAGTGTTACTGACTGGTTGATTGTAGACGATTAATTAATATCTATTTAGCTGATTGTAGACATTAGTAACGTCTTGAGACTAATAGGGAAGTTCAGTGGTATTATCCACATTATTCCTATAGATACGTCACTAATATTATCACCATTTGTTGTTGTTATTAACATTATCATACAGGTTCTTGAGGGTATAAACATGAGGTAATAAACACAGGGTCAACAGGCTTAATATAAATAGTGTAATTAAAACTAACAGACTAGTAAAAGCTGCCTAAGACAGCAGGGGCACTTGATTACAAGAATATACGGGAAAGTGTTTCCATCAGATAAATAAATAAATAAATAAAAAGCGCAACAAAAACCTCTTGCAATCCGTAACATTTAAAATGAAGAATTTTTTAGACACAAAGGTATGTGTATGTATCACAAAAGTTTATTATATTGTATCAGGATTGCATTATAGCCAACTGTTTATTATAATAGGTAATAGCTAACACACAAAATAATGATTAATGAAGTGTAGCCAATAGACAGAGGAGTTCACATACTCTCTGAACCAATCAGAACAAGGAGGGTTTTTTAAATCAGGAGGGGAATGGCAGGTACCCCAAGCTATGACTATGGCTGATACTGAAACGCATTAGTGGGTCTGCCATTCACCTTCCTGTTTGGCTCACTATGTTTTATATCTATGTTCTCAAGTTTTAACTCAAGTTTGAACTTTTTTGAATAAAGACAAAGTTTTATGGATTAAGCCTGGTGCTCCCAATTATTTTTTGCTTCAAATTTTCTATGACTGAGGGGAAGGAGAGCACAGGCGTTCATACTGCGATCCGTCTCAGGGGACCAAGAGCATCTATGGGCGCAGGGCTGGAGACCAGCAAAGAATCGAGTGGGTGTGACGTCATCTAGAGATGCCGGAGGTTGAAGAAGTGAGAGGGAGCGACCCGCTGTAACAGGACATTAGACGAGCTCCAGGAGAGTGTCCAGAGTGAGGTAACGCATATTGTTCATACTTCTGTAGACCGACCTAGCCGGAGTAAGAGAGAGGTGACAGCGCACAAGATTGAAAGTACCGGTAAGCCCTTACGCACCTGTAACATTGAACCACAATACAACACTATATTCCACAGTCTTTTGAGCGACACAAAGAGTGCACTATTGGAAACTCTTTTGATGCACACTTGGGTCCCCTGAGGGAGGAATAATCACTAACAAATATATTTACAGTATGGATGAATAGATCAAGTCTATAAGTGCTGAGACTCACACTGACTGTTTACATTCAGGATGAGAGGAGGTCAAGTGACGGCTAATTTCAGGCAGGGGTGATGTTCTCAGATGCGTGTCTGGGGGTTCCCTGTTCGTGTGCCAGAAAGCCGAGAACTGCCTAAGTCATCTTTGCGTGGTAGCTGCGCTACACTTGTCTCCTGCATCCCTGGTACGCCCATCTCCATTGCAGGGGTTACTGCAAGTTACACAGTACCCGATTGCCACCCCCTGGTCCAAGTTATTGTGCTGTTGTCATTCGAGTTTCTTGTGTTCCACAATAAATGTGACCTGCCTGTTTTCCAACCACTTGGAGTTGTGTGTCTTATTTCTAATTTATAGAAGTTCTGAAGTTTACATTAAATGCTTAAGATTAAGATATCTATATAGTTATGTTATTGGTTAAATTCCCAAAGAGGAGGATTTGGCATATAATCCTTTATGTATATGTATGTATGTGTGTATTTGTGTGTATATGTATGTCTGTGCATATGTATAAATGTATGTGTGTGTATATGTATATTTATGTATGTATGTATATGTATGTATGTGTTTATATGTGTATATGTATGTATGCGTATGTATGTATGTATATTTGTATGTATGTATGTGTGGGTATATATATATATATATATATCTGTATGTGTATATTTATGTATGTGTGTGTATGCATGTATGTGTGTGTGTGTATATATATATATATATATATATATATATATATATGAATGAGTTCTCCCCAAACACGAGGAAAAAGGCGGCTGGAGAATCATCCACGGCTGGTTCAAAAGAGTTTATTGAAGCAAGGTGCTTAGTACAAAAGGTGAGAGCAAAGCCTTAACACCTGACGCGTTTCGCGCATGCGCACATGCGCTTCATCAGAGGTGATATGTTGCAGGTATGAGTTGTCCTATATGCAGCAAGAAGACCAATCATGTTCTTTGTTTGATCAAAAATTTGTGTTTGCACCTGTGGGTAAGGTGTCAAAGTCATTTGCTGCAGATAGGTCACTCATTCAATTTCTTTAATTACTATGTATCAGACAACACAGTAAACATTTTTACAAATATTAAGTACCAATACCATTGTCAATATATAGAAAATATATACATTCTAAGCCTATATGATTCATTATATATTTCGAATTATGTAAAAATTATCATATTTAAAAAAGATATTTGTAAATAAAAATGAAAATAAAAATTAAAGAATAAAGAATAAAAAATATATGATAAAAATAATTAAAAAAATAGATATAAAAAACATAAGTAGTGAACATTACATATAAAGAAACAATTTTTTGAATACCTAAATAAATCAATAATATATAAATAAATGGCTTAGAAGGAAACTGATAGTTGCTACAAAGATGCTAATTAGTTGATAACAGTATCAGTTACTGCGAACCAGTGACTTATTCAATACTATAGGTTAGTCACTATCACTGCATCTAAGGAGCAATCAACCAGTCTAGATAAGATATAGAACAACACATTATATTCATATAAATCATACAATAAACTAATATACATGAATATAATAAAAAAGACAGAAATTAGTACAAAACTAAAGAATACATAAAAAACATGAATATAATACTACAACACACATAATTGATCTTGGATGTGCTAAATTAATTTATAGTTTTCAGACTATTTAAGTTAGTAACTCTAGAAGTTAGGAAATTTGAAGATTTGGAGATTTAGAGATTTGCTGTGGTCCTAGCATGTAGAAATGTGTGTTACCTTTTATATTTTATACCTGAGAATAACCACTTGGTATAGGATGGATGTATAATATTTTCTTCTTATATTGTTCTATTTTGAATTATATTATAGATTTATCATTCAACAAATAGATCAACATCCATCCTTTTATTCATTCCTTCTGGGACTCTAGTGTGTAACTTTATAATCCAAAAGATCTCTTTCTTTCTTAAACTTTTTTCCCTATTGCCACCCCTAGGGTGCTTTTTGATAATATCAATACCTATGAATGAAAAGTATTTTTGTCCTATACCATGTAATCTAAAATGTTTAGCGACCGGTGTTTTAGGTTCTTTTTCATCTAAAGAGCGCAAATGCTCTCGAATTCTTTCTTTTAGTGGACGGGTAGTTATCCCAATGTATTGACTGGAACAGAATAAACAATTAATGAGATAGATGACATACTGTGAATTACAATCAATTCTATCTCGGATATGAAACATTTGTTTGGTAATGTTGGAAGAAAAGGTTTCTGTCACAGTAATGCACGTGCATCCTTTACATGGTATATGACCACATTTAAAGCATCCTGGTTTTTGGCTAAGCCAGTGTGAACCTGTTTTCTCCTTATCTGTAAACTGTTTACTCGTTATTTCTCTTATAGTGGGTGCTTTTCGTGCTATGCATTTGATTCCTGATGTTAGAATGTTATTAAGTGCTTCATCACCTTTCAGAATTGTTAAATTATGTTTGACTATGTTACAGATTTGGTTGTATTGTCTACTGAATTGAGTGATAAACAAGAGATTATGATCAGGAGATACAGATTTATCAATTTTTTCAGATTTATCAATTTTTTCAGATTTCTTATGGCATCCTTTAAGTAATTCTTGTCGATTTAGATCTGCCACTTGTTTCTCTATCTTAAGTAACTGGTTCCTATAATATCCTCTGTCTGTTAGTCTATTTGTTAACTCCCTTGCTTGAAAGAGATAGTCTGTCAGTTCTGTACAATTCCTTCTTAAACGAAAGTATTGTGCTTTTGGAATCCCTCTTTTTAAATGATTAAGATGGCAGGAATCAGCTCTCAGTATCGTGTTCCTAGCCAATGGTTTTCGAAAGGTACATGTAGAAATTTTATTGTCTATAGCTCTCAGACTTAGATCTAAGAAATCAATCGTCTGTTTGTGTATCTGTGCTGTAAAAGTCAAATTATATTTATTATTATTCATGAAATCTACAAATTTATCTGCTGTGCAGTCATCCCTGGTGTCCCAGATGACTATAATGTCATCTATAAAGCGGCCATATATTATAACATTATCCTTATAAGGAAATAAATCAGAAAAAAATCATGTTAAGTTCCAGCCACCCCATGTAGATGTTTGCTAGCGCGGGGGCAAATTTTGCCCCCATCGCTGTACCCCGTCTTTGTAGATAATAAGTACCTTGGAAAATAAAGAAATTATGTTGTAAAAGAAATTCCGTTATTAGGACAATAAATGATATAAATTCATTGCTATAGTCATAATATCTATGTAACATAAAATCTATATGTTTGAATAAAGGGCCGTAACATCAATAGTTGCCCATGTGTAACTTTCTTTCCAAATTATATCATTGATCTGTGTCAGTAAATGTGTGCTGTCCCTAATGTATCCTGGTAAGGCTAACATGATAGGTTGGAGTATGTGGTCGAGCCAACCACCCAATCTTTCACACAGGGACCCATTACTGGCCACAATGGGTCGTCCGGGTGGATTTTTGAGTCCCTTATGTATCTTAGGTGCAATGCGAAAGTATGGGGTGGTTGGCTGTTCCACATATAAATAATCAGTTAATTCCTTATCCATGAAACCATGTTCAATTGCATAGTCAAATAGATGACTTAATTTATTTTTGAAGGAGGTGGTGGGATTGAACGTTAGTTTGGTGTATAACATACAATCTTTTAATTGGCTCTCAACTTCACCAATATAATCACTTTTGTTCAAAACCACCACTGCCCCTCCCTTATCAGCCTGGACTATCACCACATCCTCATTTTTCTGAAGTCTAGTCAAAGCCTGTCTTTGTTGTCGTGTAAGGTTATCCTTAGATATATCTAAAGGATTTTTTTCAATCGTTTTTGATAAGTCAGTCAATTCCTTCTCTACCACTCTCTGATATAAGTCCAACAATTGATGTCTAGAATTTAATGGATAAAAATAAGAAATATTCTTATAAGTAAAAGGTGTGCAGTTATTTGTGAGTGTGTCAGTAGATCTGGTGGATTCCTGTTGTAAGGAAATCAAGTTAGTAAGATCCATCAGATCAGTGTATTTAAGTCCCACTGAATCATGCTTATTTAAAATTTGTGTATTTTCAGGTGAGTGCTCAGCTGTGATGTCTTTAAAGTGTTTTTTCAAAACTATTTTACGGACAAATCTATTAATATCAATAAGTGTATTTGCAAGATCAAAATTGTGTGCTGGTGCATACGATAAACCTTTATTTAGCAAATTACATTCTGTGTTGGACAATTTATAATCAGAGAGGTTAATGACAGCTACTTCTTTACTGTTTTTCTGACCCTGCTGGGGTATCGAAAGGATGGTCCTGTTTGGTTCATATCTATTGCATCTTGTGTTTTCTTAGGTGTACTAGTCTGGCTTGGTTGTTTCACTAAGGTTTTTAACTCTTTTCTACTAGTACTTGAGTTCAAACTGGTCCTATCTAGTTCAAGTGAGCCTTGTGACTGTTCATCTTCAGTTGATTGTGCACTGGTATCTTGATAATCTGTATCTATACTAGAGAATGTCACATGTTTATTTTTATTTTTATCCGACTTGTTCTTATTACCTTTTTTGTTTCTATTTTTTTCTTTATTTTTCTTTATAGAAGACCAATTTTGTCTAATAGGTTTGTGTTGTTGCCATGAATATACTATGTTAAGTTCATAGTCCTTAACATCTCTCTGGTATTTCTGTACCTTCCTTTCAGATAATACTGTGTCTAGAGTGTCTATTGTTTCAGTAAGCTGTTTTGTATAATCTATATATTTTTGAGTAGTTTCAAATGGTTTAAGTGTTTCAATTGCATTGTTGATTTCTATAAGTACTTGGTCTCTTTCCTCTTTTTTATGACCTAGTAGTTGTTTCATTAATATTATAGAACAATTAGTTAAATTCTCATTCCATTCATCCATAAATTTGGGATTACTAAGTGCAAAGGACGGATATTTTTTCATTCGTAAGGCCCTGGGTACCTTATGTTCAGATATATAGAGTTCTAAGAACTCTATGTCCCACCACAAATTGGTTTCTCTAAATCTTAACAATTCCAATTTAGAAAATACATTAGCAATATCATCCTCATCAACAAGAACAAGTGCTTGGCTATCACCTTTTAGTGCATTTTCCATAATGCGTTTTCTTTTGGTTTCATTTATAACCCCTGTGGGTGTCTTCGTTGCCATTATGGGAAATGTACAAAAAATGTACTAAATATGTAAATTATATACTGTGTATGAAAAAACCAGAGGTGCCCTCAATATATAGCTGCAGAGACACAAATCAAACAACCTAAGAACAAGAAAAATTGTTAGCAGGTATAAATGTTAGGGGATCTAACACCAGTGTGTGCAAAGACAATATATGTATGTCTAAACCATGTTACGATATTGAGTAGTAAGCATTTTCCTAATTTCAAAAAACAGTTTGTTATGTTTGCCAAATTGTGGAAATTCGACCATTAAGTAATGATATAGTCCACAATATGTTGATGTAGAATGTCCCAAATGTGGCGCTATAGTTGTATATATTATAGCGCTAAGAAAGTTCAAGCAAGAAACAAACTGTAGGAAAAAAGAAGCTGCAGTGTAGACGTCCCCACAGACCTTTAGAGTCAATGTACAATCCAGGTGTACACAATAAATTTGAAAAGTACCTTCAAAGTAGATCGATCAAGAAATTGTAATTTTCAGTGGAAAGTTTCCAGACTGCATCCTCCGAAGACCCTTGATAGGCTAAAGCCTCCAAGCTCCGACGGAGGAAGATGGCTATGTCCTCGTTTCCACTTGTCCTCAAACGACCAAGGCTCTGACGTCAGAGTAGTGTGCCGTGTCGCACAGAAGGTCCGCTGTAAGGTGTGGTGCGTGAGGAAAACGTGTAGCGTTACACGGAAGATTCAACGGGACAAACCAGGTGTCCTCTGGGTCCTAAGTTACTGGCTCTTCAGGTCTGGCTGTGGGCTCCGGGTGATCAACTGCCAAGGTGGTATCTCATCCGCTAAATATAGAAATGAGTTCTCCCCAAACACGAGGAAAAAGGCGGCTGGAGAATCATCCACGGCTGGTTCAAAAGAGTTTATTGAAGCAAGGTGCTTAGTACAAAAGGTGAGAGCAAAGCCTTAACACCTGACGCGTTTCGCGCATGCGCACATGCGCTTCATCAGAGGTGATATGTTGCAGGTATGAGTTGTCCTATATGCAGCAAGAAGACCAATCATGTTCTTTGTTTGATCAAAAATTTGTGTTTGCACCTGTGGGTAAGGTGTCAAAGTCATTTGCTGCAGATAGGTCACTCATTCAATTTCTTTAAAGGGACATTCAACACTGCCCACAACAATAACCTATGTTTCTAAACTAAGTATAAAGAGCAAGCTTCAACGTTCCCCCTTTCTCTTACTTACTGCCTTCACTGTTCAATCCTCATTGATAACTTCAAAATGTGTCTCCTAATATGGCTGCTTAACTCCCCCCACTGTGACGTACAGCTCATCTTCTTCAAACTAGCCGGCACTTCTATCTCATTTCTCCTACTTCAATCCCAGCGCGTTCACGGGCATTAGCGCATGCGCGATACAATAGGAACATTAAAAGCGGAACTATAATAACCCAAGTTGTTTCCGTTCCGGCAAACTAATTTGTTGATGCGGATAGTGTTATTACCTAACACAACGTAATAGAGTGCTGTAAGTAATATCAGCGTAACGGAAACAACTTCGATTATTTTGGTTCCGCTTTTAGTGTTCCTAGTATATTGCGCATGCGCTAACGGCCGTGAACGCGCTTGGATTTCAGTCCGGGGAATGGGCTCTCATTGGCTGCTAGTTTGAGAAAGAAGGCGAAGACGTCACGGTGGGGGGAGTTAGGAAGACATATTAGGACACCAATTTGGAAGATAACAATGACGATTCAACAGTGAAGGCGGTAAGTAAGAGAAAGGGGGCACCTTGCAGCTTGATCGTTTTATTTAGTTTTGAAACATAGATTAATGTTGTGGGCAGTGTTGAATGTCCCTTTAATTACTATGTATCAGACAACACAGTAAACATTTTTACAAATATTAAGTACCAATACCATTGTCAATATATAGAAAATATATACATTCTAAGCCTATATGATTCATTATATATTTCGAATTATGTAAAAATTATCATATTTAAAAAAAGATATTTGTAAATAAAAATGAAAATAAAAATTAAAGAATAAAGAATAAAAAATATATGATAAAAATAATTAAAAAAATAGATATAAAAAACATAAGTAGTGAGCATTACATATAAAGAAACAATTTTTTAAATACCTAAATAAATCAATAATATATAAATAAATGGCTTAGAAGGAAACTGATAGTTGCTACAAAGATGATAATTAGTTGATAACAGTATCAGTTACTGTGAACCAGTGACTTATTCAATACTATAGGTTAGTCACTATCACTGCATCTAAGGAGCAATCAACCAGTCTAGATAAGGATAACCTTACACTACAACAAAGACAGGCTTTGACTAGACTTCAGAAAAATGAGGATGTGGTGATAGTCCAGGCTGATAAGGGAGGGGCAGTGGTGGTTTTGAACAAAAGTGATTATATTGGTGAAGTTGAGAACCAATTAAAAGATTGTATGTTATACACCAAACTAACGTTCAATCCCACCACCTCCTTCAAAAATAAATGAAGTCATCTATTTGACTATGCCATTGAACATGGTTTCATGGATAAGGAATTAACTGATTATTTATATGTGGAACAGCCAACCACCCCATACTTTCGCATTGCACCTAAGATACATAAGGGACTCAAAAATCCACCCGGACGACCCATTGTGGCCAGTAATGTGTCCCTGTGTGAAAGATTGGGTGGTTGGCTCAACCACATACTCCAACCTATCATGTTAGCCTTACCAGGATACATTAGGGACAGCACACATTTACTGACACAGATCAATGATATAATTTGGAAAGAAAGTTACACATGGGCAACTATTGATGTTACAGCCCTTTATTCAAATATCCCTCATTCAAAAGGATTGGAGGCTATAGATTTTATGTTACATAGATATTCTGACTATAGTAATGAATTTATATCATTTATTGTCCTAATAACGGAATTTCTTTTACAACATAATTTCTTTATTTTCCAAGGTACTTATTATCTACAAAGACGGGGTACAGCGATGGGGGCAAAATTTGCCCCCGCGCTAGCAAACATCTACATGGGGTGGCTGGAACTTAACATGATTTTTTCTGATTTATTTCCTTATAAGGATAATGTTATAATATATGGCCGCTTTATAGACGACATTATAGTCATCTGGGACACTAGGGATGACTGCACAGCAGATAAATTTGTAGATTTTATGAATAATAATAAATATAATTTGACTTTTACAGCACAGATACACAAACAGACGATTGATTTCTTAGATCTAAGTCTGAGAGCTATAGACAATAAAATTTCTACATGTACCTTTCGAAAACCATTGGCTAGGAACACGATACTGAGAGCTGATTCCTGCCATCTTAATCATTTAAAAAGAGGGATTCCAAAAGCACAATACTTTCGTTTAAGAAGGAATTGTACAGAACTGACAGACTATCTCTTTCAAGCAAGGGAGTTAACAAATAGACTAACAGACAGAGGATATTATAGGAACCAGTTACTTAAGATAGAGAAACAAGTGGCAGATCTAAATCGACAAGAATTACTTAAAGGATGCCATAAGAAATCTGAAAAAATTGATAAATCTGAAAAAATTGATAAATCTGTATCTCCTGATCATAATCTCTTGTTTATCACTCAATTCAGTAGACAATACAACCAAATCTGTAACATAGTCAAACATAATTTAACAATTCTGAAAGGTGATGAAGCACTTAATAACATTCTAACATCAGGAATCAAATGCATAGCACGAAAAGCACCCACTATAAGAGAAATAACGAGTAAACAGTTTACAGATAAGGAGAAAACAGGTTCACACTGGCTTAGCCAAAAACCAGGATGCTTTAAATGTGGTCATATACCATGTAAAGGATGCACGTGCATTACTGTGACAGAAACCTTTTCTTCCAACATTACCAAACAAATGTTTCATATCCGATATAGAATTGATTGTAATTCACAGTATGTCATCTATCTCATTAATTGTTTATTCTGTTCCAGTCAATACATTGGGATAACTACCCGTCCACTAAAAGAAAGAATTCGAGAGCATTTGCGCTCTTTAGATGAAAAAGAACCTAAAACACCGGTCGCTAAACATTTTAGATTACATGGTATAGGACAAAAATACTTTTCATTCATAGGTATTGATATTATCAAAAAGCACCCTAGGGGTGGCAATAGGGAAAAAAGTTTAAGAAAGAAAGAGATCTTTTGGATTATAAAGTTACACACTAGAGTCCCAGAAGGAATGAATAAAAGGATGGATGTTGATCTATTTGTTGAATGATAAATCTATAATATAATTCAAAATAGAACAATATAAGAAGAAAATATTATACATCCATCCTATACCAAGTGGTTATTCTCAGGTATAAAATATAAAAGGTAACACACATTTCTACATGCTAGGACCACAGCAAATCTCTAAATCTCCAAATCTTCAAATTTCCCAAGCACATCCAAGATCAATTATGTGTGTTGTAGTATTATATTCATGTTTTTATGTATTCTTTAGTTTTGTACTAATTTCTGTCTTTTTTATTATATTCATGTATATTAGTGTATTGTATGATTTATATGAATATAATGTGTTGTTCTATATCTTATCTAGACTGGTTGATTGCTCCTTAGATGCAGTGATAGTGACTAACCTATAGTATTGAATAAGTCACTGGTTCATAGTAACTGATACTGTTATCAACTAATTAGCATCTTTGTAGCAACTATCAGTTTCCTTCTAAGCCATTTATTTATATATTATTGATTTATTTAGGTATTCAAAAAATTGTTTCTTTATATGTAATGCTCACTACTTATGTTTTTTATATCTATTTTTTTAATTATTTTTATCATATATTTTTTATTCTTTATTCTTTAATTTTTATTTTCATTTTTATTTACAAATATCTTTTTTTAAATATGATAATTTTTACATAATTCGAAATATATAATGAATCATATAGGCTTAGAATGTATATATTTTCTATATATTGACAATGGTATTGGTACTTAATATTTGTAAAAATGTTTACTGTGTTGTCTGATACATAGTAATTAAAGAAATTGAATGAGTGACCTATCTGCAGCAAATGACTTTGACACCTTACCCACAGGTGCAAACACAAATTTTTGATCAAACAAAGAACATGATTGGTCTTCTTGCTGCATATAGGACAACTCATACCTGCAACATATCACCTCTGATGAAGCGCATGTGCGCATGCGCGAAACGCGTCAGGTGTTAAGGCTTTGCTCTCACCTTTTGTACTAAGCACCTTGCTTCAATAAACTCTTTTGAACCAGCCGTGGATGATTCTCCAGCCGCCTTTTTCCTCGTGTTTGGGGAGAACTCATTTCTATATTCAGCGGATGAGATACCGCCTTGGCAGTTGATCACCCGGAGCCCACAGCCAGACCTGAAGAGCCAGTAACTTAGGACCCAGAGGACACCTGGTTTGTCCCGTTGAATCTTCCGTGTGACGCTACACGTTTTCCTCACGCATCACAACTTACAGCGGACCTTCTGTGCGACACGGCACACTACTCTGACGTCAGAGCCTTGGTCGTTTGAGGACAAGTGGAAACGAGGACACAGCCATCTTCCTCCGTCGGAGCTTGGAGGCTTTAGCCTATCGAGGGTCTTCGGAGGATGCAGTCTGGAAACTTTCCACTGAAAATTACAATTTCTTGATCGATCTACTTTGAAGGTACTTTTCAAATTTATTGTGTACACCTGGATTGTACATTGACTCTAAAGGTCTGTGGGGACGTCTACACTGCAGCTTCTTTTTTCCTACAGTTTGTTTCTTGCTTGAACTTTCTTAGCGCTATAATATATACAACTATAGCGCCACATTTGGGACATTCTACATCAACATATTGTGGACTATATCATTACTTAATGGTCGAATTTCCACAATTTGGCAAACATAACAAACTGTTTTTTGAAATTAGGAAAATGCTTACTACTCAATATCGTAACATGGTTTAGACATACATATATTGTCTTTGCACACACTGGTGTTAGATCCCCTAACATTTATACCTGCTAACAATTTTTCTTGTTCTTAGTTGTTTGTATATATATATATATATATATATATATATATATATATATATATATATATATATATATATATGTGTGTATGTATATTATGTATGTATGTGTTTGTGTATATGTATGTATGTATGTGGTTGTTTATCCATGTGTGTGTATGTGTATATGTATGTATGTGTGACGGACCTCCTTGGTATCCCAATGGGGTATGTCTGCCAAGGGCCGCTTCCCAAAAGCTGGAACCACCAAACTCTATAATCAGACGATAGTGATTTTGGAGTAAAACAGTATCAACTGATTATTAAAATGTTCACACACATTTTATACTTTCTCAGGGACAATCCCCCTTCATGCATAAACATTGGTTACAAAGACCAGATAAAACAATAGAGAACAACTATAAATTGTTTAAAATAAACATACAATGCCCAATCTTGCACCTGGGCACATAGACCCTCTCTTATCAATAGAATTTCTTTGTTCTTTGAGGTCTACTTGCCTGGGGTTTTACTGATAACACTGATAAGAGGTAGTCAGCCGGTGTGGTCTTAAGGTGTCTTAAGGTGGCTTAAACTAGTTCCACAGACCTGGCTACGTGTGGGGCGGATCTCCACCTTGAAAGGAGTATGCCTCTGTAGAAACCAAACACCACGGGGTTCCTAAGTGTCTCATTGCTGGGGAAGAAGAGCCACTTGCGGTATAAAAAGGTGTATTTCCTGGTAATCGCCATTTGTGCATAAAGTGTCCGAAAATAGTTCCAGGAGTCCGGTTACTGGAGATGCGCCTTAGCCGCTCCTATAGGACCACTTTCACTGGTACCACAATGCCTCCTCTCTTTGGCCACCCCCTAGGCCCCACACACAAACTTGTACTCAGTGGAAAGAATAGCATCCCTACAGCCCTAGGTCCATCACAATGCTCCCCTGCTGTCCCATAGTCAGGCAAACCCGGCTCGATCCACACGGGTTGGATTGGGGATGTCCAGGAGCGAGAACCAATATAAATCTGTTTGCCGGGAAAGCTCATTAGCAATTCCATTTTGCTTTCCCAGCTAATACTGTACTGCAAAATTGTATGGCTGCAGGGCAAGACTCCAGTGCAATAGGTGCCCATTGTCCCCAGAAACTCGGTTCAGACAAATTAAGGGATTGTGGTCAGTGAGCACCGTAGATGATCTTCCATAGAGATATGGGCTTAGATTACATATACGGCGCAGGCTTCAGCGTGACTGCTGAAACCTGCATCGCCGTAATTTCACCTCGCACATCGGGGAATCACATAAACCCCGCCAGCAGTTCATAAACTTCCGTAAGTCGGATAAACTAGAGTTGTCCGGAAATGTGCGTAAATACAAATTTCTGGAGTCGCCAGTGACTTACAGCACTTTAGAAACTGACGGCGCCTGAGAAAATAAAAAAAATGTCAAATCTCACGTAAAAGTCTAACACGCCCCCCAAAAATAAAGCCGACACGTAATACCACCATATCCGTCATCACCCCCCATATCTATTAAATGTATTAACCCCTAATCTGCCAACCCCCCACATCGCAATCTAACTAATTAAACTATTAACCCCTAATCCGCCAACCCCCCACATCACAATCTAACTAATTATACTATTATCCCCTAATCATCTGCCAACGCCCACATCGCAAAGTATTTTATAAACATATTAACCCCAATCCACCAAACCCCCACAACGCAATAAGCCTAATAAATCTATTAAACCCTAAACCGCCAACCCCCCACAACGCAAATAACTAATTAAATTACTAAACTCCCTAACCTAACACCCCCTAAATAACCCCAATTACCTAAAATAAAACAAATACAAATATTACAATTAAAATAAAAAACCTAACATTACTTTAAAAGTAAAAAAAAACTAAGTTTAAATTAATCTAAAATTACAAAAAATAAAAAAGTCTACAATCACAGAAAAAAATAAACACAATTATGAAAAATAAAAAAATTAAACCTAATCCCTATGAAAATAAAAAAGTCCCGCCAAAATAAAAACACCCCTAATCTAAACTAAACTACCAATAGCCCTTAAAAGGACATTTTGTAGGGCATTGCCCTAAGTTAAACAGCTCTTTTACCTCTATAAAAGTTCCCCCCTAACAGTAAAACCCCCCACCCACCAAACCCCCCAAAATAAAATAAACCTAACACTAAAAAAACTAAACTACCCATTGCCCCTAAAGCGGCAGATTAGGGAGTGTTTTTTTTTAAGTGGGGTAGGCTTTTTATTTTCATAGGGATTAGGTTTAATTTCTTTATTCTTGATAATTGTGTTTATTTTTTCTGATTGTAGACTTTTATTTTTTGTAATTTTAGATTAATTTAAACTTAGTTTTTTTATTTTTAAAGTAATGTAAGGTTTTTTATTTTAATTGTAATTTAGTATTTTTCATTTAATGTCATTGGGGTTAATTTAGGGGGTGGTTAGGGGGCTTAGTAATTAAATTAGTTATTTGAGTTGTGGGGGGTTGGTGGTTTAGGGGTTAATAGGTTAATTAGGTATATTTGCGTTGTGGGGGGTTGGTGGTTTAGGGGTTAATAGTTGGCATTGTGGGTGAAAGGCGGATTGGGGTTAATAGTTTTATTAGGTAGATAGCGATGTGGGTGAATAGCGGGTTAAGGGTTAATAGTTTTATTAGGTAGATTGTGATGTGGGTGAATGGCGGATTAGGGGTTAATATGTTTATTAGTTCTTGCGTTGGGAGTTGGCGGTTGACAGGTAGATAGATACTGCGCATGCGTTAGGTGTTATTATTTTCAGGGGGTTACACTGCTTACATTTTCAGCACAAGGCTTGCTGCGCCTGCCTATGTGTGGCAAGGTGAAAATGGAGTAAATAGCAGGCAACGGGTGAAATATATGCACCGCATTTATATGCGGCGCCGTATATGTGATAGCAAAACCGGACTAAAAACCGGCATCGCCAGCTTTTGCGGGTGACAACGCATATGTAATCTTGCCCACGGTTGTTATTTCTTTAAAGCCCACACCAGCGCCAGACATTCTTTCTTTATAGCTGCATACACTTCCGGGGGCAGCAGCTTGCAGCTGATATAGGCCACCGGGTGTTCACTGCCGTTGACTCCTTCTTGACTCTCAACTGCTCCCAACCCGAAAGTAGAGGCATCTATGTGGACACAAAATCATTTGTTTGGGTCAGGAGCAGCTAGGATGGGTGCTGATATCAAAGCATCCTTGAGGCGTGGAAGGGCAGCCTCACACTCTGGGAATGACAGAACCTGACGGGGGAGGTTTTTCTTGGTCATGTCAGTAAGTGGCTTAGCTATCGTGCTGGTGTCAGGGTCAAATCGCCAGTAATACCTTGCTGTTACTAGGAAAGCCAAGACCTAGGTTTTCATCTGGGGAGTGGGCAACTGGGCAACTGCCTTAATCTTAGCAGGTTCAAGACACAGTTACCCACAGCCCACCCGATGTCCGAGGTATTGGACCTTGGACATCCCTATGCTACACTTATCTGGCTTCAATGTTAATCCTATGCAATCCCAATAGACAGAGCACCTCAACACCTTTGTCCAGTGCACGCTGGAAAGGGGTTACTGCAGACACTCCAAAATAATATCAAATCCAAAGTATTCCACAGCACCAAGAGTATATTCAACAAAAAAAGTTCAAAGATCACTTAGTGTATAAATGATGGTGAAAACAAAAAGTGAAAGCTAAACAAAATATATAAAATATATAATATATAATTTTTAAATACAATTTTAAGGATATATGTGATCGATAGGAGTCCTCCTCATTCTCAGTGATCCATGTGAATTCTTGCCTCAAAAACAAGAAAAAGAAAATATAGTGCAATACAATTTTATAAAAAGAGATATTATTCACATCGGTGGTCCCGCCAAGGGGTTACTCATACTTTGTAGAGCCAGTCAGGCTCTAGGTACAGACGCACACCTGGTTTTATACTGCTTTAGATAAACTGATTTTATTTAAAAACATAAAACTTATAAAAAAATCCACAAATATTAGCTCATACATATGGTCACACGGGTATCTGTCCACAAACAGTGCTTTAGTGAGAATGATATCGCAACCCCTACTCGGATGGAGGGGGATAGCGTGCCTAATGGCTGTGCTAGTCTTCCCTGGGTCAATGATAAACACTCGATACCTGTCCTAGTGACTTTTCCTGTAAGAGCGTGATAGTGGCATTAAGCTGGCGTTCCCAACGTACGTTTCGCCATAAGCGTACAGCTTTTTCAAGGAAATAGAATGGTGTGCGTCTGATTCTCTGGTGCTGATATACGGTAAGCGATCCTTCTATTGGTCATGTCCAACAATGTCATCGGTCTATGTTTGAATGTTCCGTCCTCCATTTTGAAAGAGGGCAAAATTTAAAAAAAAACCATTGTCCATATGCATGGTGTCCATTTTTGAAAAGGGCAGATAAATGATGTTACTCCTTGTTCTTATTACAATATGATATCTATATATGTATGTAATAAGTTCAAATATTGGAAAGCATTTGCATCGAAAGGTGAAATGTGTCTTATACATATTTAAACGAAACACAATGCAGGGTTATATAGTAACTTTATACCAATTGCGGAGTCTATTTTAAAGACACTCTAAACTCAACTTATTTTGCTTCCAAAAATAGCAAAATTATCTATTTATAATAGGTGATTAAATAGCGTTCTCACATATTTTATACATTGTAGCAGTAGCTGACAACTTCTGCAAATAATTGTGACACACATACTATAATCAGAATGAAAAAATATACATTTTTGCATACTTAAATGGAAATTGAACCCCAAGTTATCTAGTAACATTGTATCAGTTACAGGGTCTACTTTATACTCTGCTTGTCTTTTTTTTTTCCAAAATAAAGAGATCATATATTTCTTGATACCTCTAGGACAATTAAAGATAAAATGGATTTATATCCTTGATACCTTAGTACCCTATGGCTTGAACAAAGATTTTGAGTTACATCATTTCCTGAGTTAATTTAAAGTAAAAGTTTTTACATTTCTCATTTCCCTCCTTCCAATTTTAGTTAACACTACCCTGTATAACCCTGAAAGTTACTTTTGGATCCATCAGAGACACGGATTCTATATTTCTTGACCTTTTGAAATAAGCGGTCACTTAGGGACTGTAGACCGTAATTTATAGTGAAGTCATAGTTATTCGAACAACTTGTCAGCTGTTGTTGTTATATATACTAGCAAAATAAGGGAGAGCGCTACACAATCATCTATTAGAAATATATGATCTCTTTATTTTGGAAAAAAAAAGACAAACAGAGTATAAAGTAGACCCTGTAACTGATACAATGTTACTAGATAAGGGACAGTCTAGGCCAAAATAAACTTTCATGAGTCAGATAGAGTATGTTATTTTAAACAATTTTCCAATTTACTATTATCACCAATTTTGCTTTGTTCTCTTGGTATTCTTAGTTGAAAGCTTAACCTAGGAGGTTCATATGCTAATTTCTTAGACCTTGAAGCCCACCTCTTTCAGATTGCATTTTAACAGTTTTTCACCACTAGAGGGTGTTAGTTCACGTATTTCATATAGATAACACTGTGCTCGTGCACGAGAAGTTATCTGGGAGCAGGCACTGATTGGCTAGACTGCAAGTCTGTCAAAAGAACTGAAAAAAGAGGCAGTTTGCAGAGGCTTAGATACAAGATAATCACAGAGGTTAAAAGTATATTATTATAACTGTGTTAGTTATGCAAAACTGGGAAATGGGTAATAAAGGGATTATCTATCTTTTAAAACAATAAAAATTCTGGTGTAGACTGTCCCTTTAAGTATGCAAAAATGTATATTTTTTCGTTCTGATTATAGTAAGTGTGATGTCACAATTATATGCAGAAGTTGTCAGCTACTGCTACTATGTATAAAATATGTGAGAACGCTATTTAATCACCTATTATAAATAGATGATTTTGTTATTTTTGGAAGCAAAATAAGTTGAGTTTGAGTGTCTTTCAAATAGACTCCGTAATTGGTATAAAGTTACTGTATAACCCTGCATCGTGTTTTCGTTTAAATATGTAATAAGATACATTTCACCTTTCAATGCAAATGTTTTCCAATATTTGAACTTACTACTTACATATATAGATATCATATCGTAATAAGAACAAGGAGTAACATAATGTATCTGCCCTTTTCCAAAATGGACAACATGCATATGGACAATGGTTTTTTGGAATTTTGCCCTCTACCAAAATGGAGGACGGAACATTCAAACATAGACCGATGACATCGTTGGACATGACCAGTAGAAGGATTGCTTAGCATATATCAGCACCAGAGAATCTGATGCACACCATTCTATTTCCTTGAAAAAGCTTAACGCTTATGGCGAAACGTACGCTGGGAACGCCAGTTTAATGCCACTATCACGCTCTTACAGGAAAAGTCACCAGGACAGGTATTGAGTGTTTATTATTGACCCAGGGAAGGCTAGTACAGCCATCAGGCACGCTATCCACCTCCATCCGAGTAGGGGTTGCGATATCACTCCCACTAAAGCACTGTTTGTGGACAGATACCCAAGTGACCATATGTATGAGCTAATATTTATGGCTTTTTTATAAGTTTTATGTTTTTAAATAAAAATCCATTATCTAAAGCAGCGGGCCTGCTGTTGGTGTATACTGGAGACCTGGCAGTATAAAACCAGGTGTTAGGCGTTATCTTAAGAGGGGGTGCCAGTTAGCACTTACAGTATTCTACACCTTCATCTGGAACTGAATGGGTTACTTGACGAGATATCTCAGGAACAGAGACTAGACACGCAGCAAATCTAATCACTGTTCTGTTTACTAAAAAGAGCACCATACTTTTATAGAAAATGGTTACAGCATATAGAGTTAAACAATGACGTACTCATAGTTACATCATCTTACACAGTATTGCTTAGAACAAAAGAAGCTCATTAAAATATAATTGAGTAAAAGGAGTATTTTTAAAGAAGCATAGAGTGTTAGATAAAAGTATATCTGGGCGCATCGCTTAGCACATAGCAAGGCAATTGGACCAATTATTGAGATAACGTGTTCAGCTCAGTTCATCAACACATTATTTTCTCACAGCATAATAAACTGTTATAATAAGCTTATAATAAACCAAAATGGATGACTAAAGACAAAATGGCGTCAGGATTGCTAGATATATTTTCTAACATTCCACCCTTTTATTCTAACAGAATAGCACAGAAAATTAATAAATCTATTAACAACAGTATAAGCCTAATACTTCGGTATAACATGAATCTATGTGAGAATACTGTAGAGAAATGTATTCACATTTACTGCTATAAAATATAAACAAAATTTTAAAAAACTAGATAGGCCAATAGGGCACAATCTGTCACTGCACATAGGTACGGTCTCTCCAAGACTCTCTGTCTACCTCCCAGCATCCTCAAACTACTGGTCTATCTGCACAAAGACCCAACCAGCCCCCTATGTACCCCAAACAATGCTGCATCTTTATTTCTCAACCTGCATAGCTAGCATCCCCAAATAGCATCAACAGTTTCCTGCTCTGTACACTCTCCACAGGGAAGCATGACATGTAAACAGCACAAGTAATCTCTGGGTGGCCTCTAATCACTTTAAGAACAGTCTTTGTCCTCTTAGAGCTCCACCTTCCTCAGACACTCTGCTTCAATACCATAGTCCATTTGAAGGGGTGCTTAGCCAGTGTCCATCTGCAGGTAGATGCTGGAAGTCCGGTGGTTTGTTCATGGGATAGACAAGCAAAGCAGGTGGATCCTCATAGCAAGTTTGGGGAGACGTCCCTGTGTTATTTGAGTTGAATTGAGTGATTTTAAGAAAATTAGATATTTTAGTTTTAAGGTTGGAACTCATATCTTGGAGGTTATTTTTAAATATGGAATACATAATATATTTTAAAATGGATTATATGCTAGGAAGTGTACAAAACATATAAGTACTGCAATTTCTGTGCACATAAATTTCCATTCTAACAATTTGTTATTAGTAATTTATTTAAAGTATTGCTTAAATAAATATTGTAAAATCATTTTTTATCAAACTGGAAGTATCCCTATTTTTTCAATTGGTCTTAATCTTATACATAGTATAAACTGTAGGAGGAGTTATAGCGGGTACATTATTCTCTTTGCTTAAGAGCGCCCTCTTTAACCCTTGTTTGTCCAGTACGTTTTTTTCCCCTATCTAGGAAGGAGATAGGAAATTAAGAGAGGCTAGAAGAGTGGGGGTCTATTTTTGCGCTACACTTTAACTATTTTTCTAAGCCCCCTTAGCACCACCTTGCAACCCCGCTACCGACACTCACTCTCATCTACCATTACATTCCCTCCCCAGCCTTAACCCTTAAAGCACAGCAAGCCCATTGCAGGGCTTTCCACTATTATAAGGGGTGAAAGACTTACAGAGGCCATTGCCAAGTGACATTGTCTACGCTACGCTTTTGTCCCCTAACCTTCCCCCCCTTAAAGCAACACACCAAGACCAACTTGGGTTAAATAAAGTCAACACTGGCCGCTTTATTCATATGTCCATAGGGGGAACAACATTAACATGGATGGGGGTATTTGAGAATGCTAACTCCTCAGAACTACAAGGTTTAAGCGGCACCATCTAGAGATAATACTTGGGGTTTTGAAACCATTGGGTTCTGCAGGAGTAGATATAATATTTTTAGATTAAAAAGAGTCACGTTGGGCAAATCTTTTCATGATTGCAGGCTCACTTGCATCGCATGGTGAAATTTAACATTGCACAAGAGCTTTCTTGTGCAATGTTATCCCCACTCTCGCCCAACCAATTGCAAGAGAGCAGGGCACCTCAATCACCTCAAACAAGGTGATTCACTTCTGTGGTCACTTCTGAGGTGGTAAAAGAAGCAGTTTCTGCATCTTAAGTTTGTGGCTGCCGGTTCGCTTATGTGAGTGCAGCTTAAAGGGAAATTATACACTAGATTTTTCTTTGCATAAACGTTTTGTAGATGATCCATTTATATAGCCTATACAGGTTTTTTTTTTTTTTTTTTTTTTTTTTTAAATGTATAGTTTTGCTTATTTTTAAATAACATTACTCTGATTTTCAAACTCCTAACCGAGCCCCAAAGTTTTAGGAGAATACTAATGTATACCTACTCCAGCTTGCTACTGTTTGTGTAAAGAGTCTTTTCATATGCAGAGGAAGGGGGAGGGGGAGTGTCTGCTATTTCCCACTTGCAGTGGGCTTTCCAGCTATCTTTGTAACAGAGCTAAACTGGGAGCTTCTAAGTAAGTTTTTAAATGGTTTTATACTGGATTTTTAGATCAGTATCTGTGCATGTTATTCTTTATAGTAGTGTCTATTACATGCAGTTATTTAAAAATTGGTGTATATTGTCTCTTTAAAGGGACAATTAACCCAATTTTTTTCTTTCGTGATTCAGATAGAGCATGAAATTTTAAGAAACTTTCTCATTTACTCCTATTATCAAATTTTATTCATTCTCTTGGTATCTTTATTTGAAATGCAAGAATGTAAGTTTAGATGCCGGCCCATTTTTGGTGAACAACCTGGGTTGTCCTTTCTGATTGGTGGATGAATCCATCCACCAATAAAAAAGTGCTGTCCATAGTTCTGAACAAAAAAAAAAGCTTAGATGCCTTCTTTTTCAAATAAAGATAGCAAGAGAATGAAGAAAAAATGATAATAGGAGTAAATTAGAAACTTGCTTAAAATTTCATACTCTATCTGAATCAGGAAAGCAAAAATGTGGGTTCAGTGTCCCTTTAATAAATCTAACCCTTCTAATATTGTAATTACTTTGTTCATGATAGTCTTTTACTACCTCCGATTAGAGAGAATAACCCATATCCTCTTTAAAGGGGTACTAAACCCCCATTTTTTCTTTAATGATTCAGATAGAGCAGAAATATTAAGCAGTTCGTTCTCTTGCTATCTTTATTTAAAAAGCAGGAATGTAACGCTTAGGCTTAGGAGCCGGCCCATTTTTGGTTCAGAACCTGGATTACGGCTGCTTATTGGTGGCTAAATGTAGCCACCAATAAGCAAGCACAACCCAGGGTGATCCTAAGCTTTATATTCCTGCTTTTAAATAAAGATAGCAAGAGAACGAAGAAAGTTTGATAACAGGAGTAAAATAAAAATTTGCTTAAAATCACATGCTTTATCTGAATCATGAAAGAAAAAATTTGGGTTTAGTATCTCCTTAAATTTAGTTTACAAAACTAAAATGTAATTTAAAAAGAAAAAAAAAATCACAGAATTCAATTATTCAACCCTCATCACAGCCGCGAGTTGGGCTATCAGCCCCATTATAATCAATAGACACTTATCTGTCTCATAACCGTACACTGTAAATCAATGTGTTTAACTCCAGTCCTCAAGTACCCTTAACAGGCCAGGTTTTTATTATATTTTACCTAGTGCACATGGGAAATAATCAGCTGATGGGTGATTGCAGGGTTGTATCTATGGTTACTGATCAACTGATTATTTTATTTGTGTTCTAGTTTAGATATCATGAAAACCTGGCTTGTATTTGAGAACTGGAGGCACCACCTGGTGGTGATTTGTAGCAGCAGCGCGGCTGAAAAAACTATTAAAGAGGCATCTCTAATGAGGCCTCGTATTTTCCCTGGGAGCCCGCTCAGCCAATCAACGCCGGTCATGAATTTTTCTCCTGGTGAGTGACAGCACCAGGAGAATGTACAGACCGGGGTTGTTTGACTCCCTGCTGCACTGCGCATGCGCAAAGAATGACCGGTCTGGCGGGAACAGAAGACAGTGACACTCTGATACTCCTGCCTGTTTGGGACTGTGAGTCACTGACTGAGCACAGCACAGCCTTAGTTAGCGATCCGGAATGCTGATCATCAGCTGCTGCCCTGGCCTTGCCCGGCCCCTGACTGAGGAGCTGACACAAGTCAACATTGTACAAGTAAGTCAGACAGACTTAAACAGTAAGGTAGGAGTAAGGTAGGAGGAGGCGACCACTACTCTTAAGGCAGCTTATACTGGTCCGGTAGGAGGAGGAGGCAGCCAAGGCCGGGTAGGGGCTTTTGACTTTGACTTGTGACAGTCTAACCGTTACCGCTCTGACAGTGACCCACTCACCACTGAGTACTCTCTCTGTCTGAATCTCTGACTGACCGTTACAGGCCGGGGGCCCTTACCAGAATTAACCGGACCGGTACTCATGTGATTAGAGATAGGAGTCCTCAGTCAAATGTCTTACAACAGTGATCGAGCAGTTGCTGAACATAAATTGTATAGCAGAAGCTTCATGAGGCATGCCATCAACACACTTCAAATCAAATAGGGCAATTTATAAGACAAAACAGGCAGCATATTGTGTGTGTCTTTGTGTAAAATAAGACATTAGTGCCTTGTTGTTGTCTGAAGAGACCTTTTCCTTGTGCTGCTTGTGGCATCCAGGACATCAAATCATTTATTTGCTAACTTTAATAAATCCAGCTATTATTTTGTTAATTTTTTAATAGATTTGGTATTTTGTGTGGCACAAGGTCCAGTGAGCACATTCTCTTTTTGACTTTATCCCCAGCTTTATGAATTCACCCCATGCTATTTTTTTATTTTGTTTGTTTATTATTAACATTTTTTTTTATCAAATTAGCTCTCCAACAGTTCAGCACAGCCACATAACCACTCCTGCAATATTTTCTTGCTGATGAAAGCAGCACTGGTGTAAATAAATAATTATGTAACTTTATTGTCCCAAACTAGAAATACTGAGCAGATTTAATTTAATAAATTTGGTTCATTAAAAAACTACAACATTTAATGCAAATAGTGTGCATCTGTGGATTCTTCACAAAATGTTTAGATGGTCACTTTCTGTTCTGGAAAAAGGGGGCAAAATAAATAAAGCATATTGCAAACTGTTTGTTTTTTAAATAATTTTTATATTACAATTTAAGATGGTTATGTACCGTAAGGCCCTTACCAAAATTATTAACCGGACCGGTACTCATAATGTGATCATCTGATTCTGAATCAGATGATCACATGCTGAGGACCTATCCGGTTAATAATGATTGAAATTAGCAGCGCAGTGGGTGGCACTTCACTGACTGACTGTCACTGTGGCATGAGGACACCTGACCACGTCACCACCAGGCCCTGGCCCCTGAGCTCTGACTGAGGAACTGCAGAGTGACGTTAGTGGACTGGTGCAGTATCTGCGTGCTTTGTCTGACGCAGTCTGAATGGGGCAGCTGTATGCGTGTGTTGTAAATAATGCTAATTGCCCTTATGCAACCTGCTAATTTAATCGTCAATTTAAGCTACCTCTATGGTTCATATATTGGCTTCTCTGGCATATCATAGCCAGTGCCTCACTTGCCTCTGACCTCACCGCACGTCACTGGAGTTGAGAAACACTAATGTAAAGGATACCAGCATAAAAAAACCAAAACTCTTCAAAACCATCAAAACAAACGAATAAAAATTATTAAAAAAAAATACACTCTATAAAGCTCTAAAAACACGCAACCGCTCCGCACAAAAAAATTTAAAAACACGTAGCCGAACACAAGAAATAAAAAAAAAAAACAACAACTAACCAACCGCACGAAATATAAAAAAATAAACTAACGACCCGCACGAAGAATAAAAAAAATAAAACTAACTGCCGTACAAAGTATTAAAAAAAAAACTTACCACCCACACAAAGTATTAAGAAAAAAAAATAAATCCTAAATCTAACCCCAATTAGGTACTCACCGTTTCTGAAGTCCGGCGGAGAAGGTCTTCTTCCAGGTGGCTCATCATCTATCTTCATCCAGAGCGAAGGCGAGTTGCGGAGCTGTCTTCTCCGATTCACGGATCCTCAGCAGAGGTCCTCAGCGGCGGTCTTCAACGGCAGTGGTCCAAAGCGGCGTGGAGACTCCTCTTCATGCGATCGTCTGCTGCACACTGAAGATTAAATGCAAGGTACCCCATATTTATTGGGGCACCTTGCATTCCTATTGGCTGAAATTGTGGAATCAGCCAATAGGATGAGAGCATCCAGCTACTGAAATCCTTATGACTGATTTGAACAGTCAATAGGATTTCAGTAGCTCTAATTCTATTGGCCTGATTTCAAAATTTCAGCCAATAGGAATGCAAGGTTAACCTAAATTGAATGCCTTGCATTCAGTTTTCAGTGTACGCCGGGAGATCGTTATGAAGAGGAGCCACCACGCCACTGAGGACCGCCTCTGAGAACTGCCACTCCAGATCTGCGCATCGGGGGAAGACCCCCTCCCAACCTCTGCTCCACGTGGTCTTTGCTCCGGATGAAGATAGAAGATGATGGAGCCAGCTGGAAGACCTTACCTGCCGAAAGTCAGGAACGGTGAGTACCTATTTTATTTTATTTTGGAGGTTTGGTGGGTGGGCGGGTTTTACTGTTAGGAGGTAATGGGTAATTGCATTCATTAAAAGGCCATTTAACTTAGGGCAATGACCCCACCAAAAAGCCCTTTTAAGGGCTATTGGTAATTTAGTATTAGATTAAGTGGGGTGTTTTTATTTAGGAGGGATTTTTTATTTTATAGTGGGTATTAGTTTAAGGTTTAAAACTTTTGTTGGATAGCTGTTGTTTTTTTTTTCTGTAATGTTTACTTTTTTATTTATTGTAACTTAAGCTTTGGGTTGTGTTTTTTGTATATCATAGACTGCCCCTCTGTGCAGGCGATCAGCCTAGTATAAATATAAAAAGACTGTGAACATTGTGTTAATTGGATGTCAATTGTAAAGTTGTAATGTTGTTGTGACTTGAGTCTCTCTTGACAGGAATTCCGACCAGTGATTTACATCTCTGAAAATAACTTGAGTTTTCTTCAATATCCTTTCTATTGGTGTTGTGGAATGCGCATTGGAATATCACTGGCAACTCTGTCCTTAACCTCACAATATTTAGTCTAGGTATTGGGGGGACTGAGAAGCTTAAGGTGGGGCCATCAATTGCTTGGTGGTGGGCCATTTCAGGAGGGACAGGGTCATAGGTGGATAGTGTACATGATCATGGGGTGTGTCTGGGCTCTTCATAGGCATGTATAGATGGTCTATGGGCGGAGCTAAGGGACATTCTGCTGTCTCTGACAGACAGTTGTGACACAGCATATAATTAAGATGGTCCCTCTCAAAATTCCATCAAGCAATCTCTGCAGATAAATAAGGGTAGTTGGAACATTGGTACCATAGGTGACTTCCATTCCAACTAGGTTCTTGGCAGCACCGATCATCAGGACATGATATACTTTACTAATAATTTTATAGGCATTTGGTTAGCATAGATATCAGTTCCACCTGTCCTTATTTAAGATCTGCAGAAATTGCCTTAATGGTATATTAACTGTCCCTATTTCAGAGGGACTGTCCTTAAAGGGACACTAAACCCAATTTTTTTATTTCATGCTTCAGGTAGAGAATACAATTTTAAACAACATTCCAATTTACTTCTGTTAAATAATTTGCTTCATTCTTTAGATATACTTTGTTGAAGAAATAGCAATGCACATGTGTAAGCCAATCACACAAGGCATCTATGTGCAGCACCCAATCAGCAGCTATTGAGCCTATCTAGATATGCTTTTCAGCAAAGAATATCAAGAGATTGAAACAAATTAGACAATAGAAGTAAATTAGAATTTTTTTTTAAATTGCATACTCTATCTGAATCATGAAAGAAAAATGTGGGTTTCATGTCCCTTTAATTCTAAACTCAAGTTATATTCAGCGATGTAAATAACTGGTATGGATTCCTTCAAGGGACACTCAAGTCAAAATTAAACTTTCATGATTCAAGCAGAGTTTGCAATTTTATACAACTTTACAATTTACTTCCACAAACAAAATGTGCATAATCTTTTTAAATTTACAATTTTTAAATCACCAGCTCCTACTGAGCATGTGCAAGAAATCATAGAATATGTGATTAGCTGATGGCTGTCACATGATACAGGAGTGGAAATAGACATAAATTTCAAATTTGTCAGAAAAAAATCTACTACTCATTTTAAGTTCAGATTAAGTGCAATTGCATTGTCTTTTTATTATACAATCGTAAATTATGCAAATATACTGCATTTACTAGTCCTTTAAAGGGACAGTATACACCAATTTTCATATAACTGCATGTAATAGACACTACTATAAAGAAGAATTTGCACAGATAACTGATCTAAAAATCCAGTATAAAACCTTTTAAAAACATTTAGAAGCTCCCTGTTTAGCATTATTGATGAGGTAGTCTTGGACACCCACTGAAAGGGGCTGGGTAAGCAAAAAGAGCAGACACTCCCCCCCTCCCTTCCCTGCATATGAAAAGACAGATAATGTAAACAGGAGCCAGCAGGAATCTGTAGACATCAGTATACATCTGACACTGTGGGGCTTGGTTAGGAGTCTGAAAATCAGCACAATGTTCTTACAAAATAAGCAAAACTATACATTTTTATAAAAACACTGTATAAATGGATCATCTATAAAACATTTATGCAAAGAAAACTCTGGTATCCCTTTAACAACGCTTTTGTATTGGCACGGCTGCTCTTCCCAGGCACGACACATTCATGCCCTGACTTCAGCAAATCAGAATAAATGATACGGCTAATTGAACCTGTTGTAATATCAGCACAGTCAACTGAAGCTTACATTTTTGCTAAGTAATTGCAACATGACTCAAAGTATTTGCACAGCAAATATAGTTGTTTGACTAAAAAATAGAAAAGGCCCTTAGAAACAAAAAAAACATAGCATTTGACAGTAGATAAGAACCAAAAAGACCCATCAAGTCTACCCATAGTACATTATTTATTTCTTAGGATGGCCTTATGCATATCACAGGCATTTTTTTATTATTTTACTGTCCCTGTGTTTACCACCTCTATTGGAAGTTTATTCCATGAATCCACCACCCTTTCTATGAAAAAAAAACTGCTTCGCTTCCCCACATTTCTACTGAATCTGCTACCCTTTAATTTAACATTGTGACTCCTTGTATTAGTATTTCTTTTTCTTTTTTTGTGGAAATGCTTTCAGCTTCCACTTTATTAAATGGACATGAAACCCAAAATGTTTCCTTTATGATATACCAATAGAGTATACAATAACGTTTCAATGTACTTCAATTATCTAATTTGCTTAGTTAATTTGCTGTCATTTCTTGAAAATCATACCAAGGTAAGCATAGGAACTGGTAGCTAGCTGCTGATTGTTAGCTGCACATATATGCTTCTTGTTATTGGCTCACCCAGTGCGTCCAGCTAGCTCCCAGTAGTGCACTGCTGCTTCTTCAACAAAGAATAACAAGCGAAGGAAGCAAAATTGATAACAAAATTAAATGTGAAAGTTGTTTAAAAACATATGTTCTATCCGAATCATGATAGAAAAATGCTGGGTTTCATGTCCCTTTAAAGGGACAGTATTCTGTATTTATTTGAAAGTTTCTATCATGTTACCTCTTTCCCTTCTCTCCTCTAAAATAAACATATTTAGATAAAAGAGTCTTTCTTTGTATGTTTTATATACCATGTGCCATTTTAGTAACCCTACTTTGGACAGTTTCTAGTTTATTTATAAACTTATAAACCTTTTAAAGGGACACTGAACCCACATTTTTTTCTTTCGTGATTCAGATAGAGCATACATTTTTAAGCAACTTTCTAATTTACTCCTACTATCAATTTTTCTTCGTTCTCTTGCTATCTTTATTTGAAAAAGAAGGCATCTTAGCTATGGAGCCAGCCAATTTTTGTTTTAGTATCCTGGACAGCACTTGTTTATTGGTGGGTGAATTTATCCACCAATCAGCAAGAACAACCAAGGTTGTTCACCAAAAAAAACTTACATTCTTGCTTTTCAAATAACGATAGCAAGAGAATGAAGAAAAATTGATAATAGGAGACAAAATTTGGGTTCAGTGTCCTTTTAAGGTGATTATGGTGATATGAAATCATTGCTAATAGCAAAGGGGAAGAACTTAAAGGGACATTAAACACTAAATAAATGCTAGATAGAATGATGCATTCAAAGAAAAGATTAGTCCATGACTAACATGTAGATGTATTTTTTAAAGTTTCAATAGTTGTTTAAAAAGTGACAAAATAAGTGTAAAGTTTTAGTGTCTATAAAACACTGGGAACTGCCATGTTGTAACTTGTGTTACCTTCTCTGCTGTGGCCAATTAGGGTCAGTTATAAATAGGTCACTAGAGTGTGCAGCCAATGGTTGTGCTGGATTTAACAGTGTTCTTCACTTCCATTTCTAACAGGAACTGAAAAGCTCACAATTTCAGAATGGAATTACAGGCAAAGAGGACAAAATAAATAATGAAAGTATATTGCAGAGTTGTTTTATTATATACAATTTATCATTTTATATTATCTCAAAGTGTTTAATGTCCCTTTAAATGCATATAGCTAGATTTACTCTGGTATCAATGTTTACTGCAAGCGTGATGTGGTCATTTTAGTAAACACCAGATTTTAGCCTACAGGGTTGCATATACCTTTGTATTTATTTAATCTAGTTACCTAGTATTAAGATCACATACTGAGATTATCTGGGTCAGTAGAATAAAGGCAATGTCATTAAATTTAGGGGACAGGCCATATTAAGGCTGAACTACAGCATGCAAAAGCCATTTACGCTTATCTGGAAATTATATTTATATTCTTAGTAAGATATCAAACAGGAAAAAGTTAACTTAAAGGGACAGTCTACTTGAAAATGTTTAGGGCTAGATTATAAGTGGAGCTATAAATCTTTTTTACGAAATCGTGAAAACACCGCTAGCGTTAGGATTTTTGCGCTTGTCCGGTTTCACTCGTATAACAAGTTCCAAGAGAACGTATTTTGCGCTAGTGGTAACCCAAAAACCCTGTGTGTGAGTGCATGTACTCCCCCATAAAAATCAATGGAGACAAAAAGAAAGTTGTAAAAAAACCGCTTACTAAAGCAAATTACATTGCGTTTTTCCATTCTCCAGAGAAAAGAATGGAGAAAAAAACAAGTGGGAAAAAAAAAACAAGTGGGAAAAAAAAAACACCCTACCATAAGCCCCTAGTCTTATAAACCCTAAACCGCCATCTCCCCAAATCGCAAAGTACCTAAATAAACAATTAACCCCTAAACTGCAATCCCCCACATTGCAAAGTACCTAAATAAACAATTAACCCATAAACTGCCATCTCCCACAACGGAAAGTAATAAACTTACATCTGAACCCCCTAACCTAACACCCCCTAACTTAACCTAAATTAAAATACCCCTGAATTTACAAAAAAATCCTTACTACCTTAAAAAGAATAAAGAAAATAAAAAAAGTTATTACCAAAAATAAAATTAAAAAAAAGCCCTCTTTTAAAACTAAACTACCAATAGCCCTTAAAAGGGCATTCTGTAGGGCATTGCCCTAAAGCAATCAGCACTTTTTCCACACAAAAAAAACACACTAACCCCTCTAATATTACAACCCCCCCCCCCCCAACATAAAAATAAAAACTAGCTAAAAATACCTAAATTACCTATTGCCCTGAAAATGGCATTTGGATGGGCATTGCCTTTAAAAAGGCATTTAGCTCTGTTGTTGCCCAAATAAAAATAAAAAACCTAACCCCATAAAGGTACTCACCATCTTCTTCATCTAGGCAGCGGTCCATCTTCCTCCAGGCGGCGGTCCGTCTTCCTCCAGGCGGCGGTCCATCTTCTTCATCCAAGCGGCGGCAGTGGTCCTCTTCTTGCAAGCTTTAATAAGGAGGTCCTCTTCATATGTTCTCGAGCCGCACACTGAATATTGAATGCGAGGTACCCCTTTTATATAAGGGTACCCGTGCATTCTTAATGGCTGATTTGAACCTTCAAATTCAAATCAGCCAATAGAATGAAAGCAAAAAGCCTTTATTCTATTGGCAGATTTGAATTTGAAGATTAAAAAAAAACTGAACTTCAAATGAGTAGTAGATTTTTAGTTGGCAAATTTCAAAGTTATATCTATTTCCATTCCTCCTGTATCATGTGACAGCCATCAGCCAATCACAAATGCATATACAGGTGGCCCTCGTTTTACAACGGTTCAATTTACACCGTTTCAGAATAACAACCTTTTTTTTTTAGTCATGTGACTGCTATTGAAAAGCATTGAGAAGCAGTGCATTTATTAAAATAGCCAGTAGGTGGCGCTGTCCGCCTGTGTTGCAGCAAAGCCAAGCAAGCTGAAATTAATCAGTTTAACCAGACCTAAGCTAGCGAGCAGATTTCAAAGGAACAATATCTCCCTGTCTATAAATCAGTCCAGATTGGAATGCATAGAAAGAACTGTTTGCAGAAAAATGCAAGTGAAGTCTGTGTTATGTGATTATTTTATTAGGTTTATAATGCTGTTTAGCAAATGTTTTTGTTCATATAACTTAGTTTAATTATATATTCTGTGTTGTGTGATTATTTTATTAGGTTTATAATGCTGTTTAGCATTTAAACAGCTAGATTTGGAGTTTTGTCGGTAACGACCCGAAAAACTAACGCCGGCTTTTTTCTGGCCGCAACATAAAAATAACTCTGGTATTGAGAGTCCACATAAAGGCTGCGTTAGGCTCCAAAAAAGGAGCGTAGAGCATATTTAACGCAGCTTCAACTCTCGATACCAGAGTTGCTTACGCAAGCGGCCAGCCTCAAAAACGTGCTCGTGCACGATTCCCCCATAGGAAGCAATGGGGCTGTTTGAGCTGAAAAAAACACCTGCAAAAAAGCCGCGTTCAGCTCTTAACGCAGCCCCATTGTTTGCTATGGGGAAACACTTCCTACGTCTGCACCTAACACTCTAACATGTACCCCGAGTCTAAACACCCCTAACCTTACACTTATTAACCCCTAATCTGCCGCCCCCGCTATCGCTGACACCTGCATTTTATTTTTAACCTTTAATCTGCCGCTCCGTAAACCGCCGCTACTTACATTATCCTTATGTACCCCTAATCTGCTGCCCCTAACACCGCCGACCCCTATATTATATTTATTAACCCCTAATCTGCCCCCCACAACGTCGCCTCCACCTGCCTACACTTATTAACCCCTAATCTGCCGACCGGAGCTCACCGCTATTCTAATAAATGTATTAACCCCTAAAGCTAAGTCTAACCCTAACACTAACACCCCCCTAAGTTAAATATAATTTACATCTAACAAAATTAATTAACTCTTATTAAATAAATTATTCCGATTTAAAGATAAATACTTACCTGTAAAATAAATCCTAATATAGCTACAATATAAATAATAATTATATTGTAGCTATTTTAGGATTAATATTTATTTTACAGGCAACTTTGTAATTATTTTAAACAGGTACAATAGCTATTAAATAGTTAAGAACTATTTAATAGCTAAAATAGTTAAAATAATTACAAAATTACCTGTAAAATAAATACTAACCTAAGTTACAATTAAACCTAACACTACACTATCACTATCAATAAATTAATTAAATACAATTCCTACAAATAAATACAATTAAATAAACTAGCTAAAGTACAAAAAATAAAAAAGAACTAAGTTACAAAAAATAAAAAAATATTTACAAACATAAGAAAAATATTACAACAATTTTAAACTAATTACACCTACTCTAAGCCCCCTAATAAAACAACAAAGCCCCCCAAAATAAAAAATGCCCTACCCTATTCTAAATTACTAAAGTTAAAAGCTCTTTTACCTTACCAGCCCTGAACAGGGCCCTTTGCGGGGCATGCCCCAAGAAGTTCAGCTCTTTTGCCTGTAAAAAAAAACATACAATACCCCCCCCCCCCAACATTACAACCCACCACCCACATACCCCTAATCTAACCCAAACCCCCCTTAAATAAACCTTCATCCAACACAAACGGGGGCTAGACATCCACTGAAGAAGTCCAGAAGAGGGTCCAAAGTCTTCATCCTATCCGGGAAGAAGAGGCGATCCGGACCGGCAACCATCTTGATCCAAGCGGCATCTTCTATCTTCATCCGATGACGACCGGCTCCATCCTGAAGACCTCCACCGCGGACCCATCTTCTTCCGGCGACGTCCAACTGAAGAATGACGGTTCCTTTAAGGGACGTCATCCAAGATGGCGTCCCTCGAATTCCGATTGGCTGATAGGATTCTATCAGCCAATCGGAATTAAGGTAGGAATATTCTGATTGGCTGATGGAATCAGCCAATCAGAATCAAGTTCAATCCGATTGGCTGATCCAATCAGCCAATCAGATTGAGCTCGCATTATATTGGCTGTTCCGATCAGTGCAACTCCACTCGTGCAACGCCGCCCCCTGCAGACTCGCGGCCAATGGGCCGCCAGCAGGGGGTGTCAATCAACCCGATCGTACTCGATCGGGTTGATTTCCGGCGATGTTTGTCCGCCTGCTCAGAGCAGACGGACAGGTTATGGAGCAGCGATCTTTGTGACCGCTGCTTCATAACTGCTGTTTCTGGCAAGTCTGCAGGCTCGCCAGAAACACGGGGCATCAAGCTCCATACGGAGCTTGATAGATAGGCCCCACAGTGTCCCTTTATGGCTTGAGGAGAGGAGATATGATCTCCAGCAACATTAACATTTTTTCACTGTAAGAGCAATCAAATTGTGTAACTCATTGCCTAAGGAGGTAGTGAATGCCATTACCCTAAATACATTTAAAAACGGTAAATGCCGAAAGCGTATGCATTTCAGGGTCTGAGAATAAGACAAAATAAATAATGCAAATATATTGCAAAGTTGTTTCATTACTCATAACTAAACATTATATTTAGAAAACTCAAAATGTTCACTCTACATTTAATAGTAATGCATTGTTCTTTTAAACTTTGTAAACTGGACCAATAACTGATAACAGTTTACTGTTTGGATAATAATTTTGTAGTGATATTTGGAGAGTAGCAACAATATTATTTATTACGAATAAAGGAATATTAAAGGGACAGCCTACTCCAAAATTTTTATTTTTAAAAAAGATAGATAACCCTTTATTACCCATACCCCAATTTTGCATAACCAACACTGTTATATTAATATACTTTTACATCTGTGATCACCTTGTTTCTAGGGGATCAATTTATTATTGGACAATTTGGGCCAATTCACCCTGCTCCTTAATTCATACGCCACCTCTGAGGCGGCATACAGCAATCTGCCCGACTGCAATACGATCGGGTCGATTGACACCCCCTGCTAGCGGCCACGAATCTGCAGGGGGCGGTATTGCACAAACAGTTCACTAGAGCTGCTTGTGCAATGCTGAATACGGACAGTGTATGCTTTCCGCATTCAGCGATGTCCGCCAGATTTTAATAAATTGATCCCTAAGGCTTTTCTGACAGCCCCCTGATCCCATAACTTTTTATTTAATATCTATTGACTTGCATTTTATCCAATTAGTGCAGTCTCTGCCACAATTCACGGGCATGAGCACAATCTTATCTATATGGCTCACATGAACTAGCACTCCCCTGTTGTGAAAAACAAATAAAAAAGCATGTAATAAGAGGCTGTCTGTAGTGTCTAAGAAACAGACAGAAATTTAGGCAGTAAAGCCCTTACCTATCTTTTTAAACAATAATAATTCTGGTGTAGACTGTCCCTTTAAACTCAAAATTGTCTTCACTATAAAATGTTTTGTTGTGCATAACTGAACAAGTTAATGTACTTTCATTTTTTTATTTTGTCTTTTTACCTATTATTTATCTCTGAAAACTATTAGTTTCCCCTCTTTCCCCAGAAAGACTGGAGCGCATTCTCCAGTTGCAGAAATGTCAAACCATTACATGCTGTATTATGATTGGTAAACAAATAAAATAAAATAAGGTAAACAACATACAACAAGATTATAAAGTGTATTCCTGGCCTGCATTTTTTTTAACAATAGGACCATTTTAATGCTTATTTTTATGCAAGTCTTTTGACATGCAGTGAATGATTTCTGATGCATAAATATACAGGTGACATTATTGTCCCTTTAAAGGAACACAGAAGTCCCCTAGGTCGTTCTATGCCATCCTAACTGCACTGGGCTTTAACGCCCTTAGGACGGCATAGAACATCCGACCTGTTTAACTGTACCAAAGCCAAAGGCGCTTCCTGAATGGGATTGCGGGCTAGAGGGCGTGCCTAGCATCATAGACACTCCCCCCAGACATGATCCCATCATTGAAATCAGGAGATCGCATGAACGATCGCATGATTTCACTTTTTACTTACATCATAATTTTGTTCCGGCGCAGACAAATAAGCGCTCGCTTCCATTGAGTCTTTAAAATTGGAACCAGCAGCTAAAAGTATTTTATGGCTCCATTTTAGTACCAGGTTTCCATTGAAATAGTTTGCGCATTACGTGCAGTCGCTCTTTTCGTGTAGGTGTAAGTTAATGTTGTGTTAAAGCTTCCATCGACGTCGGATTTCTTGAAAATCAATTAGTTGCTATGGTAACCCGCCATTACACTATCAAATTTATGTTTAACGTCTGCGCTCCTTACCTGTGATCACAAAAACAAAGATACACTTATTTATAATACATATTTCTTAACTTTAAAAAAAATAAATAATAATAATTATAATTATATTTTCCACTTTATTAATATATGTAATATGTAATGCTGCCCTAGGCATAGGTCTAGATTGAATTGTGTAGATATGTGCTTGAATATATTTTTATATATAAATACATACTGATATTTCCATAAAAAATAAGTGCAACTATTCCTATACATAGAACAATAAATATTACATATTTCAGTTTTTTTCTACATTAAAACACTTGCATTATTTGCAAGATTTGAAATTTCAATGGGAAATAGGCCTCAAAAACCTCTTTTTCCTTTTTCTCAATGTATCGACAGCCCCCGACAGTGTATTAATGGTTTGCGCTTATCGTTTTAACATCTTCTAATAATTTCTATGGGATACTAAAATGTTTTTGGCAGCCAGACCCTGACTATTGAGGTATAACGCGCCATCAGAAGTAGTTAATAAACAAAATTGCTTCCAACAGCATACTTATCGGTTTGCGACCTTGCTCAAACCAAATTACGGCTCAATGGAAGCGAGCCCTAAGTCGGGCGGGAAGGGGTTAAACAACTTTCCATTGTGAAAATATGCACAATCTTTTTATATACATATTTTCTGATGCACCAGCTTCTAGTGAGCATGTGCAAGAATTCACTGTACAGGTGGCCCTCGTTTTACAAAGGTTCAATTTACACCGTTTCAGAATAACAACCTTTTTTACCAGTCATGTGACTGCTATTGAAAAGCATTGAGAAGCAGTGCATTTATTAAAATAGCCAGTAGGTGGCGCTATCCGCCTGTGTTGCAGCAAAGCCTGTATACCTGTATATATTTATTTGCATTTTGTGATTGGCTGATTGCTGTCACATGATGCAGGAGGGGGGAGGAAAATAGAACTAACTTTGATATTTGTAAAAAAAAACAAAAAAAATACTACTTATTTAAAAGTCAGTCTATGTGCTTCTGCATTGTCTTTTATTATGCATTTGTACAGTATCTAATTTTACTGTATTTAGGGCTCGATTTATCATTCATTTGTAGAATTCTCCTTCCAGTTCTCCTCTAAGTTCTCCGTATCTCGCTATTGGAGAGGCGCCCATGGGCACCGTTATTTATCATTAAATCGCTCGTATTTTTAAGTTTTTTTCCAAAGGTGAGATGCGGCGTGATATTGATAAATCTCTCCATTAGGAGTAAATTTGTGCCCTATTATTAAAAGTAAGCGAAATGATAGTTATATAATAGAATCTTAGTTGTAATGTTATTTGTATAGAAATATACGTTTTAAACATACGCCTAGATTTAGAGTTCTCCGTTAGCCGTCAAAACCAGCGTTAAGGGGGTCCTAACGCTGGTTTTGGCCGCCCGCTGGTATTTAGAGTCAGTCAGGAAAGGGTCTAACGCTCACTTTCCAGACGCAACTTTTCCATACCGCAGATCCCCTTACGTCAATTGAGTATCCTATCTCTTCAATGGGATCTTTCTAACGCCGGTATTTAGAGTCTTGGCTGAAGTGAGCGTTAGAAATCTAACAACAAGACTCCAGCCGCAGAAAAAAGCCAGGAGTTAAGAGCTTTCTGGGCTAACGCCGGTTCATAAAGCTCTTAACTACTGTGCTCTAAAGTACACTAACACCTATAAACTACCTATGTACCCCTAAACCGAGGCCCCCCCACATCGCCGCCACTCTATTAATTTTTTTAACCCCTAATCTGCCAACCGCACACCGCCGCAACCTACATTATCCCTATGTACCCCTAATCTGCTGCCCCTAACATCGCCGACCCCTACATAATATTTATTAACCCCTAATCTGCCCCCCCCCAACGTCGCCGCTACCTACCTACACTTGTTAACCCCTAATCTGCCGACAGGACCTCGCCGCCACTATAATAAATGTATTAACCCCTAAACCGCCTCACTCCCGCCTCGCAAACCCTATAATAAATTGTATTAACCCCTAATCTGCCCTCCCTACATCGCCGACACCTAACTTCAAGTATTAACCCCTAATCTGCCAACCGGACCTCGCCGCTACTCTAATAAATGTATTAACCCCTAAAGCTAAGTCTAACACTAACACCCCCCCTAAGTTAAATATAATTTAAATCTAACGAAATAAAAAAATCTTATTAAATAAATTATTCCTATTTAAATCTAAATACTTACCTGTAAAATAAACCCTAATATAGCTACAATATAAATAATAATTATATTGTAGCTATTTTAGGATTAATATTTATTTTACAGGCAACTTTGTATTTATTTTAACCAGGTACAATAGCTATTAAATAGTTAAGAATAATTTAATAGTTACCTAGTTAAAATAATTACAAAATTATCTACAATTATCTACAATTAAATCAACTAAACTAAATTACAAAAACAAACACTAAATTACAAAAAATAAAAAAAGATTACAAGAATTTTAAACTAATTACACCTACTCTAACGCCTAGATTTAGAGTTTTGTCGGTAACGACCCGCGTAGCTAACGCTGGCTTTTTTCTGGCCGCACCTTTTGAATACCTCTGGTATTGAGAGTTCACAGAATGGCTGCGTTAGGCTCCAAAAAGGGAGCGTACAGGCATATTTACCGCCACTGCAACTCTCGATACCAGAGTTGCTTACGGACGCGGCCAGCCTCAAAAACGTGCTCGTGCACGATTCCCCCATAGAAAACAATGGGGCTGTTTGAGCTGAAAAAAACCTAACACCTGCAAAAAAGCCGCGTTCAGCTCCTAACGCAGCCCCATTGTTTCCTATGGGGAAACACTTCCTACGTCTGCACCTAACACTCTAACATGTACCCCGAGTCTAAACACCCCTAACCTTACACTTATTAACCCCTAATCTGCCGCCCCCGCTATTGCTCACCCCTGCATATTATTTTTAACTCCTAATCTGCCGCTCCGTACACCCCTGCAACCTACATTATCCCTATGTACCCCTAATCTGCTGCCCTAACATCGCCGACCCCTATATTATATTTATTAACCCCTAATCTGCCGCCCCCAACGTCGCCTCCACCTAACTACACTTATTAACCCCTAATCTACCGACCGGACCTGAGCGCTACTATAATAAATGTATTAACCCCTAATCCGCCTCACTCCCGCCTCAATAACCCTATAATAAATAGTATTAACCCCTAATCTGCCCTCCCAAACATTGCCGACACCTAACTTCAAGTATTAACCCCTAATCTAACGCAGGAGCTCACCGCTACTCTAATAAATTTATTAACCCCTAAAGCTAAGTCTAACTTTAACCCTAACAGCCCCCTAAATTAAATATAATTTAAATCTAACTAAATAAATGAACTCTTATTAAATAAATTATTCCTATTTAAAGCTAAATACTTACCTGTAAAATAAACCCTAATATAGCTACAATATAAATTATAATTATATTATAGCTATTTTAGGATTTATATTTATTTTACAGGTAACTTTGTATTTATTTTAACCAGGTACAATAGCTATTAAATAGTTAAGAACTATTTAATAGCTAAAATAGTTAAAATAATTACAAAATCACCTGTAAAATAAATCCTAACCTAAGTTACAATTAAACCTAACACTACACTATCAATAAATTAATTAAATAAAATACCTACAATTATCTACAATTAAACCTAACACTACACTATCAATAAATTAATAAAATACAATATCTACAAATAAATACAATGAAATAAACTAACTAAAGTACGAAAAATAAAAAAGAACTGTTACAAAAAATAAAAAATATTTAAAACATTAGAAAAATATTAGAACAATTTTAAACTAATTACACCTACTCTAAGCCCCCTAATAAAATAACAAAGCCCCCCAAAATAAAAAAATGCCCTACCCTATTCTAAATTAAAAAAGTTCAAAGCTCTTTTACCTTACCAGCCCTGAACAGGGCCCTTTGCGGGGCATGCCCCAAAGAATTCAGCTCTTTTGCCTGTAAAAAAAAACATACTATACCCCCCCCCCCAACATTACAACCCACCACCCCATACCCCTAATCTAACCCAAACCCCCCTTAAATAAACCTAACACTAAGCCCCTGAAGATCTTCCTACCTTGTCTTCACCATGCCAGGTTCACCGATCGGTCCAGAGTCTTGATCCAAGCCCAAGCGGGGGGCTGAAGAGTGAGGTTCATCCTCGGGCTGAAGTCTGGATCCAAGCGGCGGCTGAAGAAATCCATCATCGGGCTGAAGTCGGAAGTCCATCATCGGGATGAAGTCTTCTATCAAGCCGCATCTTCAATCTTCTTTCTTCTGGAGCGGAGCGGAGCCATCTTCTTTCCAACCGACGCGGATCCAACCTCTTCAACCGACGCCTACTCGCTGAATGAAGGTTCCTTTAAGGGACGTCATCCAAGATGGCGTCCCTCGAATTCCGATTGGCTGATAGGATTCTATCAGCCAATCGGAATTAAGGTAGGAAAATTCTGATTGGCTGATGGAATCAGCCAATCAGAATCAAGTTCAATCCGATTGGCTGATCCAATCAGCCAATCAGAATCAAGTTCAATCCGATTGGCTGATCCAATCAGCCAATCAGAATGAGCTCGCATTCTATTGGCTGTTCCGATCAGCCAATAGAATGCAAGCTCAATCTGATTGGCTGATCGGATCAACCAATCGGATTGAACTTGATTCTGATTGGCTGATTCCATCAGCCAATCAGAATATTCCTACCTTAATTCCGATTGGCTGATAGAATCCTATCAGCCAATCGGAATTCGAGGGACGCCATCTTTGATGACGTCCCTTAAAGGAACCTTCATTCGGCGAGTAGGCGTCGGTTGAAGAGGTTGGATCCGCGTCGGTTGGAAAGAAGATGGCTCCAGAAGAAAGAAGATTGAAGATGCGGCTTGATAGAAGACTTCATCCCGATAATGGACTTCCGACTTCAGCCCGATGATGGATTTCTTCAGCCGCCGCTTGGATCCAGACTTCAGCCCGAGGATGGACGTCACTCTTCAGCCCCCCGCTTGGGCTTGGATCAAGACTCTGGACCGATCGGTGAACCTGGCATGGTGAAGACAAGGTAGGAAGATCTTCAGGGGCTTAGTGTTAGGTTTATTTAAGGGGGGTTTGGGTTAGATTAGGGGTATGTGGGTGGTGGGTTGTAATGTTGGGGGGGTATTGTATGTTTTTTTTTACAGGCAAAAGAGCTGAAATCTTTGGGGCATGCCCCGCAAAGGGCCCTGTTCAGGGCTGGTAAATTAAAAGAGCTTTGAACTTTTTTAATTTAGAATAGGGTAGGGCATTTTTTTATTTTGGGGGGCTTTGTTATTTTATTAGGGGGCTTAGAGTAGGTGTAATTAGTTTAAAATTGTTGTAATATTTTTCTAATGTTTTAAATATTTTTTATTTTTTGTAACAGTTCTTTTTTATTTTTCGTACTTTAGTTAGTTTATTTCATTGTATTTATTTGTAGATATTGTATTTTATTAATTTATTGATAGTGTAGTGTTAGGTTTAATTGTAGATAATTGTAGGTATTTTATTTAATTAATTTATTGATAGTGTAGTGTTAGGTTTAATTGTAACTTAGGTTATGATTTATTTTACAGGTGATTTTGTAATTACTTTAACTATTTTAGCTATTAAATAGTTCTTAACTATTTAATAGCTATTGTACCTGGTTAAAATACAAAGTTACCTGTAAAATAAATATTAATCCTAAAATAGCTACAATATAATTATAATTTATATTGTAGCTATATTAGGGTTTATTTTACAGGTAAGTATTTAGCTTTAAATAGGAATAATTTATTTAATAAGAGTTAATTTATTTCGTTAGATTTAAATTATATTTAATTTAGGGGGGTGTTAGTGTTAGGGTTAGACTTAGCTTTAGGGGTTAAAAAATTTATTAGAATAGCAGTGAGCTCCAGTCGGCAGATTAGGGGTTAATGTTTGAAGTTAGGTGTCGGCGATGTTAGGGAGGGCAGATTAGGGGTTAATACTATTTATTATAGGGTTATTGAGGCGGGAGTGAGGCGGATTAGGGGTTAATAACTTTATTATAATAGCGGTGCGGTCCGGTCGGCAGATTAGGGGTTAATAAGTGTAGGCAGGTGGAGGCGACGTTGAGGGGGGCAGATTAGGGGTTAATAAATATAATATAGGGGTCGGCGGTGTTAGGGGCAGCAGATTAGGGGTACATAAGGATAACGTAGGTGGCGGCACTTAGCGGTCGGCAGATTAGGGGTTAATTATTGTAGGTAGCTGGCGGCGACGTTGTGGGGGGCAGGTTAGGGGTTAATAAATATAATATAGGGGTCGGCGGTGTTAGGGGCAGCAGATTAGGGGTACATAAGGATAACGTAGGTGGCGGTCGGCAGATTAGGGGTTAAAAATTCTTAATAGAGTGGCGGCGATGTGGGGGGACCTCGGTTTAGGGGTACATAGGTAGTTTATGGGTGTTAGTGTACTTTAGAGCACAGTAGTTAAGAGCTTTATAAACCGGCGTTATCCCAGAAAGCTCTTAACTACTGACTTTTTTCTGCGGCTGGAGTTTGGTCGTTAGAATTCTAACGCTCACTCCAGACACGACTCTAAATACCGGCGTTAGACAGATCCCATTGAAAAGATAGGATACGCAATTGACGTAAGGGGATCTGCGGTATGGAAAAGTCGCAGCTGGAAAGTGAGCGTTAGACCCTTTCCTGACTGACTCTAAATACCGGCGGTAGCCTAAAACCCGCATTAGGAGCCTCTAACGCTGGTTTTCACGGCTACCGCCAAACTCCAAATCTAGGCCTAAGCCCCCTAAAAAAATAACAAAGCCCCCCAAAATAAAAAAATGCCCTACCCTATTCTAAAATAAAATTTTAACAGCTCTTTTACCTTACCAGCCCTTAAAAGGGCCTTTTGCGGGGCATGCCCCAAAGAAAACAGCTCTTTTGCATTTAAATAAACATACAATACCCCCCCAACATTACAACCCACCACCCACATACCCCTAATCTAACCCAAACCCCCCTTAAAAAACCTAACACTAAGCCCCTGAAGATCTTCCTACCTTGTCTTCACCACGTCGGGTATCACCGATCCGTCCAGAAGAGGGTCCGAAGTCTTCCTCCTATCCGGCAAGAAGAGGTCCAGAAGAGGCTCCGAAGTCTTCATCCTATCCGGCAAGAAGAGGAGATCCGGACCGGCAAACATCTTCATCCAAGCGGCATCTTCTATCTTCTTCCATCCGGTGCGGAGCGGGACCATCTTGAAGCAGTCGACGCGGATCCATCCTCTTCTTCCGACGTCCTAAGTCCGAATGAAGGTTCCTTTAAATGACGTCATCCAAGATGGCGTCCCTCGAATTCCGATTGGCTGATCGGAACAGCCAATAGAATGCAAGCTCAATCTGATTGGCTGATTTGATCAGCCAATCTGATTGAACTTTAATCTGATTGGCTGATTCAATCAGCCAATCAGATTTTTCCTACCTTAATTCCGATTGGGTGATAGAATTCTATTTAAATAGTATTTAAATAGGATTTATTTATTTAATAAGAATTATTTTATTTCGTTAGAATAAAATTATATTTAACTTAGGGGGGTGTTAGGGTTAGAGTTAGACTTAGCTTTAGGGGTTAATACATTTATTAGAGTAGCGGTGAGGTCCGGTCGGCAGATTATGGGTTAATAATTGTAGGTAGGTGGCGGCGATGTTGGGGACGGCAGATTAGGGGTTAATAAATATAATATAGGGGTCGGCGGTGTTAGGGGCAGCAGATTAGGGGTACATAGGGATAACGTAGGTTGCGGCGGTGTACAGAGCGGCAGATTAGGGGTTAAAAATAATATGCAGAGGTCAGCGATAGCGGGGGCAGCAGATTAGGGGTTAATAAGTGTAAGGCTAGGGGTGTTTAGACTCGGGGTACATGTTAGGGTGTTAGGTGCAGACTTAGGAAGTGTTTCCCCATAGGAAACAATGGGGCTGCGTTAGGAGCTGAACGCTGCTTTTTTGCAGGTGTTAGGTTTTTTTTCAGCTCAAACTGCCCCATTGTTTCCTATGGGGGAATCGTGCATGAGCACGTTTTTGAAGCTGGCCGCATCCATAAGCACCGCTGGTATTGAGAGTTGCAGTGGCGGTAAATATGCCTGTACGCTCCCTTTTTGGAGCCTAACGCAGCCCTTCTGATAACTCTCAATACCAGCGTTGTTTAAAAGGTGCGGGGGAAAAAAGCATGCATAGCTAACGCACCCCTTTTTTCCGCAGAACTCTAAATCTAGGCGATAGTTTTTACAGCTTATTTGATGTGTATGTAACAAAAATATGTATCTTTTTGTAATAAAATGATTTTTAATAGTTTAATTAATCCTTTTGATTGTCAAATAATAATAACCTTAAAAACATTATTCAGTTCGGTAAAGTCATGTTCACATATATTAATTATAACAACTTACACTTTCTAGAAAAGAAACAAAGAGATTTATATACTTTCACACCATGCTGAGCTTATGGGGCCTATCTATCAAGCTCTGTAAGGAGCGTGATGCCCCGTGTTTCTGGCGAGTCATCAGACTCGCCAGAAACAGCAGTTATGAAGCAGCGGTCACAAAGACCGCTGCTCCATAACCTGTCCGCCTGCTCTGAGCAGGCGGACAGACATCGCCAGAAATCAACCCGATCGAGTACGATCGAGTTGATTGACACCCCCTGCTGGCGGCCGATTGGCCGCGAGTCTGCAGGGGGCGGCGTTGCACCAGCAGTGAGCTGCTTGTGAGCTGCTGGTGCAATGCTGAATACGGAGAGCGTATTGCTCTCCGTATTCAGCGAGGTCTGGCGGACCTGATCCGCACTGTCGGATCAGGTCCGCCAGACCTTGATAAATAGAGGCCTATGACTCTTTATTGCAAATATGTGATGGCAAACAAGCCTGAAATGAACCTGTAGCCAGAAAATGCAACACTGCCAATAATTTTAACATTCCTGGGATTGCCCTTGTTCTTCTGGTGTTAAGCCCAAGATCATTCTGTATAAGAGGTTAGCGATTGTGTATGCTCTCTCTATTAATACGAAATCGTTGTTTAATCTCGTTATCTGATAATGCCTGTAAACCACAATGGGGTAGAAACACTCTGGGCACTCTTTGGCGTCTACGTAAGGGCAAATTTGCATCATCTTGATGACTTTTGCAGCCCCTTGCCAATGAAATAGCTGACAAAATCAAGAAATAATCCATCTTCGGCCGCCAAAAAAGTGGATTAAATTCAATGTTCTCCACTGTGTTTAGGGAGAACTTTTGTGATCGTATTAGTAGGAGAACTTTATGTTCTCCTCGGACACAAAATAATGATAAATAGATATTTCAGCGAGAAGTAAGGCGGATTGTTTAAAATGCGACCGGAAAAGGGCATTTTAAAGCTTTTTTTTGCCGCAAATGTGCGCCTAGATGAGAGAGAATAGAGTGCGAGAATTTAACAGTCGTATTTGCTCATTTTTAGGCATATTTTGGAATGATAAATAGGAGAGAAATTACGACAGCATAATTTTAGGCGCAAATGTAGGAGAACATGAATGATAAATCGAGCCCTTAGTGGTAACCTTTTATGTAAAGCAAAACACTTAATATTAAACATGTATATATGATGGGTGGAAAACCATTGAATAAGCAGTTGAAAGGTTTGATAAGACTGTGGTTTTGATGGACAAATATTTCACAAGAGGCATTTCTCAAGTATACAAATATTTGTGAATAACAAAACTTGTGGCTTGTAGAAAACTGCCAGGTAGATGTATGTTTCAAGCAAATACATTGATATCCTTATATGCCCTCATGATATCTTCACTCCAGGACTGGAAGGCTGGGGGATGAAGTCACTATATGACCTGGTGCAGAGTTTGGGCAGTGGTGAAACCAGATCAGAATTAGCTGGTCCAAATGATATCAGGGAGGAGTCTGGGATATCCCAGAATGCACGTAAAAGAGCAGTCTGGAGCAATGGTTGGACATTTTAGTGCAGAGTACAGCTGGCCCCCAGTTTTATCTTGTTAAAGGGACAGTCTACCCTTTTGAACATATATTTTAGGTGCATCTAATAAAGATTTGTTAGAAATTTAGCATGGATAGCATTCTATTGTGCACTACACTCTGAGCTAATGCAGCACCTCTTCATGTGAGTAATTCCTTGGCATAAACTCCTTATATGTCTATTGTGCAGCAGTCACGCTATGTTACCTTCTTGTTTTCTTTTAAGGCCTGGAATGTTTGGACTTTGATTTCCTGAAAGGCACAGTCTACTTGAAAATGTTTATTGTTTAATAATCCTTTTATTACCCATTCCCCAGTTTTGCATAACCAACACGGTTATATTAATATACATTTAACCTCTCTGATTATCTTGTATCTAAGTCTCTGCAGACTGCCCCTTTATTTCAGTTTTTTTTTATAGACTTGCGTTTTAGATGGTGAAAATATTCAACTGTTGATTCCCATAGACTGGGTTTGAAACTAACATTTGAATGCTGATTTTTCAAATAAAAAATCTATGGCAATCAACATTCCAATGTTACATATTTCACTATTGTGATTACTTTTTTTTTTTTACCTTAAATGGGCACTAAACAATATAAAAAGCTAGATATCCTGATGTATTTAAATCAGACATCATCCTCATAATATTATGCAGAAGTATGTTTTAAATTATATTAGTTGTTGAAATATTGACAATATAAAGTAACGGGGGAGACCAATTAAGGACGTTACAAATGAGCTCAAATGTAACATTCTTGGAGGGTTTAAAGTTCATTCTTTGTAAAGATTACATGTGCAGTAGTATTTACAGCTTGCGCTAGAAATAATCTTTTTGCGCACGTCTGGTTGAGCTGGTATTATGAGTTGAAAGTAAAAAGTTATCGCCTTCGCGCTAACCCGACAAATGATAACCTCTTTCCCCATAGAAGTCATATATACAGTATATGATATATATATATATATATATATATATACCTATATTTACATGATTGTACATAGGTATACATATATATATATATTCCACTAAACAAATGGATTTACAGGACTTTTTTCAACACATCAAAAGATTTAATGTAAAGTTTTCGAGGAAAACTTCCCCTTCATCAGCATAAAGTTTTCCTCGAAAACTTTACATTAAATCTTTTGATGTGTTGAAAAAAGTCCCGTGAGTCCATTTGTTTAGTGGAATATAGTATTTGTATCTTTGCACCCAGGCGGTTGGCTATTGGAGGATTGAGCTGTAGATTGGACATTATATATATATATATATATATATATATATATATATATATAGGAATATCTATTTATAAATACATATAACATATTCTGCTATGTACAGAACATTGAAATGTGAGATATTTATAGTAAATACACAGTATAACATTTTATTTAATATGAATATTGCATAAATAAGGTTTTACATGTTTTCATCTACTTAATTGCAAAGGGCTCCAATGCACTGTAAATACATACATACACATATAAATACATCAATACATATGTATATGTATGTATCTCAATGTTTAAGCCCTTTGCCTGCATTTTTTTATAACACCTGAGATCTCTTATCTTTGAACTCGTATAACTTTTGTGTGGAATATTTTTTGTAAATAATTTTAATTAGACATTATTATTATAAATGTAACTGTGTTTTGTGCAACTTTTTAATTTGCGAGAAACAGTTAACCAGAGCTCTGAGATCGCAGCATTGATTCTAGCGTAAATTGTGCTTAACTTGTAATTTAAGCGCAATTTAACTTGCATGCAAAAGATTGCTAAATCTTTGCGCTCCACTTTTTTAATCCTTAAAGTGGCATTAATCACTAAATAAATGCAGAGCAGGATAAAAAATTAACACCAAGTGGAGACAGCGCACCTGTGATTCACGTAGTCATTATTAAAATACACAATGCTATCACTGTAGAGGGGCTAGTTTGCATTGGGGGTTATGGAGCTTTAGGGGTTCATAGTGTAGTGGGCTTAAGTTGATTTGGAGGTTAAGATGCTTTAGGGATTAATAGTGTAGTTGGATTAGGTTGCATTGTAGGTTTTGACACTTTAGGGGTTAATAGCGTAGTGGGCTTAGGTTGCGTTGGAGGTTATAACGCTTTAGGGGTTAATAGCGTAGCAGGCTTAGGTTGCATTGGAGGTTATGATGCTTTACGGGTTAATAGTGTAGTGGGCTTAGGTTGCGTTGGAGGTTATGATGCTTTATGGGTTAATAGTGTAGTGGCTTAGGTTGTGTTGGGGGTTATTGAGCTTTAGGAGATTAATAGTGTAGTGGGCTTAGGTTGCGCTGGGGGTTATTGAGCTTTAGGGGTAAATAGTGTAGTGGGCTTAGGTTGTGTTGGGGGTTATTTAGCTTTAGGAGATTAATAGTGTAGTGGCCTTAGGTTGCGTTGGGGGTTATTGAGCTTTAGTGGTAAATAGTGTAGTGGGCTTAGGTTGTGTTGGGGGTTATTGAGCTTTAGGATATTAATAGTGTAGTGGGCTTAGATTGTGTTGGAGGTTATGGAGTTTTAGGAGATTAATAGTTTAGTGGGTTTAGGTTGTGTTGGAGGTTATGACGCTTTACGGGTTAATAGTGTAGTGGGCTTAGGTTGCGTTGGAGGTTATAACGCTTTAGGGGTTAATAGCGTAGCGGGCTTAGGTTGCATTAGAGGTTATGGCACTTTACGGGTTAATAGGGTAGTGGTCTTAGGTTGCTTTGTAGGTTATAACGGTTTAGGGGTAAATAGTGTAGTGGGCTTAGGTTGTGTTGGGGGTTATGGAGCTTTAGGAGATTAATAGTGTAGTGGGCTTAGGTTGTGTTGGGGTTATGACATTTAAGGGTTAATAGTGTAGGGGGCTTAGGTTGTGTTGGGGGTTATGGAGCTTTAGGAGATTAGTAGTTTAGTGGGCTTAGGTTGTGTTGGGGGTTATGGAGCTTTAGGAAATTAATAGTGTAGTGGCCTTAGGTTGCGTTGGGGGTTATGGAGCTTTAGGAGATTAATAGTGTAATGGGCTTAGGTTGTGTGGGGGTTATGGAGCTTTAGAAGATTAATAGTGTAGTGGGCTTAGGTTGTGTTGGGGGTTATGGAGCTTTAGGAGATTAATAGTGTAGTGGGCTTAGGTTGTGTTGGGGGTTATGGAGCTTTAGGAGATTAATAGTGTAGTGGGCTTAGGTTGCGTTGGGGGTTATTGAGCTTTAGGAGATGAATAGTGTAGTGGGCTTAGGTTGCATTGGGGGTTATGACACTTTAGGAGGTTTATAGTGTAGTAGGCTTAGGTTGCATTTGGGGTTATGACACTTTAGGAGGTTAATTGTGTAGTGGGCTTAGGTTGTTTTGGGGTTATGACATTTAGGGGTTAATAGTGTAGTGGGCTTAGGTTGCATTGGGGGTTATGGAGCTTTAGGCGGTTAATAGTGTAGTGGGCTTAGGTTGTGTTGGGGGTTATGACATTTAAGGGTTAATAATGTAGTGGGCTTAGGTTACATTTGGGGTTATGTCACTTCAGGAGGTTAATTGTGTAGTAGGCTTAGGTTGTGTTGGGGGTTATGGAGCTTTTGGAGGTAATAGTGTAGTGTACTTAGGTTGTGTTGGGGATTATAGAGCTTTAGGAGGTTAATGGTGTAGTGGCCTTAGGTTGTGTTGGGTTATGGAGCTTTAGGAGGTCAATAGTGTAAATAGTTCAGTAAAAGCATAGTAGTGTATGTTGTATAAGAACACTTCAAATACAGCCCCCTTCCACCTATTGCAAATAAGCGGCGATGTTGGTGGACTTTTGATGAAGCTGTGATTCCTTTTATTTCCTATGGGAGACACATGGCCACTTGTTGGAACAGAGAGGGTCAAGCCCATTTTTATGGAATATATATTGGCAGACCTACGGATTGCAAGGCTGTCGAGGCCAGAAAGGCAATTTATTGTGGGTCTGACAATGTATTGATCATCAGAGCATTAGACACAACAATGAAAATGTACATTTTAATGCCTATCTGTCCTACCTCCAACTGGGAGTGTAATTTCTTCTTCTGGCAATCTTTACATATCTTTTCTCTTTTATATTAATATAAAATGTGTAATTTTGTGTAACAAATACATCTGCAAGATATTTTAATTTTGGTTCTTTACTGCTGCTTTGTACTTTTGCTTTCCTTTGTTGAAAAGCAGGTCTTCTCAGAAGTATGCACATGTCTGGAGCAGCATATGATAGCAGTTTTGCAAGAATACTTTTTACAGTATTATTAATTTGCAGAAGTACTAGGGGGCAGTAGTGTGTGTTGCCATGAAGTACTTCAGACAGGTGCATGCTGCCTACCAATGTATGCTCTCAAGAGACTGACGCAAACATGATAATATAAGTAAATTTAAAACTTTGTTAAAATGTAGGCTCTGTCTCATTCATGAAAGACAACATTTTGGTTTCATGTCCATTTCAAAATAATAACATTGTGATGAACACCAAGATATAAACCATAAAACAATGTGTAATAAGCAGTGGTTGTCAATGGTTAGGTTCCTCACGTAGAATTCCGATCCTCATAGGATTACCATGTCTCTAAGTTAACCCAGAGGTGACAAAAAACCTCAATGTGTTTCATCTGCATACAAACACTTTCTCAAGAGGAAAAGGGATTGTACTGATTCTCTTTAGCTCTGCTCAGACATATGATTGACTTAATATATTAGTAATTACAGGGAGTGCAGAATTATTAGGCAAGTTGTATTTTTGAGGATTAATTTTATTATTGAACAACAACCATGTTCTCAATGAACCCAAAAAACTCATTAATATCAAAGCTGAATAGTTTTGGAAGTAGTTTTTAGTTTGTTTTTAGTTTTAGCTATTTTAGGGGGATATCTGTGTGTGCAGGTGACTATTACTGTGCATAATTATTAGGCAACTTAACAAAAAACAAATATATACCCATTTCAATTATTTATTTTTACCAGTGAAACCAATATAACATCTCAACATTCACAAATATACATTTCTGACATTCAAAAACAAAACAAAAACAAATCAGTGACCAATATAGCTACCTTTCTTTGCAAGGACACTCAAAAGCCTGCCATCCATGGATTCTGTAAGTGTTTTGATCTGTTCACCATCAACATTGCGTGCAGCAGCAACCACAGCCTCCCAGACACTGTTCAGAGAGGTGTACTATTTTCCCTCCTTGTAAATCTCACATTTGATGATGGACCACAGGTTCTCAATGGGGTTCAGATCAGGTGAACAAGGAGGCCATGTCATTAGATTTTCTTCTTTTATACCCTTTCTTGCCAGCCACGCTGTGGAGTACTTGGACGCGTGTGATGGAGCATTGTCCTGCATGAAAATCATGTTTTTCTTGAAGGATGCAGACTTCTTCCTGTACCACTGCTTGAAGAAGGTGTCTTCCAGAAACTGGCAGTAGGACTGGGAGTTGAGCTTGACTCCATCCTCAACCCGAAAAGGCCCCACAAGCTCATCTTTGATGATACCAGCCCAAACCAGTACTCCACCTCCACCTTGCTGGCGTCTGAGTCGGACTGGAGCTCTCTGCCCTTTACCAATCCAGCCACGGGCCCATCCATCTGGCCCATCAAGACTCACTCTCATTTCATCAGTCCATAAAACCTTAGAAAAATCAGTCTTGAGATATTTCTTGGCCCAGTCTTGACGTTTCAGCTTGTGTGTCTTGTTCAGTGGTGGTCATCTTTCAGCATTTCTTACCTTGGCCATGTCTCTGAGTATTGCACACCTTGTGCTTTTGGGCACTCCAGTGATGTTGCAGCTCTGAAATATGGCCAAACTGGTGGCAAGTGGCATCTTGGCAGCTGCACGCTTGACTTTTCTCAGTTCATGGGCAGTTATTTTGCGCCTTGGTTTTTCCACACGCTTCTTGCGACCCTGTTGACTATTTTGAATGAAACGCTTGATTGTTCGATGATCACGCTTCAGAAGCTTTGCAATTTTAAGAGTGCTGCATCCCTCTGCAAGATATCTCACTATTTTTGACTGTCAAGTCCTTCTTTTGACCCATTTTGCCAAAGGAAAGGAAGTTGCCTAATAATTATGCACACCTGATATAGGGTGTTGATGTCATTAGACCACACCCCTTCTCATTAGAGAGATGCACATCACCTAATATGCTTAATTGGTAGTAGGCTTTCGAGCCTATACAGCTTGGAGTAAGACAACATGCATAAAGAGGATGATGTGGTCAAAATACTCATTTGCCTAATAATTCTGCACTCCCTGTATATTTTTATGATTTTATTTTTTTTATATACACTTTTAAAATAACTAACTATCTTATCAGAAAAGTAAAGGCACATAAGTTCAATGTAAGGTATTAGTTGGTTTACTTAGCTTAGGTATCTAGCTTTTGGAGTTTTTTCTTCTTTCTGATATCTTATCAGAAGACTGTTTGGTATATGGCATTGCCTGTCAGATACACAATGTGCAACAAATAAATAATTTGAGTTAGAAAGTTTGAGTACAATATATATATATATATATATATAATTTTTTCTTGGAATTCCCATTAAGGTCACCAAATAATCTATGGCCTAGATATAGAAACAAATAATGTAGAGCTACACTATATATATATATATATATATATATATATATATATGACCAAAAGTTTGAGGACACCCCTACTAAATAAGTCCAGTTGTTTCAGCCACACACATTGCTAACAGGTACATAAAATCCAGCACATAGTCAAAGCATTTTCATAGAAAACCACTGACATTACAATATGTTGTATTGAAGAGCACAATTACTTTAAATGTGGGGGGTAGCACTGTCATAGGATGACACAAGTTAATTTGTTAAATTTCTGCCCTACTAGATCTGCTCCGGTCAACTGTAAGTACTGTTATTGTGAACTGGAAGCATCTAGGGGGCAACATCAGCCCAGCTACAAAGTGGTAGAACATAGTGCGTACAAATTGTCTAACATCTAATGTATCACTAACTATAGAGTTCCAAACTGCCTCTGGAAACAAAATCAATACAATAACTGAGCATTGGGAGCTTCATGAAATGGGTTTCCATGGCTGAGTAGTTGTGCACAAGCCTCACATCAGCATGCCCAATGCCAAGCGTTGGATAGAGTGGTGTGAAGCACACCACTACTGGACTCTGGAGAAGTGGAAACATCTTTTTTGAAGTGATGAATCATGCTTTATTATCTGTCTATTTGTCTTATGGAATACCAAGAGAACTAGTGCCTACTATAAAGTTTAATGGAAGATAAATAATGGTCTGTAGGGTTTGGGATAGGCCCCTTAGTTTCAATGACTGTTCATCTTAATACAAAGATATTCAGTCAATTAGGTGCTTCCAACTTAGTGGCAAAAGTTTTGGGAAGGCCCTTTCCCATTTCAGCATGACTGTGCCCCTGTACACAAAGTGAGGTCCATGAATACATGATTGTGAGCCAGACCTTCTCTTCCAACATCAGTGGCTGACCTCACAAATGCTCTTTTAGCTGAATGGACACACATTCCCACAGCCACACTGCAAAATCTAATGGAAAGCCTTTTCAGAAGATTTGCTGTTGTTATAGCCTGAAAAGGTTCCATTTTAATAATCATGGCTTTTGAATAGGATGTCAAACAAGCTCATATAGTTGTGATTGTGAGGTGTCCTCATACTTTTGATCATGTAGTGTAAGTGTAACTGAAGTAATAGTGCATAGGAAATCATCTCTCTCTCTCTCTCTCTCTCTATATATATATATATATATATATATACAGTATATATATATATATATATATATATATATATATATATATATACATACTGAGTAAACCTCTAATGAAGAAGGTGATTATTTTATATACCTTCAAAACGCATCAGGTGTGCGTGTACTCACCGACCGGTGCAGTCTTTTCGTTCTGAACATTACAACTTTCATTGATAAGCTACAAGCGCTTCAGTTACCTCATCACATTTAGGTTAAATATTGTAAGTGTTCTTAATCTACTATTTTTATCTTTCACTCCGTATAAACGGAATTACACTATTTTCCCTGTATTCTCTTCTTCCATCCTATTTTACCCCCAAACTGCTGCAAGAGAGCAGACCAACGTTAAGTAGGGGAAAAGAACTTAGGAGGGAAAAGAACAAAAGAACCAAGGAGGCTGCCAATTTCAGGACCCGGGTTAAACAACAGAACCCAGCATCAGAAGAAATACAGATGTGACATGGATACATATGCTGACGGATTTCAGTGACGGATCGTTCAACATTAGCTTATACGCATAATCCTGCCTCAAGTACAAGACCTGTGGGATTTCTGTATTTACCCAGCCTATGAACTTCTATATATTCAATACACCTTGTAGACATTTTTCTGAACGGGTCTGATTGTTTTATGGGTGCCCGTTTAGACAGATATTAACCTCTAGTGTCATATTGTTTAAGATTTTTTCCATCTATTTATTTGCCAGCAGAAAGTATCTGTTTGATTCATATATATATTTATATATATATATATATATATATATATATATATATATATATATATATATATATATATATATATATATATATATATATATAATTTCACCCTCTGTTAGTTGTGCGCACCCTTTTCAAAAGCTTACTGTTTTCACCTGTGGAAATAGTATTCTACTTTGACAACATATATATATAAATATATATATATATATATATATATATATATATATATACCAGGGTCTATTATGGCCTAGGCCAACAAGGCCCGTGCCTAGAGCGGCAGATTTGGGAGGGAACCAAGCATCATTCACTTCTAAGGTGCGCTCATGCTGTGCACATTGTTTATTCTGTGGTCTGTGGTTCTATCGCTGAAGAGAAGCAATTCAGCGTGGGGTACATCTTCCAAGGTAACAAGAGACCCCCCACCCCCACCCTGACACCAATGTTTTTTATTAGTGGCTTCAGAGAAGGAAAGAAACGGTAGCTTTTATTCTAGTACAGTAAAATATAAGCTGTATAACAGGACACAGCAAAAAACAATACAGTGTTTTGCTGAGTCCTGTTCTTCTACGGCTTGTATTTTACTGTACTGGAATAAAAGCTACGTGCTTCAAGTTTGACAACAGATCCAATAGCTTCTCTAGCTATGCCGACTGGCCTGTTTTGTTAACAAGTTAGGACACTGAGGGAACTCTAAATGAGGCACAGCAAGGAGGGACCCGCCAGTTGAGAGATCCCAACGGACTTTCATATAGTTTAAAAGGTATATACTGTGTCATACAGTGCACTCACAGTTACATCACGCTGTTACCTAGCCAGCTCAGCTCACCAACTGACTCGTTTCGCTTGCTGCTTGCTCAGATGGTGAGCTGGCTGGGTAACAGCGTGATGTAACTGTGAGTGTGCTGTATCACACAGTATATACCTTTTAAACCATATGAAAAAAGATGGAGAGTTGTTAACTTGTTCTACAGTGAATGGTCTACAGTGGTATTGTTGTTATATTGTTCCGAACATGCTTATGTTTGGTATGTTGAGTGGTTTAGGATTGGGCCATTGAAGACATTCAGTAATGATGAATGTATGGGTGACTCTACACTGCAATACTTTGTACGTCATGTAGACTTTATACATTTTGTTAATTTCACCTTTAAGTCTGCCTATTGAATGTCACATATTTGTTAAAAGAGATTTGTGCACTAAAAAGATATAGTATACAACAGAAGTGAGTAAACCCCTGGGCAATATCACTTAAATATCAAATTATTCAAAATTGTATCACCGCTCAATAATTGTTTTATTTCTGAGTTGACAAGTAGAGTATTTCCTATTATAAACAATTAAAAACAAATACTTTAGAAAGATTCTATTGAAAAAACAGGCCCCAAAGTAGAAACTTAATGCAACAAAAGTGAATACATCTGTGGTCACTGACACACAAGTTAGATCACTGAAACAAAATAGTACACCTATGATTTCCAATTAGCCTAATTGCATGAGCATAGTTACCAGAACAGTTTAATTTTTTGACCAATGGGCTGTGCCTATCTGCAAGTTTGCATTATGTCTCCACATGGAAAGGAATTGCCAGAGGAATCAAAAAATCTGATTGTGAGACTTCACAAAGATTGAAAAGGATACAGGAAGATTGGTGACCAACTAAAAATCAGTCAAAACACAGCTGCAGCAGTAATCAGGAGGTATAAATCGATACACAGTGCCAAAAATCAGAGCCGCAGTGGCTGTCCTCTTAAAATGACGTCACGGACAGTGCGATACTTGCACAATCTAGCTCTGAAAAGCAGGCAACAGCTAAGTGCTTCAGACTTGCATCAAGGCAAGTGCTTCAGATTTGGCTCAGGGATTATCGATAGAGATTGGAGTTTCTGTGACTGCTCTGACAGTGCTAAGGACATTGCATAATGTCAACTTCTATGGACAGCATCCAAGGAAAAAACCCTTGCTTGCTCTTCAGCACAAAACTGCAAGATTAAACTTTGCTAAACAACATGAAAAGCCTGGTGAATACTGGAAGCACATTATTTGGTAAGATGGCCAAGACCAAGATACAATTTTTCGGCTCAAATGGGGTGGGGTGCAGCATGTTTGGTGTGAACCTGGTCAGGATTATTACAGTGAATGCATAGTCCCAACAGTGAATCATGGAGGTGGGAGTGTGACGATATGGTATAAGAGAGATGGGTATGGACCCGCGCCAACTAAACCCCTATAGGCCTGGGGATGGTGGTACCTAGCAACCACTAGAGAGTTAACAGAGGTATAAATAGACCCCCCAGGCGCCTACCAGAGGAGGCAAGGGATAAGAAAGGAAAGGGATGTGAAGGAATGTTACTTGGTCCACAAGTGAAAAATGTTACTTAAACACAAAATGTAAAACTTACTATTTTAATACAACAAAGTTAGAAGTCATGGATCCATGCTAAAAATACAAGCTAAAATAAAAAAAATAAAACCATACAATGATATAGTGTTGTGTAGAAAAAATTACAAATGTTACAGACTTCAAATATTAAAAACAGTGTCAAATTCTAAAAACAATTATAATACACAATGAGCTCTCTAGACAGTGATGTCTAAAATTGAGGTAGCAAATAAATGTCCCTATTAGGAAAAGAGTGGTTCTGTCCATCCGTGAAGAAATGAGAATAAAATAAATCCTTAGTACGTGAGGAAATAAAAAATTAAAAATTAAAAATTAAAAATAAAAATAAAAGTTAGTCCTTCAGGTGTGAACTTTTCCATAAAAGTGGTGCAAAAACCAAGTTAACTGGGTGTACAATAGTCCAATAAAAGGTGGTTTATCCTGATGTGAACACAATGAAAAAATGTGTGCAAAAACAATGTTCGGCCAAAAATTGTATATATATATATATGCAGGTGTAAAAAGTAACTCAGTGCAAAAATGTGAAAAAATGTGAAAAAAAATGAAAAATTAAAATCCTAGGTTGAAACAACTTGAAACTTGATAAGATAAGACAAAAAAGTGCTGTAATTGTGGGTTAGCTGCTCAATCTGAGTGTGCTGGGAAACGGCTGCTGGTAAAAGAAACGTCCTCACCTAAAAAATAAATAATAAATATAAAAAATAATAATAAAAACATACATAGCGCAATAACGTACTACAATCGAGGAAATAGTGGAATAAGGCTTACCAATCGGTCAACGCGTTTCGGCCCGTGATAGGCCTTTATCATTTATACCAGTGTGACGATATGGGGCTGCAGGACTGCAAAACGTGTTGGGGAGATGACATTTTTAGATGGCATCATGAATGCCTACAATATACCAAAATACTGGCTGGCAAGATGACTCCCAGTCTCCAGAAGTTTGGCAGAGGATAAATTTACCAGCATGATAACGATAAAAAGCACACTGCCAAAATCATAAATGAGTTTCTAATGGAGAAACAAGTGAAAACTATGGCCTGGCCAAGTATGTCACCTGACTTGAATCCAGTAGAACACATTTGGGGTATTTTAAAGAGAATGGTAGAGCAACACAACCCCTCCAGCAAAGAGCAGCTGAAAAAAATGATCTCTGAAGAAGGGCAGAACATCTCTTCAGAAATTTGTACGGCACTGGTTTCCTCCATGCCAAGGAGGATTGAGTCTGTCATCAAAAATAAAGCTGGACATGCAAAGTATTGAAAAAAATAAAAGATTTGAATCTTAGTAATGAAAGGTTCACTGATGTTTGTTCCATTGATGTCCTGCTTTGGGGCCAGTATTTTTAAAAACTTAGACGTAATCCAGTTAATTTTAGGTTATACAATTTTTAATCATTTGACATTTAAGTGATATTGCAGTGGGGTGTACTCACTTCTGTTGTATAATATATATATATATATATATATATATATAATGTAGAAAAAATTAAGCACTTTCTGGACTGCAGACATCAGTGACAAATCCAATATTTATTGTGTAACAATAAATATTGGATTTGTAACTGATGTCTGCAGTCCAGAGAGTGCTTAATTTTTTCTACATTCTATATACCTGATTAAAGCACCCTGACAAGTTGATTTTGGTTGGTGAGAGTGCATATACCACACTTCTTGGATATATATATATATATATATATATATATATATATATATAGGCATCTATTTATCAAGCCGTAAACCTCAAATACGCTGGAATTTCGAAGCGTATTTGTGGCGAGCCTGATTCACCTTAGTTATCAAACCCTAAAAACCGGCAAAAGTAGAATTTGGTGACGTAACATGCTATCCGCTGGACTCAGTCCGACACAGATCGATGCTTACGTCACTACAGATGTTCCGAATGCAAGTTCGGCACCATCTGACTACTTTTGGAAATTATCAAATATCTGCCAGGTACGCTCCGCACTATTCCGGCCCAGCGTACCTGGTTTTCAATCCGCCGCCCTGGAGGCGGTGGATGCCATAGGAATCAATGGGAGTTGGAAAGCAGTGAAAGCTTATGTTCGCTACTGCCTGATATCCCATTGATTCCTATGGGAATGTTTACACCTAACACCCTAACATGTACCCCGAGTCTAAACACCCCTTAATCTGCCCCCCCTACACTGCATTATACATTATACTTATTAACCCCTAATCTGCCGTCGCGACACCGCCGCCACCTAAATAAAAGTTATTAACCCCTATCCCGCCTCTCCCGGGTGGCGGGATAGGGGGTAAACTGTATAGTATAGTGTGGGTGTTTAGTGACAGGGTACCAAGAAAGCTGTAAAAAAAGCCGAAGAGCAGCGAGATCGATGACTGTTAGTTAACAACAGTCCGTTGCTCATTGCATTGTACTTGTTGCGTGGCTTTTTGACAGCTTTTTTATAATAATGGAGAACGTATTCAGGTCCGCGGCAGCGATGTTAGGCGATCTTAGGCAAGCGTATTGGTGCTGTTGAATGCAAGAAAGTCGACGCCTTCTCTTCTTGCTTTTATCTCAGGGAGAAAATGGTATGCAAATGATGCATACAATTCAACATACCTGAGTGTATGCAACGGTTTGCTAGCCCTGTTATGAAAAATAAATAAAATGTAATTTTACACCCTGACCAGAAAAATATTAAGGGGAAAAAAGACCTAAAACCTTTTTTTTTTTGGGGGGGGGGGGGGGGGCAGGAAAATTTTGACTGCCTAGGGCAGCAGAAAACCTAAATACGCCACTGATATATACTATGTGGTCAATTTATTAAAGTGCAAGCGGACATGATACAATGTAGCGTATCATGTCCGCTGCACAACGATAAATGCCGACAGCATACGCTGTCAGTATTTATCATCTTGTGAACTGCTGGTGCAATGCCGCCCTCTGCAGATTTGCGGCCAATCAGCCGCTAGCAGGGGGTGTCAATCAACCCAATCGTATTCGATCGGGTTGATTTCTGTCCGCCGCCTCAGAGCAGGCAGACAAGTTATGGAACAGCGGTTTATATGCCCCCCAGTATATATATATATACAGGGAGTGCAGAATTATTAGGCAAGTTGTATTTTTGAGGATTAATTTTATTATTGAACAACAACCATGTTCTCAATGAACCCAAAAAACTCATTAATATCAAAGCTGAATAGTTTTGGAAGTAGTTTTTAGTTTGTTTTTAGTTTTAGCTATTTTAGGGGGATATCTGTGTGTGCAGGTGACTATTACTGTGCATAATTATTAGGCAACTTGACAAAAAACAAATATATACCCATTTCAATTATTTATTTTTACCAGTGAAACCAATATAACATCTCAACATTCACAAATATACATTTCTGACATTCAAAAACAAAACAAAAACAAATCAGTGACCAATATAGCCACCTTTCTTTGCAAGGACACTCAAAAGCCTGCCATCCATGGATTCTGTCAGTGTTTTGATCTGTTCACCATCAACATTGCGTGCAGCAGCAGCCACAGCCTCCCAGACACTGTTCAGAGAGGTGTACTGTTTTCCCTCCTTGTAAATCTCACATTTGATGATGGACCACAGGTTCTCAATGGGGTTCAGATCAGGTGAACAAGGAGGCCATGTCATTAGATTTTCTTCTTTTATACCCTTTCTTGCCAGCCACGCTGTGGAGTACTTGGACGCGTGTGATGGAGCATTGTCCTGCATGAAAATCATGTTTTTCTTGAAGGATGCAGACTTCTTCCTGTACCACTGCTTGAAGAAGGTGTCTTCCAGAAACTGGCAGTAGGACTGGGAGTTGAGCTTGACTCCATCCTCAACCCGAAAAGGCCCCACAAGCTCATCTTTGATGATACCAGCCCAAACCAGTGCTCCACCTCCACCTTGCTGGCGTCTGAGTCGGACTGGAGCTCTCTGCCCTTTACCAATCCAGCCACGGGCCCATCCATCTGGCCCATCAAGACTCACTCTCATTTCATCAGTCCATAAAACCTTAGAAAAATCAGTCTTGAGATATTTCTTGGCCCAGTCTTGACGTTTCAGCTTGTGTGTCTTGTTCAGTGGTGGTCGTCTTTCAGCCTTTCTTACCTTGGCCATGTCTCTGAGTATTGCACACCTTGTGCTTTTGGGCACTCCAGTGATGTTGCAGCTCTGAAATATGGCCAAACTGGTGGCAAGTGGAATCTTGGCAGCTGCACGCTTGACTTTTCTCAGTTCATGGGCAGTTATTTTGCGCCTTGGTTTTTCCACACGCTTCTTGCGACCCTGTTGACTATTTTGAATGAAACGCTTGATTGTTCGATGATCACGCTTCAGAAGCTTTGCAATTTTAAGAGTGCTGCATCCCTCTGCAAGATATCTCACTATTTTTGACTTTTCTGAGCCTGTCAAGTCCTTCTTTTGACCCATTTTGCCAAAGGAAAGGAAGTTGCCTAATAATTATGCACACCTGATATAGGGTGTTGATGTCATTAGACCACACCCCTTCTCATTACAGAGATGCACATCACCTAATATGCTTAATTGGTAGTAGGCTTTTGAGCCTATACAGCTTGGAGTAAGACAACATGCATAAAGAGGATGATGTGGTCAAAATACTAATTTGCCTAATAATTCTGCACTCACTGTATATATATTATATATACTGTATATACATGTGTGTGTGTGTGTTTTCACCATTATATACTGCACAATGCTATTTTTGAGGAGGTTGGAATATCTGCAGAAGAATAAAGTGTATCCTTTGAAAAAAAATATACATTGTTATACAGTTCCTATTTGAACCGAGTTTGCTTATTTGCAGTGTATCATATAAAAATAAGATATATTAGTACACCAAGCGCTTTGAGTGCACTTCAGGGAAAACATTCTCTATAGTAAATACAGTTAAGATTATTATTACTTGTATTATTGTTATATTTCAGTCTTAAATGGACATGGAAACCGATTCTTTTCCCTTCATGGTTAAGATAGAGATACAATTTTAAACAACTTTCAAATTGACTTCTATAATCAAATTTGCTTAGTTATCTTGGCATCCTTTGTTAAAAAGCATACCTAGGCAGGCTTAGAAGCTGGCAGCTAGCTGCTGATAGGGAATAACAGAAACCAATATTTTGTTTTCTTCCTGTAAATCTCATTCACTCTTGCTGCACTAGATCTTGGTAAACTATATTTGCTTAATGAGAGATATTATTTGATTTATCCAAGGACTACGCCTCAAGCACCTTTGGTATAACTGAGATATTATTGGGTGGAGTTGTTAAGGTTCTTAATTATACAGTAATACAATCTGATTTCCCCAGTAAGTAACAGTTGGAGACTTGTGCTGGCCACAAGTCTACCATAGACCATTTACGAACAACAATTTTCTTAGATGTCTATTAATCCTACCATGAGATGGAGGCGAGTGAAGAGAGCCTTATTGGGATACCTCATGCTATTTTCAACATTTTATCCTCAAAATTCCATTGGTGAGTCAAATTTTTATTTTTAAAATAAATTTGAAAATTGTCTGCTTATTAAACATATTCTAAAATTGCCAGGTTTTTTCAAGAACTAACATCTACCAATTACTTTGGAGACAGATTTTTGTTGGGACTACCAATATCTTCCAATTCCAAAAAAGATCTGTTTTTATTAATATAAGTGCAATAGCATGTTGGGAATATATAAAAAAAAACTGTGCTCATGTTTGGATCAGTTCAAGAAGAATTTTACTCAAATTTGAATTCATATGAATTATTCAAATACAAATCCATGCCTTCTGACCATCTTATTGATGCCATGTGCTTTTGATATTTTGGTGAAAGACAACTTTTAGGAAATATTTGATTATTTTATGGGATTCCTATTTTAATAATTAAACCGTATGTTTTTCTTCAGAAGGGTCATAATTAGTAAAATAGAAAACATTTTTTGGCCCATTCACACAAGTTTATTGATTATTTTTTACAAGAGTATGACATACCTAATTGAAAAAAAGTTATTTTGTTTGTAATATATATATATATATATATATATATATATATATAAAAATAATATATATATGTGTGTATATATATATAAATATATATATATATATATATATATATATATATATATATATATATAAAACAGCAATATCTTAGGCATTATTTTCATGTCATAATACAACTTATACATGTAACCTAAAGGTAGTTTTATATACTGTTTTATACTTTTGTATACATCAGAAAGATAGTACAGAACTGTTATCAGAAAGGTCATTTTTTATTAAATCAAGTTTTATTGGAAATAGTACATAGTACAAGACAACAATATACATACAAACACAGTTAAAATGTATATGAACGGATATATCATTTTAAATAAAGAATATTACAATAAAAATATTAGTTATCAAGAAGTAATTGGTATAAGAAAAAATAAATAATGTAAAAAAGAAACAATATGTCTCCACTCATACTCTGGGTATTTATATTTGAACTTTGTTTAGGTTGTCTGTGTATTATGGTCACATAGATATTTCGGTGATTCTATCGTACAATTTTTATTGTGATTAGCGGTAATTAGGGGAATCCTCAAAAACGGAATATCATGTTCTTGTTTGTTCATTAAAGGAAATGGGATTATTTATATTATGTTCTTTAAATATTGTTCCCATACTAGTTGGAACTCAATATAGATTTCCAAGTTTTTAATAGTTTTATTCCTCTAACAACATATTCTGATACTTTGCTCCTCCGCATTCCTATTGTTGGAATGTCTTTGTTTTTCCATTTTTTTGCAATGAGGAATTTGCTACTATTTATCATAATTTTGAAGAGTTTACAATCGGCTAGATTACGAGTCTTGCGTTATGAGTAAAAAAGCAGCGTTAAGCCTCATAACGCTGCTTTTTTACTACCGCTGGTATTACGAGTCTTGCAGATTTAGGGGCACCGCACACTTTTTTGGCCTTACCGCAAATCAACTTACGCAATTTCCGTATAGTCTATTTTGAATGGAACTTCCATAGCGCCGGCATTACGAACTTGTCTTGGGAGGCCAAAAAGTGAGCGATACACCCTACCCTGTCAAGATTCGTACCACATCTCTATTGCGGCCCAAAGCCCTAACCTAAAAATAAACCCACCCAATACACCCTTAAAAAATCCTAACACTAACCCCCGAAGATCCACTTACCGGGAGAAGTTTTCATCCAATGGGGCTGCGTTACTGAGCTCTACGCTGCTTTATTGCAGGTGTTAGGCTTCTTATCAGCCGGCTCTCCCCATTGATGTTTATGGGGAAATCGTGCACGAGCACGTGCAACCAGCTCACCGCTGACTTAAGCAACGCTGGGGTTGGAGTGCGATATGGAGCTCAATTTTGTTCTACGCTCACTTCTTGCCTTTTAACGCCGGGTTTCTGAAAACTTGTAATACCAGCGCTGTAGGTAAGTGAGCGGTGACAATAACGTGCACGTTAGTACCGCACCCCTCATAACGCAAAACTTGTAATCTGGCTGAATTACTTTTATTGGGTAGTTTAGAGCTTTTATTTAAGATCCATATCAGGGGGTCAAATAGAAATGAAATTACCAAAGCTCTATTTACCTCTTTTATTAATTCCAACCAATATTGGAATATCTCCAGCATTGATTACTGGTTTTAGGGTATAATCCGTGTATCTTATATTTGTTGTTTTAAATAAATATAGATTACCATTTGCATTTTACAACACAAAAAAGACACAGGCAGAGAAGAATAATAAGAAAATATTAATTAAAAAAGTTTAGATTTCAGAATAAGTTTGGATTTTGAAATTCCAGATTTGGGTATTTGTGTCTGTATAAATATATTTAGGGCTAGATTACAAGTGGAGCACTAATTTATTGCGCACAATAAATAACCAGCCATTACAAGATTACAGTAGCAATTAGCGCTCAGAAAATTAACCAGGGATCAGATCTCTGGTTCATTTTCTAAAAATGCCCCAAATGCCCTCAAAATAAAGGATACTATAGTTGTTTTTTTTTATTAAAAAAGAAACATAGCATTTTTTAATAATAAAAAACAACTGCACTAGGCAGTTTTTTTGGGGCTAAAGTTGGTGGGAGTGGGGTGTTCAAATCAGCCAATAGGATTTCAGTAGCCCTCTCTGGTTAATTTTCTAAAAATGCCCCAAATGCCCTCAAAATAAAGGATACTATAGTTTTTTTTTATTAAATGAAACATAGCATTTTTTAATAATAAAAAACAACTGCACTAGGCAGTTTTTCGAGGGCTAAAGTTGGTGGGAGTGGGGTTTTCAAATCAGCCAATAGGAATGCAAGGTATGCCATTTTGAAACGGCTACCTTGCATTCAACTTAATTGTACGGCGGGGACCGTATGAAAAGGACGCTCCGCGCACAATGTCTTTGGCTTCCAGGATGGCTCTGCTCCTCTCTGTGCTGCCGGGATGAAGGTAGAAGACGCCCCCATGATGTATGAAGATATCACCGCCTGGATGAAGACTTCTCGCCGCCTGGATGAAGATGGATGTCCGGACTTCAGAAACCGTGAGTAGATATTCTGGGGTTAGTGGTGGATTTTTTTTTTCATTTTTTTGGGTGTGTTTTTTTTTTTTGATCAGGGCTTTGGGCTTTTTTTAAAAGAGCTGAATGCCCTTTTAAGGGCAATGAAAAAAAGCTGAATGCCCATAAAATGCCCCTTTAGGGGCAATGGGTAGCTTAGGTTTTTTTAGAGTTAGGTTTTTTAATTTTGGGGGGTTGGTTGGGTGGTGGGTTTTACTGTTAGGTGGACTTTGTATTTTTTTACAGGTTAAAGAGCTGTTTAACCTAGGGCTTTTAAAGGCTATTGGTAGTTTATTGTAGGCTAGGGGTGTTTTTATTTTGGAGGGGCTTTTTTATTTTTAAAGGGCTATTAGATTAGGTGTAATTGTTTTTATTTTTGATTATTTTGTTTATTATTTTTTATAGGCTTAGTCTTTTTTATTTTTTGTAATTTAGTGTTTATTATTTTTTGTAATTTTAGATTTTTTTATTTTTTTCATAGTGTTAGGTTTTTTTAAATTTGTAATTTAGATATTTTAATTGGTAGTTTTTTAAATTTTATTAGAATAATTATGTAAGGTTAATTTATAGTTTAAACTTAGTTTTCTTTTTATTTCACAGGTAAGTTTTTATTTATTTTAAGATAGTTATATTGTAATTTTAATTTAAAGTTAGGCATGTGTTAGGTTTAGGGGTTAATAGTTTAATTTAGTGTTTTGCGATGTGGGGGGCCAGCGATTTGGGGTTAATAGGTTTATTTAGTGGTGGCGATGTGGGAGGCTGGAGGTTTAGGGGTTAATAACTTTATTATAGTGGCGGCGATGTGGGAGGTCAGAGGTTTAGGAGTTAATAACTTTATTATAGTGGCAGCGATGTGGGAGGCTGGAGGTTTAGGGGTTAATAACTATTATAGTGGCGGCGATGTGGGAGGCCGGAGGTTTGGGGGTTAATAACTTTATTATAGTGGTGGCGATGTTGGGGAGTGGCGGTTTAGGGGTTAATAGGTTTATATAGTGTTGGCGATGTCGGGGGATGGCGGATTAGGGGTTATTAGGTTTATTTATATGGTCGCAATGTGGGTGGGTGGCAGATTAGGGGTTAATACGTTTTAAATAGTGTTTGCAATGCTGGAGGGCGGCGGTTTAGAGGTTTTGTGAAACATTTTTGTTACACAAAATCCATAACTACTGCTCTCAGGTGGCGGTATGGATCATGTCGGTATAGGCTGTAAAGCCTAGGCGCTATGAAAATCCCATGCAAAAATGTCATTTTTTTGAGTGCGGAATGGACTTTGCTTTACAGGCTAAAATGCTTGTGGTATAGCTATACCAGCACGACTCGTAATATGCGTTACTGGCCATTACGTTGGAATTGCCATTTTTTCTGCGTTAAAAGCCGTAACGCAAAACTTGTAATCTACCTGTTTGTTAGGTGAGCTCAGGAGTGTGCACGTGACATCTGGGAGGAGTTTTTGCAACTATTTTTATAGCAATATAATACACAATTGCAAACACTGCTGCCATAGACTGCTAAGAGACGTGCACACTCTTGAGCTCCTATCAGCCTATTTTTCAAGAGGACAAAGCAAATTTGATAATAGAATTGAATTGGAAAGTTGTTTAAAATTTTATGCTCTGTCTGAATCATGAAACTTTCGTTTCAACTTTCAGACACTTAGGGTTATATTAAGAGCGATAAAGGGAATATCACGAGGGTTTGCGCCCATTGGGCTTACCGCTCATATAACGAGTTAAAAGTAAACACGATCGCGTGAGTGCAATCGTGATTTATGCTAGAATCATTACCACAATTTTAGAGCTGTTAACTGTTTTGCAAAACTAAAAAGTTGCACAAAACACATAAAAAATGCATTACAAAGTACACTTAAACTCATGATAACACCAGCTAATAAAAAGTATTAAAAGAAATGTTGCACACAAAAGTTATAAGGGCTCAAATATATGAGGTCTCAGGTGTAAGAAAAAAAAAGGCAGCAAAGGGCTTTAGCATAGGGTTACATACATATACATTTCTAAAGATGTATGTGTATGTACCTGTATGGAATATATATATATATATATATATATATATATATGTGTTTACAGACATATATACACATAAAGACATATATATATATATATATATATATATATATATATATATATATATATATATATATATATATATATATATATATATATATATAGTGCTTTGGACCCCTTTGCTGTTAAGTAGATGAAAAAATGAAACAGCATATTTATGCAATATTGAGATTTAATAAGGGTTTTAACTATGAATTTACTGTAAATATTTTACATTCCAATGTTCTGCAGATAGCAGAATATGTTCTATGTATTTATAAATAGATATTCCTATATATATATATATATGAAAATATCTATATATAATAATGTATAAATATAGATATAGATATATATTGTACCAAAACACCATCAGATATATATAGAAATATTTATTTAGGAATACATAGAACATGTAAAGAACATTAGAATGTGAAATATTCATATTTTCATGTTGATTCAGCACAAATGACAATATGTGATTGTGTTTGCACAACTCGCTCGTAATAGAAATGCATCCCAACGAGCGCAAAAATCTTACTTCTAGCGCAATTAACGCTCAAGCAGAATAATTCATTTGTGCTTTACTGGTAATCTAGCCCTTAAAGGGCCATGATACCCAAATGTTGAAACACTTGAAAGTGCTGCAGCATAGCTGTAAAAAGCTGAAGAACAAAAGCTGTAGAAAATATCACCTGAACATCACGATGTAAAAAAGAAAGATATTTTTCCTCAAAATGTCCTAACTATTCACACCCCATTGTAAAAGACTTTAAGCAGCAAATCAGTATGTCTGTCCCAGGACAGGCAAGGGAGGGAGCTTCGTGTACACTCATATTATTTCCCTATTCTGTTTAAAGGGACACTGAACCCAATTTTTTTATTTCATGATTCCGATAGAGCATGCAATTTTAAGCAACTTTCTAATTTACCGCTATCATCAATTTTTCTTCGTTCTCTTGCTATCTTTATTTGAAAAAGAAGGAATCTAAACTTTTTTCTTGGTTCAGACCTCTGCACAGCACTTTTTTATTGGTCGATACATTTATCCACCAATCAGCCAGGACAACCCAGGTTGTTCACCAAAAATGGGCTGGCATCTAAACTTACATTCTTGCATTTCAAATAAAGATACCAAGAGAATAAAGAAAATTTGATAATAGGAGTAAATTAGAAAGTTGCTTAAAATTTCATGCTCTAAAATTTGGGTTCAGTGTCCCTTTAAGGAAGATTACTATGAAATCTCATGAGAGTTAAATGAAATCTCCTGAGATCACAGTAAAAGAGTTCATGACCTCAGCACTGCTGATGCTGATTGGCTGTTGTTCATTTCTTTTTTTGTTTGTTTGTTTTTTACCTACATCTGGACAGCAGCTGAAGTATAACTTTTTACACAGCACTTACTCTGCTGAGCTGAGGAGATTGTGAGGTAAAATATCTTCCTTTTTTACATAGAGATGCTCAGGTGATAATTTCCTGTCAGCTTTTTACAGTTATACTGCATAATTTTCAAGTGATTTAGCATATGAGTATTATGTCCCTTTAATAAAGCTGAGACTAAGTATTTCTCACAAAAATAACAGAACAAGGGGTTATGTTGAAGGGTAGTACTTTTAAGAGCAGCTTGCGGAAACAAACTAATTAAGCTTATTATTTACAGGAAATATGGCCGACTTGATGGGCCTATGGTTCTTATCTGTCATCAAACTCTATGGGGGGTAGTTATCAAGCCGTCTACTTTTCTGGCTTCGCCGGCCCAATACGTCCGCCTAAGCTCGCCTACCTTCGCCGCCGCGGACCTTGAATACGTTCGCCTAAGTTATCAAATAAAGCTGTCAAAAAGCCGCGGGGCGATGAGCAGCGGACTGTGAGAGTTATCACTCATCCGATCTCGCTGCCCTTCGGCTTTTTCCCAGCTTTATTGCTAGCCTGTCACTAAGCACTCACACTAAACTACACTGTTCTACCCCCTATACCGGCGCCCCCGGAGGCCCCCGCAACTAAATAAAGTTACTAACCCCTAAACCGCCGCTCCTAGACCCCGCCGCAAGTCTTATAAATGTATTAACCCCTAAACCGCCGCTCCTAGACCCCGCCGCAAGTCTTATAAATGTATTAACCCCTAAACCGCCGCTCCCGGACACCGCTGCCACCTACATTATACCTAGTAACCCCTATCCTGCCCCCCCTATACCGTCGCCCTCTATTATAAAATTATTAACCCCTATCCTGCTGATCCCGCACCTCTCCGCAACTAAATAAATAGTTTAACCCCTAAACCGCCGCTCCATGAACCCGCCGCAACCTATAATAAATTTATTAACCCCTATCCTGCCCCCCACTACGCCGCCGCCACTGTAATAAAATGATTAACCCCTAAACCTAAGTCTAACCCTAACCCTAACGCCCCCCTAACTTAAATATTAATTAAATACATCTAAATAAATTAACTCTTATTAAATAAATGAATCCTATTTAAAACTAAATACTTACTTATAAAATAAACCCTAATATAGCTACAATATAAATAATAATTATATTCTAGCTATCTTAGGATTTATATTTATTTTACAGGTACCTTTCAATTTATTTTAACCATGTACAATAACTATTAAATAGTTATTAACTATTTAATAGCTTACCTAGCTAAAATAAACTGAAATTAACCTGTAAAATAAAAACTAACCTAAGTTACAATTACACCTAACACTACACTATACTTTAATAAATTATTCCTATTTAAAACTAAATACTTACCTGTAAAATAAACCCTAAGATAGCTACAATATAATTAATAATTATATTATAGCTATCTTAGGATTTATATTTATTTTACAGGTAACTTTGTATTTATTTTAGCTAGTTAGAATAGTTATTAAATAGTTATTAACTATTTAATAACTACCTAGCTAAAAGAAATACAAAATTAACTGTAAAATAAATCCTAACCTAAGTTACAATTAAACCTAATACTACACTATCATTAAATTAACTAAATAAACTACCTACAAATAACTACAATGAAATACAATTACATAAACTAACTAAAGTACAAAAAATAAAAAAAGCTAAGTTACAAAAAATAAAAAATTAAGTTACAAACATGTTCAAAATATTACAACAATTTTAAGCTACTTACACCTAATCTAAGCCCCCTAATAAAATAACAAAGCCCCCCAAAATAAAAAAAATCCCTACCCTATTCTAAATTACATAAATTTCAAAGCTCTTTTACCTTACCAGCCCTTAAAAGGGCCATTTGTGGGGGCATGCCCCAAAAAGTTCAGCTCTTTTGCCTGTAAAAGAAAAATACAACCCCCCCCCCAACATTAAAACCCACCACCCACATACCCCTAATCTAACCCAAACCCCCCTTACAAAAACCTAACACTAATCCCCTGAAGATCATCCTACCTTGAGTCGTCTTCACTCAGCCGAGCCACCGATGGAACTGAAGAGGACATCCGGAGCGGAAGAAGTTAATCCTCCAAGCGGCGCTGAAGAAATCTTCCATCCGATGAAGTCATCATCCAGGCGGCGCTGAAGAAGTCTTCGATCCGGCCGATGTCATCTTCAAAGAGGCGCTGAAGAGGTCTTCTATCCGGGCGAAGTCATCTTCCAAGCCGGGTCTTGAATCTTCCTTCCGCCGACGCGGAACCACCTTCTTCACCGACGGACTACGACGAATGACGGCTCCTTTAAGGGACGTCATCCAAGATGGCGTCCCCTCAATTCCGATTGGCTGATAGGATTCTATCAGCCAATCGGAATTAAGGTAGGAAAATCTGATTGGCTGATGGAATCAGCCAATCAGATTCAAGTTCAATCCGATTGGCTGATCCAATCAGCCAATCAGATTGAGCTCGCATTCTATTGGCTGATCGGAACAGCCAATAGAATGCGAGCTCAATCTGATTGGCTGATTCCATCAGCCAATCAGATTTTTCCTACCTTAATTCCGATTGGCTGATAGAATCCTATCAGTCAATCGGAATTGAGGGGACGCCATCTTGGATGACGTCCCTTAAAGGAGCCGTCATTCATCGTAGTCCGTCGGTGAAGAAGGTGGTTCCGCGTTGGCGGAAGGAAGATTCAAGACCCGGCTTGGAAGATGACTTCGCCCGGATAGAAGACCTCTTCAGCGCCTCTTTGAAGATGACATCGGCCGGATCGAAGACTTCTTCAGCGCCGCCTGGATGATGACTTCATCGGATGGAAGATTTCTTCAGCGCCGCTTGGAGGATTAACTTCTTCCGCTCCGGATGTCCTCTTCAGTTCCATCGGTGGCTCGGCTGAGTGAAGACGACTCAAGGTAGGATGATCTTCAGGGGATTAGTGTTAGGTTTTTGTAAGGGGGTTTGGGTTAGATTAGGGGTATGTGGGTGGTGGGTTTTAATGTTGGGGGGGGGGTTGTATTTTTCTTTTACAGGCAAAAGAGCTGAACTTTTTGGGGCATGCCCCCACAAATGGCCCTTTTAAGGGCTGGTAAGGTAAAAGAGCTTTGAAATTTATGTAATTTAGAATAGGGTAGGGATTTTTTTTATTTTGGGGGGGTTTGTTATTTTATTAGGGGGCTTAGATTAGGTGTAAGTAGCTTAAAATTGTTGTAATATTTTGAACATGTTTGTAACTTAATTTTTTATTTTTTGTAACTTAGCTTTTTTTATTTTTTGTACTTTAGTTAGTTTATGTAATTGTATTTCATTGTAGTTATTTGTAGGTAGTTTATTTAATTAATTTAATGATAGTGTAGTATTAGGTTTAATTGTAACTTAAGTTAGGATTTATTTTACAGGTAATTTTGTATTTCTTTTAGCTAGGTAGTTATTAAATAGTTAATAACTATTTAATAACTATTCTAACTAGCTAAAATAAATACAAAGTTACCTGTAAACTAAATATAAATCCTAAGATAGCTATAATATAAGTATTAATTACATTGTAGCTATCTTAGGGTTTATTTTACAGGTAAGTATTTATTTTTAAATAGGAATAATTTATTAAAGTATAGTGTAGTGTTAGGTGTAATTGTAACTTAGGTTAGGATTTATTTCACAGGTACATTTCTCTTTATTTTAGCTAGGTAAGCTATTAAATAGTTAATAACTATTTAATAGCTATTGTACATGGTTAAAATAAATTGAAAGGTACCTGTAAAATAAAAATAAATCCTAAGATAGCTAGAATATAATTATTATTTATATTGTAGCTATATTAGGGTTTATTTTAAAGGTAAGTATTTAGTTTTAAATAGGATTCATTTAGTTAATAAGAGTTAATTTATTTAGATGTATTTAATTAATATTTAAGTTAGGGGGCGTTAGGGTTAGGGTTAGACTTAGGTTTAGGGGTTAATAATTTTATTACAGTGGCGGCGGCGTAGTGGGGGGCAGGATAGGGGTTAATAAATTTATTATAGGTGGCGACGGTGTAGGGGGGGCAGATTAGGGGTTAATACATTTAATATAGGTTGCGGCGGGTTCAGGGAGCGGCGGTTTAGGGGTTAATACATTTATTATAGTTGCGGTGGGCTCCGGGAGCGGCGGTTTAGGGGTTAATATGTATAGAGTAGCTTGCGGTGGGCTCCGGGAGCGGCGGTTTAGGGGGTAATAACTTTATTTAGTTGCGGCGGTGTAGGGGGGGTCAGATTAGTGGTGTTTAGACTCGGGGTACATGTTAGGGTGTTAGGTGTAGACAGCTCCCATAGAAATCAATGGGATGTCTGTCAGCAGCGAACTTGTACTTTCGCTATGGTCAGACTCCCATTGATTCCTATGGGATCCGCCGCCTCCAGGGGTGGCGGATTGAAAACCAGGTACGCTGGGCCGTAAAAGTGCCGAGCGTACCTGCTAGTTTTTTGATAGCTAGCAAAAGTAGTGAGAATGTGCCGCACTTGTGTGCGGAACATCTGGAGTGACGTAAGAATCGATCTGTGTCGGACTGAGTCCGGCGGATCGAAGCTTACGTCACAAAATTCTACTTTTGCCGGTCTCGAGCCTTTGATAACTAAGGCGAATCAGCCTCGCCACAAATACGCTGCGGAATTCCAGCGTATTTGAGGTTGACGGCTTGATAACTACCCCCCTATGTTTCTATGTGTACTAACTGAAAAACCTTAATAAATATGTTGGCCTTTTTCTTCTGAGATACAATCAAGATTTTGACAGATTATTATAGTTTAACGCATTCATTGACCTTAAATATTTTGGGATCTTCATATTATGGGACGGTGGTGAGGACTGGAAATTTATTCAGAGGGGAGTTCCACATGGGGGTACTTGGGCCCCAGGGGCGTAGAATGACTCGCAATCTTTAGTAGACTATTGAGGTTCAAGTCCGGCAAAGGCAGAGGGTAGTTTTGGAGCAACAGGCGTGCAGCATGGGCCTATCAGGATGGGGGCTCAGTGAGGCTCTGTAGGTAAATACACATTTAAAACAGCTGTAGCTTTTGTTAGAAGCATTTTTGCTAATACATGTATATTAGAAAAATGCTTCTATTAAAAAATTAAATGCAGCCATGTGGATTCCAGTTTTGGCTGAAATGTCCCTTTAAAGTGCATATTTGCCGGAAGGGTATGTTGAAAAGCATACGTAGGTAGGCTCAGGAGCAGTAATGCACATAAATGTATCTAGTCATTGGTTTTCTGGAGCTAACTCCTCTGCAGGTCTCAAAAGCATAATTATAGTGCAATACACATTAAAATCATTTTCTTTTTCACTTAAATGTCCCTTTAATAAAGTAGCTATATTGTAAAACAAATTCTAAATAAAACTGAAATGCACGCAATTGCATTTCAGCTTCTAGTAGAATTTTTCTTTAAGGGCAAGATTACAAGTAGAGCGTTATTTAACGCTCCCGCTCGAGTGCTAACTCCGATAGAAGTAAGGTTTTTTGGGTGCATCGAGTAGCTCTTGTATTAAAGGATGAAAGTAAAAAGTCTAACCTGATGCAAGCAAAAAGCCGAACTTCAAATATTGTGATCGAGTTAATGAATTCGCCCATAGAAGTCAATGGAGCAAAACAAGCGAAAAAGAACCTAACCCTTCTCGCGCACTATGTGAAGAACATTGGAATGTGGAATATTTACAGTAAATATACAGTATAACACTTTTTTAAATATGAATATTGCATAAATATGATTATATATATAAACCCAATTGTTTCTTTAATGATTCAGATAGAGCAGCAACTTTCTAATTTACTTCTATTATCAAATTTTATTTTTTCTCTTGTTATCTTTATTTAAAAAGCAGGAATGTAAAGCTTAAGAGCCGGCCCATTTTTGGTTCAGAACCTGGGTTATGCTTGCTTATTGGTTTGCTAAATGTAGACACCAATAAGCAAGAGCTATCCAGGGTGCTGAACCTAAAATGGACTGTCTCCTAAGCTTTACATGACTGCTTTTTAAATAAAGATAGCAAGAGAACAAAGAAAAATTGATAATAGGAGTAAATTAAAAAGTTGCTTAAAATTGCATGTTCTATCCAAGTCATGAAACAAAAAATATGAGTTTAGTGTCACTTTAAAGACCTTGGCAGCCTTTGAGACCTCATATCTTTGAGCCCTTATAACTTTATTGTGCAATATTTTTTTATTAGATAGTGCTATTAACTGTACTTTGTAATGTATTTTTGATGTGCTTTGTGACACCTTTTGTTTCGCAAAAGAGTTAACCAGAGCTCTGAGGACGGGGTAATCATTCTTCCGTAAATCGCGATTGAACACAAGCGTTCGCATGTACTTTCAACTTATAATACGAGCACTAAACCCGACGCGCGCAATACCTGACTGTACTGTTTAGTTAGGACCAGACTGATATACTATAGGTAAGTTCTTCTCTGTGAACGGCACATGTTGAGCAAAAAGAGGCTGCTCCTTGGGTGGTAACTAGCCATAGAACAAGCTAATATGCTATTGTTCGTTTCCAGGGCGAGCGCTTCTCTCTTTTTACTCATAAAGTCATATACGTTAACAATCCTAAGCTGAACATGGTAGGTGATTGACGAGCTAGGCCTATATGCCGCTCATGACTGGCTCAATGGCCATATTCAGCTATGCCCCAATAGCACATTGCTGCTCTAGAACTGACTTAAAAGGGACACTAAAATCAAAATGAAACTTTCATGATTCAGATAGAATATGCAGTTTTGCAAAACTTACTTCCATTTTCTATTATTATCAGGATGCTTTCTGAGGCTCCTACTGAGCATGTCCAAGAGTTCACAGTGTATAAATATATGAATCTATGATTGGCTGATGGCTGTCACATGATACAGGGAGCCTGCATATTGAATTCAACTTTGAATTTTGTCAGAAAAAATCTGCTTATTTAAAATTAAGAGTAAATGTTTTTGTATTGTGTTTTTATTACGCAATTTTACTGTATTTAATGGTCTTTTAACTAAATGTTTCTACACTTTGCTGAATTTATTTTGTAGCTAAATAATGTAGAAATTATAGTTTTACCTATATATATATATATATATATATATATATATATATATATATATATATATATATATATATATATATATATATATATATATATATATATATATATATATATATATATATATATATATATATATAGTCAATGTATAGAATAGGGCACTCTCATTTGCAATGGTAAAGACCAAGGTGTCTATCCTAATGTAAGTAATATCCAAGACACCCAAAAAAAAAATTGTCACACACACATACATATATATATATATATATTTATGTGACATCACAGCTTTTTTGGAGTGCTATTTAGCACCCAGGGCTGGATGTTACTGAGTCACAGGATGTGTACCTGATCCGGTCTTGGAGTGCAGTTCCCTTCCATGTTTTGTATTTTCTATGGGTGATTACAGCCACCTGTGCACCCCTTCTTTGTTCTCAGTTTGTTTGGCTTTGTGAGCTCGCATGATGGTGTGCCTGTGTTAGGGACTCAGGCAATGGAAAGGACCTTGACGTGGTGCCTGAGCTTTCCCATTTGGCCAGATGCGGTGACTAACCTTTCCAGTTGTGATTTTATCTTAGCTGTGAGCTAGCTGGTGAATGCTGGGTGTTTCTATGTGTTGTATTACTTTTTATTTGTAATCTCCCTTGTTTCTTGCACCCATTCCGGACTGGGGTTAACTGCCTGTGGCTCTGGTGACATCACAGCTTTTTTGGAGTGCTATTTAGCACCCAGGGCTGGATGTTACTGAGTCACAGGATGTGTACCTGATCCGGTCTTGGAGTGCAGTTCCCTTCCATGTTTTGTATTTTCTATGGGTGATTACAGCCACCTGTGCACCCCTTCTTTGTTCTCAGTATGTTTGGCTTTGTGAGCTCGCATGATGGTGTGCCTGTGTTAGGGACTCAGGCAATGGAAAGGACCTTGACGTGGTGCCTGAGCTTTCCCATTTGGCCAGATGCGGTGACTAACCTTTCCAGTTGTGATTTTATCTTAGCTGTAAGCTAGCTGGTGAGTGCTGGGTGTTTCTATGTGTTGTATGTATATATATATATATATATATATATATATATATATATATATATATATATATATATATATATATATATATATATATATATAAAGATACTCAGTGTTCTTCGAGTGCCATTTGACAAAGGGAACGGACCGGTATCCGAAACGTTATGGATTTTAAAGGCTGAAATAAAAGCTATATTTTATGAAAACGAAGTCCAGTGAGTGCTTTCCTTCTTTTGGATATATACAGTATATATATACATACATATATATATATATATATATATATATATATATATATATATATATATATATATATATATATATATATATATATATATATATATATATATAAAAAAGCAAAGTTATGTTATATATATATATATATATATAAAAATTTGCTTATATAAACCTGTGAGGAATATACCTACTGTACATAAATTTTGAGAAACTGCTATCCTATTTTTTTTAAATTAACCCTAAATTCCCCCCTTATTTCCCTCTATCTCTATCATGATCTGGCTATGTTCCCTTTGTTCATTCATGGATACAATTATGAAAAGTAAATCTGAATGATAATTTTAACAAATTAACAGTCATTTAGGGTGGAGCAGTAAATGTTATCGTACAGAAATAGCTTTTCGTGCTGCGGAATGATAAATAAATTGACTTATTTGGGATTGGTTATTAAGATAAGACAATAGCACAAAGGTCATAAATAAAGTGTAAAAATAAAACAATACACAACAAATTAATTGGCAAAACTCTATAAAAATGAGAAATTAATTAGAATGATCACTGGATGATGTCATACTCTCTTTGTGCAAACAAGTTTAGTAGGCGCCTGTGATTCATTGACTTAAAGGGACACTGTACACTGGATTTTTCTTTGCATAAATATTTTGTAAATGATCCATTTATATAGCCCATTTGGGAGTGTTTTTGTAACAATCTATATCTTTGCTTATTTTAAATAACATTGTGCTGATTGTCAGACTCCTAACCAAGCCCCAAAGATACAGATGTATACTGATGTATACAGACTTCACATTAGTTGTGTTTGTATAATAGGTCTATTCATATGCAAGGGATGGGGAGGGTCTGCTCTCAGCCCATTTCAGTAGGTGTCCCAGGCTAATCTCAGCAACAAGTAAGTTTTTAAAAGGTTTTATACTGGATTTTTAGAGCACATATTACAAGTTGAAAGTAAATTGCACGTGAGCGAAACCTGCCGCACGCTAACTTCAGGATATCGCAACACCATGAACTTCTTCCTATAGACTTTAATGGAGTGCGCTTTATACCACATGCTGTGCACTGTATCATGTATACCTAATGCTGTGCACTGTATCATGTATACCACATGCTGTGCACTATATCATGTAGACCTCATGCTGTGCACTGTATCATGTATATCTCATGCTGTACACTGTATCATGTATACCTCATGCTGTGCACTGTATCATGTATACCTCATGCCGTGCACTGTATCATGTATACCTCATGCTGTGCACTTTATCATGTATACCACATGCTGTGCACTATATCATGTAGACCTCATGCTGTGCACTGTATCATGTATACCTCATGCTGTGCACTGTATCATGTATACCTCATGCCGTGCACTGTATCATGTACACCTCATGCTGTGCACTGTATCATATATACCACATGCCGTGCACTGTATCATGTATACCTCATCCTGTGCACTGTATCATGTATACCCCATGCTGTGCACTATATCATGTAGATCTCATGCTGTGCACTGTATCATGTATACCTCATGCTGTGCACTGTATCATGTATACCTCATGCCGTGCACTGTATCATGTATACCTCATGCTGTGCACTTTATCATGTATACCACATGCTGTGCACTATATCATGTAGACCTCATGCTGTGCACTGTATCATGTATACCTCATGCTGTGCACTGTATCATGTATACCACATGCCGTGCACTGTATCATGTATACCTCATGCTGTGCACTGTATAATGTATACCACATGCTGTGCACTATATCATGTAGACCTCATGATGTGCACTGTATCATGTATACCACATGCCGTGCACTGTATCATGTATACCACATGCCGTGCACTGTATCATGTATACCTCATGCTGTGCACTGCATCATGTATACCACATGCCATGCACTGTATCATGTATACCACATGCCGTGCACTGTATCATGTACACCTCATGCTGTGCACTGTATCATGTATACCACATGCCGTGCACTGTATCATGTATACCTCATGCTGTGCACTGTATCATGTATACCACATGCTGTGCACTATATCATGTAGACCTCATGATGTGCACTGTATCATGTATACCTCATGCCATGCACTATACCATGTATACCACATGCCGTGCACTGTATCATGTATACCTCATGCCGTGCACTATACCATGTATACCTCATGCTGTGCACTGTATCATGTATACCTCATGCCGTGCACTATATCATGTATACCTCATGCTGTGCACTGTATCATGTATACCTCATGCTGCGCACTGTATCATGTGTACCTCATGCTGTGCACTGTATCAAGTATTCCTCATGATGAGCACTGTATCATGTATACCTCATGCTGTGCACTATATCATGTATACCTCATGCTGTGCACTGTATCAAGTATACCTCATGCTGGGCACTGTATCAAGTATACCTCATGCTGAGCACTGTGTGATGTATACCTCATGTTGTGCACTGTATCATGTATTCCTCATGCCATGCACTGTATCAAGCATACCTCATGCTGAGCACTGTGTGATGTATACCTCATGCTGTGCACTGTATCATGTATTCCTCATGCCATGCACTGTATCATGTATACCTCATGCCGCGCACTGTATCATGTACACCTCATGCTGTGAGGTGTTTTAAAGTATGTTAAAACATTCATAAATAAAACTAATAAAATTCTTTGAATAATTAAGAATAATGCTGACTTAAACAATAACTTCGATAACAGCGTAGAATACTTACGTCATTGTTATAGGAAAGAAATCTTGCTGGGTAGAAGGAAATGCAGAACAATCGGTTGAACGTGGGCATTATTAGATTTTCCACCTAATCTTAAAACAAGCGTGTAGAAATCATAAAAAGCTTTTGCTCTTAAGAAGTATCTTGGTTTTTATTGCATTTGTGTCTCTCTATATTAAAGCTGATGGTGTTGTTTTATTTTCATTTATTTTATTTTTTTCTCTCACTTTAATAAAAAAATGTGCATAATTATGTCAGTACGTTAGGGTGTATATTTTCTCCCATTTTAATCGATTTGTTCTGTAAGGTTTTGCAGATATTTTTTTAAGCTGCAATCTATACTCCACATTGGAACTTATTCTTTGCTCTAACAAGAGAACGGGGTGCTATTGATTAAAGTGGAACTTAACTCTCAATTTTCAGATGTGAAGAGAGATGGGTACAAAATATTAATTGGTTCTGCAATTTTCCAGTTGTGATGTTGCAGTGAGTTTTTCCCACTAGATATTAGCTTCACGTATGGTTTTTTATTGAATCTGAGTTATAGTCTATCTATAATTGTTTCATGCTCTGCACTGTATCATGTATACCACATGCTGTGCACTTTATCTTATACCTCATGCTGTGCATTGTATCATGTATACCTCATGCTGTGTATGGTTTTTATTGAATCTGAGTTATAGTCTATCTATAATTGTTTCATGCTCTGCACTGTATCATGTATACCACATGCTGTGCACTGTATCATGTATACCTCATGCTGTGCACTGTATCATGTATACCTCATGCTGTGTATGGTTTTTATTGAATCTGAGTTATAGTCTATCTATAATTGTTTCATGCTCTGCACTGTATCATGTATACCACATGCTGTGCACTTTATCTTATACCTCATGCTGTGCATTGTATCATGTATACCTCATGCTGTGTATGGTTTTTATTGAATGTTTTTTTATTGAATCTGAGTTATAGTCTATCTATAATTGTTTCATGCTCTGCACTGTATCATGTATACCACATGCTGTGCACTATATCTTGTATACCTCATGCTGTGCACTGTATCATGTATACCTCATGCTGTGTATGGTTTTTATTGAATGGTTTTTATTGAATCTGAGTTATAGTCTATCTATAATTGTTTCATGCTCTGCACTGTATCATGTATACCACATGCTGTGCACTGTATCATGTATACCTCATGCTGTGCACTGTATCATGTATACCTCATGCTGTGTATGGTTTTTATTGAATGGTTTTTATTGAATCTTAGTTATAGTCTATCTATAATTGTTTCATGCTCTGCGCTGTATCATGTATACCACATGCTGTGCACTATATCTTGTATACCTCATGCTGTGCACTGTATCATGTATACCTCATGCTGTGTATGGTTTTTATTGAATGGTTTTTATTGAATCTTAGTTATAGTCTATCTATAATTGTTTCTATTTTAAGTTTCGATTTCTCTCTTTCTTTCTCTCTCTTGTTGATTTGTCTTTTATTCCTCCCAGTGGTTTGGACTGCATCCATATACTTAATCATGTAGATAAGATTAATACAAACAACTCCCATTACATAGAACAGCTTATAATCTCACTCCTCTGTCCCTTATCTTGGGATTCTATATATATAGAAACCCAGTAATCAAATATGTTAAAATACGAATTTGTGTGAATTATATGACCTTTACCTGACCTAGTTTAAGAATAAAAACACAACTTTATCAGTAACGTTAACATTGACAAGTATGTAAATATTACTCAACAAAGAAAAGGGGTAGAGTAATACCAACATTTACTTGCCATAACTTTGCTTTACTGACGCTAGCTTACTAGGAAGACGTTTTATTAGTGGTTTCTATCATTTTTATTTGGTTTTTAGCTGTTAAAATGGCTGTTGATAAAAATGACACAATCTAGCGATTTTCAAAGATGTCAGTTGTATGTTGAAATTAGTGGGTTTAAATTTTTGGCAGCCTCTAATAGATGTAAAGGTTCAAATTGCCCTTTACGACTGGTATTCCAAAATGTAAAAAGTATGTAAAACATACACATATAGCTAATAAACTCATATGAATTCATAATTAAGAATTACTCTGACTTAATATTTGTGATATATAACTTTGAATATATATAGAGTATATATATATATATATATATATATATATATATATATATATATATATATATATATATATATATATATATAGACACACACATATACATAGATAGAAAGTCTGGCACTCTCTTGCAAGCACAGAGCTAGATTGTAAAATAACATTTAAAGTTAAAATAACCTGTAATCTGAGGCTCCAGCTATTCCATAATCTTTTAAATAGCGCTTTCCAATTAATCCCTAGAAAATGGAAATAAACCACTACCCCATCGATCTCAGAGTGGATTGCACAAATCACCAATACTATCTCCTTAGAAAGATATACCTATATGGCCAGAGCCCAACTTCCCATGTATGATTCTATAAAATGTATATGAGGCGAATACATTAATGCCAAAAAGGGGTAATCTTACATGACAACTGGAGATTCCCTGCCTATACAACAAACAATGTAATATTAATATATTTTCTTTATGTTTTCTGTATTTAAAACCCATTCATGTCTATAATGATTGGTCATTGTACATACCATTATGTATGTTCATTTTCAGAATCTAATGCACAGTTTGTTTTGTATTTTATACAAATATATGTATATATAAAGCAAAATGGAAGAGTTAATTCGCCAAATGGTGAAAGGCCCAAGACCACTTCAAGGTCTGTTCCTCCCGGGGTCCCTAACCTAAAGTCACATAATGCATGCCTTCAACCAAACACACTGAGATACAAACAAGGGTGACACAGGCTCTTTGGAACTTCCCTAGACACATACAAAACACTGAAATGGACTCCACTCTCAAAACCGAACTGGGTACACATGTCTTGACCCTGAAAAATGTACAGACCAGGGTGCTCACCAGCACTCACAGCCAGCTGCACAGCTTTCGGTAGTGACTCAGGCAGTTAACCTGTCCACTGCAATGTCCTACACGTCTGGGACTAGACTGCTATATCTATAAAAATGCTAAATATCCAGCGAGGCACTCATATGATTTTTATTTTTTATTATGGCTTACCCTGTTACTCCCCAATTCAAGGCCATCTTTAAACCCTCAAATACTACTCACACACAAATTATTCCAAATACGGTAACATTTCGGGCAAACCCCACAATGCACAATAGTGTGTGTGTGTGTGTGTGTGTGTGTGTGTATATGTATGTATGTGTGTGTATATATATATATATATATATATATATATATCACAATATAAGGCAATTGCACTCTCCTGCTTTAAAGCACACAAGCAGTTTTGTTGTGAACATTTTAGGGGGAATTCTCCCCTTCCTCAGTCAAACAAATGTGAGAAACCCAACCCCCGAGTGCACAGGCAATTAGCTATTTCACCAGATAATTAGTATATACCTGAGCATATGTTTTTAACAAGTAATATTATCTGTGTTATTTATATAAGTGATGGCATGAGTTAATATACTTCAATGTGTATTTATCAATAATTTAAATAAATGTGCAATCATAAATGAGTGTACCTTCAAGTGTATCATATCTTAATGTATAATATAAAAATCACCTAATGTGTACACCTGCATAAAGGGACATGAAACCAAATTTTTTTCTTTTATGATTTAGAAAGAGCATGCAATTATAAACAACCATCTAATTTATTTCTATTATCTTATTTGCTTCATTCTCTTTATATCCTTTGCTGAAAAGCATATATCGATATGCTCAGTAGTTGCTGATTGGTGACTGCACATAGATGCCTTGTGTGATTGGCTCATCCATGTGCATTGCTATTTCTTTAACAAAGGAAATCTAAAGAATAAAACAAATTAGAAAATATAAGTAAATTGGAATGTTGTTTAAAATTGTATTCTCTATCTAAATCATGAAAGAAAAATTGGGGTTTAATGTCCCTTAAAGGGACAGTCTAGGCCAAAATAAACTTTCATGATTCAGATAGAACATGTAATTTTAAACAATTTTCCAATTTACTTTTATCACCAATTTTGCTTTGTTCTCTTGGTATTCTTAGTTGAAAGCTTAACCTAGGAGGTTCATGTGCTTATTTCTTAGACCTTGAAGCCCACCTCTTTCAGATTGCATTTTAACAGTTTTCACCACTGGAGGGTGTTAGTTGACATATTTCATATAGATACCACTGTGCTCGTGCACGTGAAGTAATCTGGGAGCAGGCACTGATTGGCTAGACTGCAAGTCTGTCAAAAGAACTGAAAAAAGGGGCAGTTTGCAGAGGCTTAGATACAAGATAATCACAGAGGTTAAAAGTACATTATTATAACTGTGTTGGTTATGCAAAACTGGGAAATGGGTAATAAGGGGATTATCTATCTTTTAAAAAAATAAAAATTCTGGTGTAGACTGTTCCTTTAAGGGATAGCTTACTTCAGCTACTACACCATACACAAAAACATAATTTATGCTTACCTGATAAATTCATTTCTCCTGTAGTGTAGTCAGTCCACGGGTCATCCATTACTTATGGGATTATAACTCCTCCCTAACAGGAAGTGCAAGAGGATCACCCAAGCAGAGCTGCTACATAGCTCCTCCCCTCTACGTCATATCCAGTCATTCGACCGAAACCATACGAGAAAGGAGAAACTATAGGGTGCAGTGGTGACTGGAGTTTAATTAAAATTTAGATCTGCCATAAAAACAGGGCGGGCCGTGGACTGACTACACTACAGGAGAAATGAATTTATCAGGTAAGCATAAATTATGTTTTCTCCTGTTAAGTGTAGTCAGTCCACGGGTCATCCATTACTTATGGGATACCAATACCAAAGCTAAAAGTACACGGATGACGGGAGGGATAAGGCAGGATCTTTACACGGAAGGAACCACTGCCTGAAGAACCTTTCTCCCAAAAACAGCCTCCGAAGAAGCAAAAGTGTCAAATTTGTAAAATTTTGAAAAAGTGTGAAGTGAAGACCAAGTTGCAGCCTTGCAAATCTGTTCAACAGAGGCCTCATTCTTAAAGGCCCAAGTGGAAGCCACAGCTCTAGTAGAATGAGCTGTAATCCTTTCAGGAGGCTGCTGTCCAGCAGTCTCATAGGCTAAACGTATTATGCTACGAAGCCAAAAAGAGAGAGAGGTAGCTGAAGCCTTTTGACCTCTCCTCTGTCCAGAATAAACGACAAACAGGGAAGAAGTTTGACGAAAATCTTTAGTTGCCTGTAAATAAAATTTCAGGGCACGGACGACGTCCAGATTGTGCAAAAGTCATTCCTTCTTTGAAGAAGGGTTAGGGCACAATGATGGAACAACAATCTCTTGATTGATATTTTTGTTAGTGACTACCTTAGGTAAGAACCCAGGTTTAGTACGCAGAACTACCTTATCTGAATGAAAAATCAGATAAGGAGAATCACAATGTAAGGCCGATAACTCAGAGACTCTTCGAGCCGAGGAAATAGCCATCAAAAACAGAACTTTCCAAGATAACAGCTTGATATCGATGGAATGAAGGGGTTCAAACGGAACACCTTGCAGAACGTTAAGAACTAAGTTTAAGCTCCATGGCGGAGCAACAGTCTTAAACACAGGCTTAATCCTAGCCAAAGCCTGACAAAAGGCCTGAACGTCTGGAACTTCTGCCAGACGTTTATGTAGAAGGATAGACAGAGCTGAAATCTGACCCTTTAACGAACTAGCAGATAAACCCTTTTCTAAACCCTCTTGTAGAAAAGACAATATCCTAGGAATCCTAACTTTACTCCATGAGTAACTCTTGGATTCGCACCAATACAAATATTTACGCCATATTTTATGGTAAATTTTCCTGGTAACAGGTTTCCTAGCCTGTATTAAGGTATCAATAACTGACTCCGAGAATCCACGCTTTGATAGAATCAAGCGTTCAATCTCCATGCAGTCAGCCTCAGAGAAACTAGATTTGGATGGTTGAAAGGACCCTGAATCAGAAGGTCCTGTCTCAGAGGCAGAGACCATGGTGGACAGGACGACATGTCCACTAGATCTGCATACCAGGTCCTGCGTAGCCACGCAGGCGCTATTAGAATCACCGATGCTCTCTCCTGTTTGATCCTGGCAATCAATCGAGGAAGCATCGGGAATGTTGGAAACACATAAGCCATGTTGAAGACCCAATGTGCTGTCAGAGCATCTATCAGCACCGCTCCCGGGTCCCTGGACCTGGATCCGTAACAAGGAAGCTTGGCGTTCTGGCGAGAAGCCATGAGATCCAGATCTGGTTTGCCCCAACGATGAAGCAGTTGGGCAAAGACCTCCGGATGAAGTTCCCACTCCCCCGGATGAAAAGTCTGGCGACTTAGAAAATCCGCCTCCCAGTTCTCCACGCCTGGGATGTGGATCGCTGACAGGTAGCAAGAGTGAGACTCTGCCCAGCGAATTACCTTTGAGACTTCCAACATCGCTAGGGAACTCCTGGTTCCTCCTTGATGGTTGATGTAAGCCACAGTCGTGATGTTGTCCGACTGAAATCTGATGAACCTCAGAGTTGCTAACTGAGGCCAAGCCAGAAGAGCATTGAAAATTGCTCTTAATTCCAGAATGTTTATTGGAAGGAGTCTCTCCTCCTGAGTCCATGATCCCTGAGCCTTCAGGGAATTCCAGACTGCGCCCCAACCTAGAAGGCTGGCGTCTGTTGTTACAATCGTCCAATCTGGCCTGCGGAAGGGCATCCCCTTGGACAGATGTGGCCGAGAAAGCCACCATAGAAGAGAATCTCTGGTCTCTTGATCCAGATTTAGCAGAGGGGACAAATCTGAGTAATCCCCATTCCACTGACTTAGCATGCATAATTGCAGTGGTCTGAGATGCAGGCGCGCAAATGGCACTATGTCCATTGCCGCTACCATTAAGCCGATTACCTCCATGCACTGAGCCACTGACGGGTGTTGAATGGAATGAAGGACACGGCAAGCATTTAGAAGTTTTGATAACCTGGCCTCCGTCAGGTAAATTTTAATTTCTACAGAATCTATAAGAGTCCCTAGAAAGGGAACTCTTGTAAGTGGCAATAGAGAACTCTTTTCTATGTTCACCTTCCACCCATGCGACCTTAGAAATGCCAGAACTATCTCTGTATGAGACTTGGCAGTTTGGAAACTTGACGCTTGTATCAGAATGTCGTCTAGGTACGGAGCCACCGCAATGCCTCGCGGTCTTAGTACCGCCAGAAGAGAGCCCAGAACCTTTGTAAAGATTCTTGGAGCCGTAGCTAGCCCGAAGGGAAGAGCTACAAACTGTTAATGCCTGTCTAGGAAGGCAAATCTTAGATACCGGTAATGATCCTTGTGAATCGGTATGTGAAGGTAAGCATCCTTTAAATCCACTGTGGTCATGTACTGACCCTCTTGGATCATGGGTAGGATGGTTCGAATAGTTTCCATTTTGAACGATGGAACTCTTAGGAATTTGTTTAGGATCTTTAAGTCCAAAATTGGTCTGAAGGTTCCCTCTTTTTTGGGAACCACAAACAGATTTGAATAGAATCCTTGCCCGTGTTCCGACCGCGGAACTGGTTGGACCACCCCCATTAGTAAGAGGTCTTGTACGCAGCGTAGAAACGCCTCTTTCTTTATTTGGTTTGCTGACAACCTTGAAAGATGAAATCTCCCTTGTGGAGGAGAAGCTTTGAAGTCCAGAAGATATCCCTGAGATATAATTTCCAACGCCCAGGGATCCTGGACATCTCTTGCCCAAGCCTGGGCAAAGAGAGAAAGTCTGCCCCCCACTATATCCGTTTCCGGATAGGGGGCCCTCACTTCATGCTGTCTTAGGGGCAGCAGCAGGTTTTCTGGCCTGCTTGCCCTTGTTCCAGGACGAGTTAGCTTTCCAACCCTGTCTGAAGCGAGCAACAGTTCCTTCCTGTCTTGGAGCAGAGGAAGTTGATGCTGCTCCTGCCTTGAGGTTACGAAAGGCACGAAAATTAGACTGTTTAGCCTTTGGTTTGGCCCTGTCTTGAGGCAGAGCATGGCCCTTACCTCCAGTAATGTCAGCGATAATTTCTTTCAAGCCGGGCCCGAATAAGGTCTGCCCTTTGAAAGGAATATTAAGCAGTTTAGATTTAGAAGTCACATCAGCTGACCAGGATTTAAGCCACAGCGCTCTGCACGCTTGAATGGCGAATCCGGAGTTCTTAGCCGTAAGTTTGGTTAAGTGTACTACGGCATCAGAAATAAATGAATTAGCTAGCTTAAGGGCTTTAAGCTTGTTTATAATCTCATCCAATGGAGCTGTGCTAAGGGTCTCTTCCAGAGACTCAAACCAGAATGCCGCCGCAGCAGTGACAGGCGCGATGCAAGCAAGGGGTTGTAATATAAAACCTTGTTGAACAAACATTTTCTTAAGGTAACCCTCTAACTTTTTATCCATTGGATCTGAAAAAGCACAGCTATCCTCCACCGGGATAGTGGTGCGCTTAGCCAGAGTAGAAACTGCTCCCTCCACCTTAGGGACCGTCTGCCATAGGTCCCATGTAGTGGCATCTATTGGAAACATTTTTCTAAATATAGAAGGGGGTGAAAAGGGCACACCGGGTCTATCCCACTCCTTGTTAACAATTTCTGTAAGCCTTTTAGGTATAGGAAAAACGTCAGTACACGTCGGTACCGCAAAATATTTATCCAGCCTACATACTTTCTCTGGGATTGCAACCGTGTTACAATCATTCAGAGCTGCTAATACCTCCCCTAGTAATACGCGGAGGTTCTCAAGCTTAAATTTAAAATTTGAAATCTCTGAATCCAGTTTACTTGGATCAGACCCGTCACCCACAGAATGAAGCTCTCCGTCCTCATGTTCTGCAAATTGTGACGCAGTATCAGACATGGCTCTACTATTATCAGCGCGCTCTGTTCTAACCCCAGAGTAATCGCGTTTACCTCTTAATTCTGGCAATTTAGATAATACTTCAGTCATAACATTAGCCATGTCTTGCAAAGTGATTTGTATGGGCCGCCCTGATGTATTTGGCGCCACAAAATCACGCACCTCCTGAGCGGGAGGCGAAGGTACTGACACGTGAGGAGAGTTAGTCGGCATAACTTCCCCCTCGTTGTCTGGTGATAATTTTTTAACATATAAAGTTTGACTTTTATTTAAAGTGACATCTATACTCCACACTGGCCTTTAAACATAGTGAACAAACAGATTCATCTGTGTCAGACATGTTTAAACAGACTAGCAATGACACTAGCAAGCTTGAAAAAAACTTTTAAATAAATTTACAAGCTATATAAAAAACGCTACTGCGCCTTTAAGAAAAACAAAAAGGTGTCACAGTTGAATTAACAATGAACAAAATTAGTTAAAGCAACCAAATTTTTACAGTAAATGTATAAAGTTAGCAGAGGATTGCACCCACCAGCAAAAGGATGATTAACCCCTTAATACCCAAAACGGATAACAGCTGAATTAAAAAACGTTTTTATCACAGTCAAACACACTGTCACAGGTCTGCTGTGACTGATTACCTCCCTCAAAATGAATTTTGGAGACCCCTGGGCTCTGTAGTGACGTCCTGGATCATGGAGGATTAGAAGTAGGAAGACTCTGACTGAATTTTTAATGCGCAATAAAGCGATAAAATAGGCCCCTCCCACTCATATTACAAAAGTGGGGAAGCTCAGCAAACTGTTTTTGTGCAGAAAAAATGACAGCCATGTGGTAAAAATCATGCCCATAAAGTTTTTATCACCAAGTACCTCAGAAAAAAACGATTAACATACCAGTAAACGTTTTAAAATTGAAAATTATGAAGTGTTATTAATTAGCCTGCCTGCTAGTCGCTCTTACTGCAGTGAATGGCTCAAATATTACTTTAATTGGACAGTGTTTTCTAGTGAAATACCATTCCCCAGAAATACCTCAGAGTATACATACATATTTATCAGCCTGATTACCAGTCGCTACTACTGCATTGAAGGCTGCACTTACATTACATCGGTATTAGCAGTATTTTCTCAGTCAGTTCCATTCCTTAGAAAATAATTTACTGCACATACCTCCTTGCAGGTGGACCCTGCATGCTATCCCCTGTTCTGAAGTTACCTTACTCCTCAGATGGCTGAGACAGCAAGTGGATCTTAGTTACGGACCGCTAAGATAATAGAAAAACTCAGGGCAGATTCTTCTTCTAATGCTGCCTGAGAATAACAACTCACTCCGGTGCCGTTTAAAATAACAAACTTTTGATTGAAGAAATAAAAACTTAGTTAAAACACCACAGTCCTCTCACACGTCCTATCTTTAGTTAGGTGCAAGAGAATGACTGGTATGACGTAGAGGGGAGGAGGCTATGTAGCAGCTCTGCTTGGGTGATCCACTTGCACTTCCTGTTAGGGAGGAGTTATAATCCCATAAGTAATGGATGACCCGTGGACTGGACTACACTTAACAGGAGGAAATGTATATACACAGGCCCATGGACAATAAACATAACAATCCTAATAGATTGTATAGTATAGCCACACCTGTATATAACAAATAGCTTGCTGCAGCTACTCTGCTGCATATATATAGTGAAAAAAGTAACTCTATTTGCACCATTGATCACACAATGTGATCATTTTGATCTGACAAAACCATTCATACTACCTCTGTTTAAGTACCCAGACCATCCAAAAGAAACCGACTTACCCCTGATTTAACTGAATAAAGGGTTCTTCATTCATCATCAAAAAAAATTAATAAAGAAATGAAAGGGACACTCAAGTCAAAATTAAACTTTCATTATTCAGATAGAGAATGCAATTTTAAACAACTTTCCAATTTACTTCCATTAACAAAATGTGCACAGTATTTTTATTATTTAAACTTTTTGAGTCACCAGCTCCTACTGAGCATGTGCAAGAATAACAGAATAAACGTGTATGCATTTGTGATTGGCTGATGGCTGTCAAATGGTACAGAGGGAGTGGAAATAGACATAACTTTTAAAATTGTCAGAAAAAATCTACTACTCATTTGAAAGTTCAGACTAAGGGGCCGATTTATCATGAAAGTTAATTTGGACTTTACTGTCCCTTTAACATCAAAACCCCATTACCAGCTGATCATCAGTAAAGCCCCGCCTCCAACCACTATTGCATGAATGCCTTACCTGGTAACCTGATACCCATGTGATTGTCCTAAACCAGACCATATCTACAGCAATAGGGGAGTTCTATAACCATTATAAATACTAACACAATAATCAATGTAACTAATTTTAACCACAGCAGTAAACATTATGTTGCTAACTACACACCACATCTATCATAGTATAATCAAATCGTGTAATGATCCAAGTCCCACTATACCGCTGATGCCATAAGGGCTCTCCGCTCTCAACCAATCACATCACAGTGATCTCCAAAACGTGTGAATGCCCCAGCAAACATCCATGCTGTCAATCCATCTCCAATACCAATGTTGTGTGATATTGAGATTATGAGTTGGTATGAGCCATATTAACCTGTTGTTATGTGCACAATGGTATAGTCAGGAAGTGCCTCTTGCATAGTGTGTGTATAGCATTCTTATTAAAGTTTACAGTTATGAAGACCTGTGCTTGATCTCCTTATATAAACTAAGATAAAACATGGTGTCAGAATAAGGAGTTCTCTGCTTCCATCTGAACTGACAAGCAAGGACTTTGAGGAATCCATTAGAAATCTTTGCAGCAAATTGAAAGTGTGAGAGTCAAGGCTCTGGCAGAGTGACTACAGCTTCTTCTCATGAACTGAGTAAGTGCATCATAACTTGTACAACTGACTGATTCTAACAGCACTACAGACTTTTATATTAATATTGCATAATTCAGAACATTAAGATGGAAAAGTTAAATCCTCCACCAGAATTGAAAATGACTGGTAATATGGAAGATGCATGGCAGAGGTTTAAGCAAAGATTCCAGCAATATGTTAGAGCTATAGGAGCTCAGGAGCAAGATGATGAACAAAAGATTCCAGCTATATGTTAGAGCTATAGGAGCTCAGGAGCAAGATGATGAACAAAAGATTCCAGCTATATGTTAGAGCTATAGAGCTCAGGAGCAAGATGATGAACAAAAGATTCCAGCTATATGTTAGAGCTATAGGAGCTCAGGAGCAAGATGATGAACAAAAGATTTCCAGCTATATGTTAGAGCTATAGGAGCTCAGGAGCAAGATGATGAACAAAAGATTCCAGCTATATGTTAGAGCTATAGGAGCTCAGGAGCAAGATGATGAACAAAAGATTCCAGCTATATGTTAGAGCTATAGGAGCTCAGGAGCAAGATGATGAACAAAAGATTCCAGCTATATGTTAGAGCTATAGGAGCTCAGGAGCAAGATGATGAACAAAAGATTCCAGCTATATGTTAGAGCTATAGGAGCTCAGGAGCAAGATGATGAACAAAAGATTCCAGCTATATGTTAGAGCTATAGGAGCTCAGGAGCAAGATGATGAACAAAAGATTCCAGCTATATGTTAGAGCTATAGGAGCTCAGGAGCAAGATGATGAACAAAAGATTGCACTTTTTCTGACTGTAGCAGGATGAGCAGCAATAGATGTATACAACACCTTCACATTTACAGATGAAGAAAGGGATGTTTATCAGGTTGTTCTAGACAAATTTGAACAGTACTGTGTACCTAGACGCAATGAAACCTATGAAAGGTATCTTTTCAGATGTAGAATGCAGAATGAAGGCTATTGAGGAGTATGTAACAGACTTAAAACTGAAGAGTAGATCATGTAATTATGGAGCAATGTGTAACTCATTAATCAGAGACCAGTTAGTCATGGGCTGCAGAAATATAAGGGTTAAAGAACACTTGCTCAGAGAGAAAGATTTAACACTGGAAAAGGAAGTAGAAATTTGTCAAAGTTCAGAGGCAGCACAGGAACAAGTGTGCACACTCTGCCACAGTACAGCAGCAACACCAGTAATGTCAGTTACAGTGGGGAAAAACAAAGTGCATCCACATTATGAAAATAAAATGAAAGGAAAAAGTCTTATCACACAAACAGCAAATTCACAGCCTGAATCAGACTGGCTATGTACCAGATGTGGAAAGCAGCATGGTATAAGACAATAAAAATTAGTTAAAGGGACATAATACTCATATGCTAAATCACTTGAAACTGATGCAGTATAACTGTAAAAAGCTGACAGGAAAATATCACCTGAGCATCTCTATGTAAAAAAGGAAGATATTTTACCTCACAATCTCCTCAGCTCAAGCAGAGTAAGTTCTGTGTAAAAAGTTATACTCAGCTGCTCCCAGCTGCAGGTAAAAAAACTAAAAAAAATGAAGAAATGAACAGCAGCCAATCAGCATCAGCAGTGCTGAGGTCATGAACTCTTTTACTGTGATCTCATGAGATTTGACTTAAAGGGACCTTAAACACTTGTCATTAGGGTTTTGTGTTTTTTTTATTCATAATGTTTTTTTTCAGTTTTTAAAATGCAAATCCCTTTTTTTTATTATAGGTGTTCTATTTATTTTATTTTTTTTTACATTTATCTGACCGCTCTGTGCAGATATGGGTGAAAGTGATGTTGCCAAAAACCGGAAGTCTGCTTATTGCTGTGAGCGTGCACACATATAGACATTGCGCTCACAGCATAACTATAAAAACTTACTGCTGCTATAGTTTGCAGCTATTACCTTCACTGCTAAAGCATATCTTTTGAACCGGCCTCAGGGATCCCCCAACACACTGTTACAGCTCAGAGTTTGTTTAGATCGGACCCTATTTTCAAAGGGTCTGATCTAAACAAACTCTGAAAGGCATAGGAAAGAAAAAAAATGTATGGCTTGAGCGGGACTCCGGGAGCTTGGAGAGAAAGGGGAGGGGTAGAAGGGTGACACAGCTTAGTGTGAAGATAACAGAATATATTTATGAGACAGCAGTCGCTGAGCTGAGGCTGTAACAGCGTGTTGGGGGATCCCTGAGGGCCGGTTATTCAAAAGATATACTTTAGCAGTGAAGGTAATAGCTGCAAACTTTATGGCAGGCAGTAGTTTTTTAGTTATGCTGTTGAGCGCGATGGTCTATATGTGTGCACGCTCACAGCAATAAGCAGGCTTCCGGTTTTTGGAAAAAAAAATGGAACACCTATAATAAAAACAAAAAGGATATGCATACCACACGCCCCAACTATCCTATCTCACTTAGATGTCAGGCTTACTGGGTATGGCGTGTAGAACCATACGTTACCTAGAATACGGAACTAAACAAGAAAAGAAAAACCAAAACTTCCCTTTAGACAAACCACTACACATCCCCGGGAATGTGACAATACACAGCTAAAGTATGATTACTGGGCAAATCTGACCCCTATACAGGGCTAATCGACCCACTTTGAATGTTATTTGTCCTCTGAACAATCGCGTGTAATTGCGCTCACAAACATGTTAAATGAAAACTGTGTTGTGGTTTGGTTTTGTATGCTCATTGTTAATAAAAATTTACTTAAAAAAAACAAAAAAACAAAAAGGATTTGCAAGGGAGTGCGCATCCAGTCTATATAGACAACGCACGTTACAACATGGCGGCTAGCACCGCTTTCAGTAGGCAGTGGTTTAGGGGTAATATTGAGACTGAAAAATAATTGAGCAGAGGCTAGGTAAATAAACAAAGTAAGCAACAACGTTTAAAGCAATACAAAAACGTTTTAAAAAAAAGTTAATCACAGAAAAAAAAATGGTGTTTAGGGTCCCTTTAACTCTAATGAGATTTCATAGTAAGCTTCCTTTACCTGATTGGTGAAATAATATGAGAGTGCACAATGCTCATCCCTTCTGCTGTCCTAGGACAGACACACTAAAATGCTGCTTAGAAATCCTTTACAATGGGAGGTGGCTACTGAGGAACTTTTGAGGTAAAATATCTTTCTTTTTTACATAGAGATGTTCAGGTGATATTTTCTAGACAGCTTTTTACAGCTATGCTGCATCACTTTCAAGTGTTTAAACATTTGGGTATTATGGCCCTTTAAACAGAACAGTGCGCCAAAAAAATAAAAAATGTTAATGTCAATCACAGAAATATATTAATATGACCAATGATGTATTGGTATGCAGGATTATTGTCATACAACCTGCATATAATGCTCGTGACAGTGCTAAGTAATAACTATTAAAATGATAGTTTGCAAGAATACTATTCATACAACTTGCATAGGGACATAACTGCAGTAAATTGTATTGAAAAAACACACAAATGTCCCCACAAAGTGTTCCAAAAAGAGTCACTTAGCTGGTACTAAAGTAGCAAGGCCTCTATAAAGTAGTTGGGAGAAAACACAAGTACAAATAAAGTGATCTCTAACACAGGAGAAGAGTTTGCTGGAGGGTGAGAGCCTATCTGCAACCTGCATTCCTGTAGGGAGAAAAACACAGCCAGTTCTATCCAAGAAGTGGATCTACCTCTGCAAGAGTGTGAGTCAGCTGGACAACTCTTAAGGTTCCAGAAGGCGTTTGTGACACTTCTCAAGTGTCTGGGAGCTTGTAAGTACCAGCCTAACTTGCTATTTGGGGGCCTGTTTTTTCCACTGATCAGGCACTATGTTGGCACCTTCTTCTTTATTTCATATATCTGGTATAAGACAATGTCAGGCTTATGGGCAAATCTGCAGAAAATGTGGAAAAAGGAATCAAAAGATGTGTAAAGCTAAAAAAACAGTTCACATTGTTGACCAGTCAGAAAGTGAGGAATCAGAAGAATTCTTTATTGGAATACTTGACTTAACCAAAGCTACAGGTAAGGAGTGGATCATTGAAGCTATTACAAATGGCACTAATATTGCTTACTAAGTAGATACAGGTACACAAGCTAATTTGATGCCTGAGAGCAAGTATCACCAACTGAAGAACAAACCAGAACTGCTGAAAAGCTCAGTTAAACTAAAGACATATAATGGGGATTTTATCCCAGTGCTTGGCAAGTGCAGTGTGTTCCTGGAATATGGAAATCAACGCATAAAATGAACATTCTGGTAGTTCCAGGAAAGAAGCCAGCTCTACTGGGTCTTCAAAGGTGTGAAACTTTAGGACTGATTAAAAGGATAAATGCCATTGATGGAACTAATAAAGAAGAGGACATAGAACATTTATTTACAGACTATGCTGAAGTATTTGAAGGAATAGTATGTCTTCCAATGCAACATAAAATACAACTAAAAGAAGGTTCTCGTCCAGTAGTGCATGCTATGCTAAATGTTCCAGTTGCTCTAAGGGATCGTCTTAAATGGGAACTTGCCAGGATGGAGGATAAAGGTATTATAAAGAAAATCAAGACACCTACTGAATGGGTTCATTCTATGGTGTTGGTGGAAAAATCGGACGGGGTCTCAGAATCTGTATTGATCCCAAGGAACTGAATAAAAGCATCTTAAGAGAACACTTCCACTTACCAACAAAACCAGAATTGCTTGGGGAGGTAAGTGGAGCAACTGTAATCAGTAAACTGGATGCATCCTCAGGATTTTGGCAAATTCCACTGGAGGAGGAAAGCATGAAACTCTGCACTTTCAATACTCCTTATGGGAGGTACTGTTACAAACGATTGCCCTTTGGCTTGTGTTCAGCACCAGAAGTGTTTCATAGTACCATGCAGCAACTTCTTGAACAAATACCAGGCACAACCGTATTCATTGATGATATTCTGATCTGGGTAAAACCAAGCAAGAACATGATGAAAGGCTAAATATGGTCTTAGATGTTGCTAAGGAGAATAATTTCAAGTTCAATAAGACAAAGTGTCAATTCAGAAAAACTTCAATTCAATATTTGGGAGAACAACTTACTGGAGGTGGTATTTTACCAGACATGAAAAAAATTAAGGCAATTACAGAAATGCCACAGCCAGAAAATAAGCAAGATATACAACGCTTACTAGGAATGGTGAATTACCTTGGCAAGTTCATACCTAATTTACCAGACAAAACTGTACTAATGCGACAACCCCCAAGGCAGAACACTGTGTGATCTGCGTTCTTATCGCAGAATCTGAAGGATCTCTGCAGAAAGAAACGGCAATGTCAGTGAGATTTTTTTTGGCCTGCACTTTTAATTTCTGCCTGCGGGTGTCACTGTTCCATTCTATCTCAATGGAAATAAATTTCCTCTATTTTCAATTTCCTCTCACTTCCTGATCTCCACTGCTGTACAGATAGCACATTGCTGAAAAGGTAAGTCAGGGCTTAACAAATGTATTCTAGGAGTATAGGAGCCAACCAAAATACTTAGACAACATTTTTTTTGTTCTTTAATAAGTGTGTGTGTATGTTGTATGTTGTGTGTATATATGGTGTGTGTGTGTATATATGGTGTGTGTATATATGGTGTGTGTGTGTATATATGGTGTATGTGTGTTTATATGGTGTGTGTGTGTGTATATGGTGTGTGTGTATGTATATGGTGTGTGTGTATATGTACAGGGAGTGCAGAATTATTAGGCAAATGAGTATTTTGACCACATCATCCTCTTTATGCATGTTGTCTTACTCCAAGCTGTATAGGCTCGAAAGCCTACTACCAATTAAGCATATTAGGTGATGTGCATCTCTGTAATGAGAAGGGGTGTGGTCTAATGACATCAACACCCTATATCAGGTGTGCATAATTATTAGGCAACTTCCTTTCCTTTGGCAAAATGGGTCAAAAGAAGGACTTGACAGGCTCAGAAAAGTCAAAAATAGTGAGATATCTTGCAGAGGGATGCAGCACTCTTAAAATTGCAAAGCTTCTGAAGCGTGATCATCTAACAATCAAGCGTTTCATTCAAAATAGTCAACAGGGTCGCAAGAAGCGTGTGGAAAAACCAAGGCGCAAAATAACTGCCCATGAACTGAGAAAAGTCAAGCGTGCAGCTGCCAAGATGCCACTTGCCACCAGTTTTGGGCCATATTTCAGAGCTGCAACATCACTGGAGTGCCCAAAAGCACAAGGTGAGCAATACTCAGAGACATGGCCAAGGTAAAGAAAGGCTGAAAGACGACCACCACTGAACAAGACACACAAGCTGAAACATCAAGACTGGCCAAGAAATATCTCAAGACTGATTTTTCTAAGGTTTTATGGACTGATGAAATGAGAGTGAGTCTTGATGGGCCAGATGGATGGGCGCGTGGCTGGATTGTAAAGGGCAGAGAGCTCCAGTCCGACTCAGACGCCAGCAAGGTGGAGGTGGAGCACTGGTTTGGGCTGGTATCATCAAAGATGAGCTTGTGGGGCCTTTTCGGGTTGAGGATGGAGTCAAGCTGAACTCCCAGTCCTACTGCCATTTTCTGGAAGACACCTTCTTCAAGCAGTGGTACAGGAAGAAGTCTGCATCCTTCAAGAAAAACATGATTTTCATGCAGGACAATGCTCCATCACACGCGTCCAAGTACTCCACAGTGTGGCTGGCAAGAAAGGGAATAAAAGAAGAAAATCTAATGACATGGCCTCCTTGTTCACCTGATCTGAACCCCATTGAGAACCTGTGGTCCATCATCAAATGTGAGATTTACAAGGAGGGAAAACAGTACACCTCTCTGAACAGTGTCTGGGAGGCTGTGGTTGCTGCTGCACGCAATGTTGATGGTGAACAGATCAAAACACTGACAGAATCCATGGATGGCAGGCTTTTGAGTGTCCTTGCAAAGAAAGGTGGCTATATTGGTCACTGATTTGTTTTTGTTTTGTTTTTGAATGTCAGAAATGTATATTTGTGAATGTTGAGATGTTATATTGGTTTGATATTAATGAGTTTTTTTGGGTTCATTGAGAACATGGTTGTTGTTCAATAATAAAATTAATCCTCAAAAATACAACTTGCCTAATAATTCTGCACTCCCTGTATATGGTGTGTGTGTATATGTATATGGTGTGTGTGTGTATATATGGTTTGTGTGTGTATATGGTGTATGTGTGTGTGTATATGGTGTGTGTGTATATGTATATGGTGTGTGTGTGTATATATGGTTTGTGTGTGTATATGGTGTATGTGTGTGTGTATATGGTGTGTGTGTATATCAGACATCCCAATTCTCCCTGAAGTTCAGGGAGTCTCCCTGATTGTAATAGCGACTCCCTGATGCCAGCAAATGGAGTGCAATCTCCCTGAAACTCCAAGCACCGTGATCCAACGTGGCCCAAATCCGGAAAAGTGTTTCTTTAAGGAATGCCTTTAGTTGCTGGGACATTATAGAACCCTTAAAGCATGCATGAGTAACCAAAAAGCCCCCACTGATTCTAATAAAACACAGATACTACCTTATTTACTGCACGTAATTAAACTTCGCATTCTAAAATATTTAAGCATTCAACAACAAGCGTGCGATCACTGGAAAATAGGTTCGTTTGTTGTATGTAGTTGTGCAAAAAAGCTACTTTTTAAAATGTTACTTTAGTGGAAAGCTACTTTAATGATAAGTCCCTATCTTATTTATGGTATGGTGGCACAGTAGTGGATGAAGCCACCTCCCTGAAATGAGTTTTTGCAGGTTGGGATGTCTGGTATATATATATATATATATATATATATATATATATGGTGTGTGTGTGTGTGTGTATACTGTATATATTGTGTGTGTATATACTGTGTGTGTGTATATAATGTGTGTGTATATGATGTGTGTGTATATGGTGTGTGTGTGTGTATATATGGTGTGTGTGTGTATATGTATATGGTGTGTGTGTGTGTGTATATGGTGTGTGCGTGTGTGTGTGTATATGGTGTGTGTGTGTGTATATATATATATATATGGTGTGTGTATATATATATGTATGTGTATGGTGTGTGTATATGGTGTGTGTATATGTATATGGTGTGTGTATATATGGTGTGTGTGTATATGTATATGGTGTGTGTGTGTATATGTATATGGTGTGTGTGTATGTGTGTATATATATATATATATATATATATATATATATATATAGTGTGTGTGTGTATATATGGTGTGTGTATATATATGTATATGGTGTGTGTATATGTATATGGTGTGTATATGGTGTGTGTGTATATGTATATGGTGTGTGTATATGTATATGGTGTGTGTATGGTGTGTGTGTATATGTATATGGTGTGTGTGTGTATATATGTATATGGTGTGTGTGCGTGTGTATATGGTGTATACACAGGCTGTACATGAACCTGTCCTCATGCACACCGAGTAAGGGCAACAAACACAGCAAAACCAGCTTTTTAAAGACACTGCAGAAAAAATTTCACTAAAAAAAATCTAATTGCAGAAAATGAAAAAAAGTTCTTCCTCTGGGGCGACAACTACTCAGAAAAAACTATGCCTGGGAATGGTCAGAGGATCACCAGAAAGAATAAAAGTTTTTAAAGGAAATGCTTACTACTGCACCAACTCTGCAATTCTTTGATCCAACAGCAAAAACAAAGTTGTCAACTGATGCTTCACAGAATGGATTGGGAGCAGTTCTATTTCAAAATCAAACTAAACCCACTGCAGCTTAACATGATGCTGACATATGTGTCCTCCAGAGTGAGATCTACAAATGCATTTTATATGGCTGTTCACCAAAGAGGGCTGCATTCTGCCTTTGGGCGAATAGTGCACATAGTGCAGAATTATATAACACTGCACTGAATGTAGCTAGCTCCCGCTACCAGACCAGAGCGGGAGCGAGCTAAATTCAATTTAATGGCACGATCGGGTTCGCTGTGACTAGACAGCATGCCCGTGATGCACTTACGAGAAAAAGACCGCTCAGTGAAGCCAAGAGCGGCGTTCTGGAAAATTTAAAGGGGCAGTCAACACCAACATTTTTGTTGTTTAAAAAGATAGATAATCCCTTTATTACCCATTCCCCAGTTTTGCATAACCAACACAGTTATAATAATACAATTTTTACCTCTGTAATTACCTTGTATATATGCCTTTGCAAACTACCCCCTTGTTTCAGTTCTTTTGACAGACTTGCATTTTAGCCAATCAGTGCTCGCTCCTAGGTAACTTCACGTGCGTGAGCTCAATGTTATCTATATGAAACACATGAACTAATGTCCTCTAATAGTGAAAAGCTGTCAAATGCATTTAGATTAGAGGCGGCCTTCAAGGTCTAAGAAATTAGCATATGAATCTCCTAGGTTTAGCTTTCAACTAAGAATACCAAGAGAACAAAGCAAAATTGGTAATAAAAGTAAATTGAAAAGTTGTTTAAAATGACATGCCCTATCAGAATCATGAAAGTTATTTTTGGCCTTGACTGTTCCTTTAACTTTGTAATAAAATGTGTTTGCAATCCTTTAATGGATAAAGTTGGCGCTAAGCTAATGTTATATAATTGTGCACTATGTGCAGAATTATATAACATTATTTTGTAGGTTTACTGTCTCTTTAAAGAAAAAAAATTGGATTAAGTATCCCTTTAAATTTAATATTTGAATAATGCAATATTCAAAATATTTTTTTAAATCAATATATTTGTATCTAGTATGTATAATTTTACTAAGTTCCCTCCCACATGAACTATTGAACTTCTGAATAGTATTTGTTAAATCAAATGTTAAATTCGAATTTTGGAATGTGGACATTCAATCTAATTATGAACATTCAAAAAGGAAACTAACAATCGAAAAACGGAATAACATTTGATTACAGAATTGTAATGTATTTTCCCTTTCATCAACATTTGATTGTCCAAAAGGAATGTCTACAGGGCTATTTGTTCATTCTACGACACAAATTGAACTTTCAGAACATTCGCCCATCCCTACTTCCCATAATATGTCAGAGCACCGATTGTTACAGAGAATGACACTGTCCGTGTCACTCTCTGTAATGATCCTCCGTTGGTGCCAAGTGGGAACGGTGGGAGGGAAGGAGGGGCCTACGCTACAGACAAAAATGTATCACTTGGAGGGGGGAGGGGAACCCTCACATTGCAGGAAAATATACAAAATAAATAATATAAAAAACAAACAAAAATAAAACAGTTTTTTTACTGGCTGCCAGTAACAAACATGAAACATGGCGATGGACAGTGGCCGGGTAAGAGAGCTGTTGGGGGGGGACCAGGGAGGTGGGAAGATGAGGAGGGACCCTTACACTACAGAAAATAATAATAATAATACAAATAATAATAATAATTATATATATATATATATATATATATATACACAGTGTATACAGTAAATAGAAGACAGCACTCTCTGGACTTAGAATATTGTGCAATAAATGCCTTTTATTTAAGTGACGTTTCAGGGAATACACGCCTTCATCAGACCAACCAATATATATATATATAAATACCTAAACTACCTACTGGCAGACCTAAGATGGTGATGACCAATAAGCGGGTGGGGAGAGGGATTTGGGATGGATCAGGTGGATATCAGGGATGGCAGGGTGATCTCTACAATACAGCAAAAATATACTTTGTGTGTGGCGCTTCTGTTTACTTACTATTGCAGATTTCATTCAAATGACTATTAGACACACGAAAGAATCGCTCACACTAAAAAAATTTTTTTTAATTACTTACATCCAATATTTTATAAAGGGGTTGTTCAGAGTTTGTTAAACAATATTCATTCACTCACTGTTGCCTATGTGGAATGTTTTCAGGGAAGCTGGACAGCAGTTTAAACTTAAATAAAGTTAAAAGTAGTAGATAGTACTACTGCTACAAGCCAGCAGAAGCACAAAAAAATATCGGCTAGATTACGAATTTTGCATTATGAGTGAAAAAGCAGCGTTATGGGTCATAACGCTGCTTTTTCACCTACCGCTGCTATTACGAGTCTTGTCAAAAAAGCTGTACTGCACACTTTTTTGGCCGTAACGCAAATTAACTAACGCATTTTTCAATGGGACTCCCATAGCGCCAATTTTACAAGCTTTTTCTGGGAGACCAAAAAGTGAGCGGTACAGCCCATACCGCAAGATTCATAACGCAATCTAAAGTCAGTAGTTATGAGTTTTACGCTACAAAGCTGTAGCATAAAACTCATAACTAAAGTGTTAAAATGTACACTAACACCCATAAACTACCTATTAACCCCTAAACCGAAATAAAATTATTAACCCATAATCTGCCGCTCCGGATATCGCCACCACTATAATAAACATATTAACCCCTAAACCGCCACACTCCCGCATCACAAACACTAGTTAAATATTATTAACCCCTAACCCTAACACCCCCTAATTTTAATATAATTAAAATAAATCTAAATAAAAATTACAATACCTAAATATTTCCTATTTAAAACTAAATACTTACCTATAAAATAAACCCTAAGCTAGGCTACAATATTACTTAGTTACATTGTATCTAGCTTAGGTTTTATTTTTATTTTACAGCTAAGTTTGTATTTATTTTAACTAGGTAGACAAGTTAGTAAATTATTAACTATTTACTAACTACCAATATTTTATAAAGGGGTTGTTCAGAGTTTGTTAAACAATATTCATTCACTCACTGTTGCCTATGTGGAATGTTTTCAGGGAAGCTGGACAGCAGTTTAAACTTAAATAAAGTTAAAAGTAGTAGATAGTACTACTGCTACAAGCCAGCAGAAGCACAAAAAAATATCGGCTAGATTACGAATTTTGCATTATGAGTGAAAAAGCAGCGTTATGGGTCATAACGCTGCTTTTTCACCTACCGCTGCTATTACGAGTCTTGTCAAAAAGCTGTACCGCACACCTTTTTTGGCCGTAACGCAAATTAACTAACGCATTTTTCAATGGGACTCCCATAGCGCCAATTTTACAAGCTTTTTTCTGGGAGGACCCAAAAAGTGAGCGGTACAGCCCATACCGCAAGATTCATAACGCAATCTAAAGTCAGTAGTTATGAGTTTTACGCTACAAAGCTGTAGCATAAAACTCATAACTAAAGTGTTAAAATGTACACTAACACCCATAAACTACCTATTAACCCCTAAACCGAAATAAAATTATTAACCCATAATCTGCCGCTCCGGATATCGCCACCACTATAATAAACATATTAACCCCTAAACCGCCACACTCCCGCATCACAAACACTAGTTAAATATTATTAACCCCTAACCCTAACACCCCCTAATTTTAATATAATTAAAATAAATCTAAATAAAAATTACAATACCTAAATATTTCCTATTTAAAACTAAATACTTACCTATAAAATAAACCCTAAGCTAGCTACAATATTACTTAGTTACATTGTATCTAGCTTAGGTTTTATTTTTATTTTACAGCTAAGTTTGTATTTATTTTAACTAGGTAGACAAGTTAGTAAATTATTAACTATTTACTAACTACCTAGTTAAATAAATACAAATTTACCTGTAAAATAAAACCTAACTAAAGTACATTTATTAAATACAATTATCTAAATTACAAAAAAAACACTAAATTACAGAAAATAAAAAAAATAATCAAATATTTAAACTAATTACACCTAATCTAATAGCCCTATCAAAATAAAAAAGCCCCCCCCCCAAATAAAAAAACCTAGCTTACACTAAACAGCCAATAGCCCTTAAAAGGGCCTTTTGCGGGGCATTGCCCCAAAGAAATCAGCTCTTTTACCTGTAAAAAATAATACAAACACCCCCCAACAGTAAAACCCACCGACCACACAACCAACCCCCCAAATAAAATACTATATAAAAAACCTAAGCTTCCCATTGCCCTGAAAAGGGCATTTGGATGGACATTGCCCTTAAAAGGGCATTTAGCTCTTTTGCAGCCCAAACCCTACTCTAAAAATAAAACCCACCCAAATAAACCCTAAAAAACCAAACACTAACCCCCGAAGATCCACTTACAGTTTTTGAAGACCGGACATCCATCCTCAACAAAGCCGGGAGAAGTCTTCATCCAAGCCAATAGGATTGAGCTCGCATTATTTTGGCAGAATTATATCAGCCAATTGGAATTCAAGGGACGCCATCTTGGATGACGTCATTTAAAGGAACCTTCATTCGAGAATAGCCGTGGAAAGAAGAGGATGCTCCGCGTCGGATGTCTTGAAGATGGAGCCGCTCTGCGCCGGATGAATTAAGATAGAAGATGCCGCCTGTATGAAGACTTCTGCCTGTCTGGAGGACCACTTCTGCCCGCTTGGATGAAGACTTCTCCCAGCTTCGTTGAGGACTTCTTGCCGCTTGGATGAAGACTTCTCCCGGCTTCTTTGATGATGGATGTCTGGTCTTCAAAAACTGTAAGTGGATCTTCGGGGGTTAGTGTTAGGTTTTTTTAAGGGTTTATTGGGTGGGTTTTATTTTTAGAGTAGGGTTTGGGCTGCAAAAGAGTTAAATGCCCTTTTCAGGGCAATGGGGAGCTTAGGTTTTTTAGATAGTATTTTATTTGGGGGGTTGGTTGTGTGGTCGGTGAGTTTTACTGTTGGATGGTGTTTGTATTATTTTTTTACAGGTAAAAGAGCTAATTTATTTGGGGCAATGCCCCGCAAAAGGCCCTTTTAAGGGCTATTGGCAGTTTGGTGTAGGCTAGGGTTTTTTTTATTTTGGGGGGGGGGGCTTTTTATTTTGATAGGGCTATTAGATTAGGTGTAATTAGTTTAAATATTTGATAATTTCTTTTATATTTTCTGTAATTTAGTGGGGGTTCTTTTGTGTAATTTAGATAATTGTATTTAATTAATGTATTGTATTGTAATGCTAGGTGTTAGTGTAGAACAGGTTAGGTTTTATTTTACAGGTAATTTTGTATTTATTTTAACTAGGTAGTTAGTAAATAGTTAATAACTATTTACTAACTAGTCTACCTAGTTAAAATAAATACAAAATTAGCTGTAAAATAAAAATAAAACCTAAGCTAGATACAATGTAACTATTAGTTATATTGTAGCTAGCTTAGGGTTTATTTTACAGGTAATTATTTAGTTTTAAATAGGAAATATTTAGGTAATAATTGTAATATTTATTTAGATTTATTTTAATTATAATAAAGTTAGGGGGTGTTAGACTTAGGGTGGCGGTTTAGGGGTTATTATATTTATTATAATGGCGGTGATGTTAGGAGCGGCAGATTAGGGGTTAATAAGTATAATGTAGGTGGCGGCAATGTCGGGGTCGGCAGATTAGGGGTGTTTATACGTGTTTTTTATGTTAGGTTTATTTTAAACATAACTTTTTCTTTCCCCATAGGAATCAATGGGGCTGTGTTACGGAGCTTTACGCTGCTTTTTTGCAGGTGTTAGGCTTTTTTTAGCCGGCTCTCTCCATTGATGTCTAAGGGGAAATCATGCACAAGCAGGTAAAACCATCTTACCGCAGCGCTGGTATTGGAGTGCGCTATGGTGCGGTATGGAGCTTAACGCTGCCATATTTCCAGCTAACGCAGGGTTTTTAGAAACCTGTAATAGCAGCGTTAGAAAAAAATGAGCGGTGCAATACTGTGCAAGTTATTACCACACCGCTCATAACGCAAAACTCGTAATCTAACCATATGTTATTTATTTTATGTTAATGGAGTCAGGATTGGTAAAAATAAATGTGAAGCTTGCATACTTATTGGCTGACACCAGACATTGCTGGATTATTATTGAATAGTGTAAATGTTAAGCCTTTCCTACCCTTTGGATTAATAGATTAAAATATTTGATTGAATTAACATTCCTTTTTGTCTTTATTGTATTACATTAATGCATTAGTTAATTTGTTGACTCATTGGACCACTCATTAATAATAACTATAATGAATACAAAAATAGCAAGATAGTACTACTGCTACAAGCCAGCAGAAGCACAAAAATGATTTTATTTATTTTATGTTAATGGAGTCAGGATTGGCAAAACTGAATGTGAAGCTTGCATACTTATTGGCTGACACCAGACATTGCTGGATTATTATTGAATAGTGTAAATGCTAAGCCTTTTCTACCCTTTGGATTAATAGATTTAATGATTTGATTGAATTAACATTCCTTTTTGTCTTTATTGCATTACATTAATGCATTAGTTAATTTGTTGACTCATTGGACTACTCATTAATAATAACTATGATGAACACAAAAATAGCAAGAATTTGTTGAAATTAACGCACAATGTATATGTCTAATGATTATTTAAATGGATTCAGATGGCTGAGAAATAAAACAAACAAAAAACAGTCATGTTGTATACAATATCATATAGCAGTTGGTCAATAACAATAAAAATGGGATTAAAAGAATTTATGAAAGAAATGTCCTTTGTCATAAAGTATCCCACAGGAAAATAAAATTTCTTCTGTAAATTCTGGTGACTACATTTTTTTGTTTATCCTAATTTTATTAATTTTATTTCACTTTGTGATTTATTATATAAATACCCTGCTATCTATACCTCTATCCCCTCTGTATCCTACCATCCATACCTCAGACCTCTCTGTATCCTACCATCTATATATCTGGCCCCTTTGTATCCTACCATCTATACCTCTGGCCCCTCTGTATCCTACCATCTATACCTCTGACCTCTCTGTATCCTACCATCCATACCTCTGACCTCTCTGTATCCTACCATCTATACCTCTGACCTCTCTGTATCCTACCATCTATACCTCTGACCTCTCTGTATCCTACAATCTATACCTCTGACCTCTCTGTATCCTACCATCTATACCTCTGACCTCTCTGTATCCTACCATCTATACCTCTGGCCCCTCTGTATCCTACCATCTATACCTCTGACCTCTCTGTATCCTACCATCTATACCTCTGACCTCTCTGTATCCTACCATCTATATATCTGGCCCCTTTGTATCCTACCATCTATACCTTTGACCCATCTGTATGCTACCATCTATACCTCTGGCCCCTCTGCATCCTACCATCTACACCTCTGGCCCCTCTGTATCCTACCAGCTACACCTCTGGCGCCTCTGTATCCTACTATCTCTATCTCTAGCCCCTTTGTATCACACAATTTATACCTCTGGCCCCTCTGTATCCTACCATCTATACCTCTATCCCCTCTGTATCCTACCATCTATACCTCTGGCCATCTGTATCCTACCATCTAGACCTCTGGCCCCTCAGTATCCTACAATTTATACCTCTGGCCCATCTGTATCATACCATCTATACCTCTGGCCATCTGTATCCTACCATCTAGACCTCTGGCGCCTTAGTATCCTACAATTTATACCTCTGGCCCTTTGTATCCTACCATCTATACCTCTGGCCCTTTGTATCCTACCATCTATACCTCTGGCCCATCTGTATCCTACCATCTACACATAAGCCCCTCTGAATCCTACCATCTATACCTCTGGTCCCATGTATCCTACCATCTATAACTCTGGCCCCTCTGTTTCCTACCATCTAGACCTCTGGCCCCTCTGTATCCTACCATCTACACCTCTGACTTCTCTATATTCTACCATATATACCTCTAAACACTCTATGTATTCTACCATCTATACCTCTGGCCATCTGTATCTTACCATCTATACCTCTATTCCCTCTGTATCCTACCATCTATACCTCTGGCCCCTCTATATTCTACAATCTACACCTCTGACCTCTCTGTATCCTGCAATCTATACATCTGGCCCCTATGTATCCTACCAGCTAGTCCTCTGTCCCCTCTGTATTCTACCACCTATACCTCTGGTCCCTCTGTATCCTACCATCTATACCTCTGCCCCTTTGTATCCTACCATCTACACCTAAGGCCCCTATGTATCCTACCATCTATACCTCTAGTCCCTTTGTATCCTGCAATCAGTACCCCTGGCCTCTCTGTATCCTATTATTTATACATCTTGTCTTTCTGTATCCTACCATCTATACCTGTGACACCTCTACCTCCTACCATTTATACCTCTGGCCCCTCTGTATCCTACCATCTACACCTAAGGCCCATCTATATTCTACCATCTATACCTCTGACCCTTCTTTATCCTACCATCTTTACCTATGACCCCTCTGTTTCCTTCCATCTGTACATTTGCCCCCTCTGTACCCTTCCATTTGTACCCCTGGCCCCTCTGCATCCTGCCATCTGTACACCTGGAAACTTTGTGTCATGCCATCGCTCCCCCATATCCATCCTCCCTGTTTCCTGACTTGGATACATCTGGTAGGTCTGTATCCTACCATCTCTACCCCTAATCCCAATGTATCCTTCCCTGTGTATCCTGTCATTTGTACCCTTAACCCCTAGGCATTCTGACATCTCTTCCCCTGCCCCCTCTGTATCCCATCAACTTTAAACCTGGACCTTCTGTACCTGCCAAGTCTACCATTGGCTCCTCTGTTTTTTTTCAATCTGTAAATATGGCTCATCTGTTTTCTAGCTTTTTTACCCATTTCTTCTCTGTATCCTGCAATCTGTACCACTGACCTTTGTGTATCCTACAATGTTTACCATTGCAGTCCACCTGTATCACTAATAACTCTAGCACACTGCTTTTTCTACCTCTGGCTCCTCTATATCTTACAATTTGTACCCCTAGCACATCTGTATTCTGCCATCTCAACCCCCGGTACATTTGTACACAGTCAACTATAGCCCTGGTATATCTGTACACAGTCAGTTATAACCCTGGTACGTCTGTACACAGCCAACTAAAGCCCTGGTACATCTGTACACAACCAACTAAAGCCCTGGTATATCTGTACACAGCCAACTAAAGCCCTGGTATATCTGTACACAGTCAACTATAGCCCTGGTATATCTGTACACAGTCAACTATAGCCCTGGTATATCTGTACACAGCCAACTAAAGCCCTGGTACGTCTGTACACAGCCAACTAAAGCACTGGTACATCTGTACACAACCAACTATAGCACTGGTACATCTGTACACAGTCAGCTATAACCCTGGTACCTCTGTACACAGTCAGCTATACCCCTGGTACGTCAATACACAGCCAACTATAGCCCTGGTATGTCTGTACACAGTCAGCTATACCCCTGGTACGTCTGTACACAACCAACTATAGCCCTGGTATATCTGTACACAGTCAGCTATAGCCTTGGTACGTCTGTACACAGCCAACTAAAGCCCTGGTACATCTGTACACAACCAACTATAGCACTGGTACATCTGTACACAGTCAGCTATAACCCTGGTACCTCTGTACACAGTCAGCTATACCCCTGGTACGTCAATACACAGCCAACTATAGCCCTGGTATGTCTGTACACAGTCAGCTATACCCCTGGTACGTCTGTACACAACCAACTATAGCCCTGGTATATCTGTACACAGTCAGCTATAGCCTTGGTACGTCTGTACACAGCCAACTAAAGCCCTGGTACATCTGTACACAACCAACTATAGCACTGGTACATCTGTACACAGTCAGCTATACCCCTGGTACCTCTGTACACAGTCAGCTATACCCCTGGTACGTCTGTACACAGCCAACTATAGCCCTGGTAAGTCTGTACACAGTCAGCTATACCCCTGGTACGTCTGTACACAGTCAGCTATACCCCTGGTACGTCTGTACACAGTCAGCTATACCCCTGGTACGTCTGTACACAGTCAGCTATACCCCTGGTACGTCTGTACACAGTAAGCTATACCCCTGGTACGTCTGTACACAGTCAGCTATACCCCTGGTATGTCTGTACACAGCCAACTATAGCCCTGGTAAGTCTGTACACAGTCAGCTATACCCCTGGTACGTCTGTACACAGTCAGCTATACCCCTGGTACGTCTGTACACAGTCAGCTATACCCCTGGTACGTCTGTACACAGTCAGCTATACCCCTGGTACGTCTGTACACAGTAAGCTATACCCCTGGTACGTCTGTACACAGTCAGCTATACCCCTGGTACGTCTGTACACAGTAAGCTATACCCCTGGTACGTCTGTACACAGTCAGCTATACCCCTGGTACGTCTGTACACAGCCAACTATAGCCCTGGTATGTCTGTACACAGTCAGCTATACCCCTGGTACGTCTGTACACAGTCAGCTATACCCCTGGTACGTCTGTACACCGTCAGCTATACCCCTGGTACCTCTGTACACAGTAAGCTATACCCCTGGTACGTCTGTACACAGTAAGCTATACCCCTGGTACATCTGTACACAGTAAGCTATACCCCTGGTACGTCTGTACACAGTCAGCTATACCCCTGGTACGTCTGTACACAGTCAGCTATACCCCTGGTACGTCTGTACACAGCCAACTATAGCCCTGGTAAGTCTGTACACTTACAACTCTACCACCTATGCTTTTGTATCCTGCCATCTGTACTTCTGGTCAATTTGTGTAATTTTTGCCCCTTAACTCTTTGTATCCTTCTATTAAGCATCTATAATCCCTTTGTATCATTCTATCTCTACCCCTAGCTCTAATGTATGCTGCCATCTCTACCCCTGACCCCTCTTTATTGTGCCATCTGCACCAATTGGCCCTTTACATTATTTCATCACCACCCGTGCTTCTTTAACCATCACTTTATATAAATACTATTAACAAATAAAATATAAAAATATGTAATAACTCATATTCCCATAATCCACAGCTTCCCAGAGGAAAAGGACAAATAAGGATACAAAAATATCAGAAATAGAACAGCTTAGAAAATGGATATGGAGAGAAAGAAGTGCAGATCGATCAAATATACAAACTCAGAAACGGAATGTCGTAGACAGATATTATTCCTCGCTCAGTGGACGTAGTGAAGGTGGAACAAGGGATGACATTGCATGTCCACCATGTCCTACAGCCAACACTGAGTCGGTGACACACACCAAACTGGAGTCAGCAAGGAGTACAGCAAGCACGGAGATAAGTAGCCACAGTGTCACACCTGTGACTACAAAAGCAATTGCAGAAACAACAGAAATAAACACAGAAAGCACAACTGAAAATGTACCAAAGACAACAAGTAGGACAACTGGGACACTGACACCAACTGTCAACGTCACACCAGCGATTCCTGAGACAACACAGAATCAAACATCAGAGAGTATCACACCAACCATTAATGAAAAACACACCACAGAAAGTGTCACAACGTCCAATAATAAGAAAACACTCACTACTACTAGTGAGACCATCACACCAGCCATTACTGATACAACACATCATATTACTAACGAGACCGTCACTCCAGCAATTACTGAGACAACACATCATAGTACTAGTGAGATGAGCACTCTAGCCTCTACTTTGACAACTGAACATAGTACTAATGAATTTGTCACTCCAACCACTACTGAGAAAACACCTATTAGTACAAGTGAGACCACACAACATAGTACTAGTGAGATGAGACCCCCAGCAACTACTGTGACAACAAAACCTAGTAATAATGAATCTGTAACTCTAACCACTACTGAGAAAACACCTATTAGTACAAGTGAGACCACACAACATAGTACTAGTGATATAAGCACACCAGCCACTACTGTAACAACTAAACATAGTACTAGTGAATCTGTCACTCCTACCACTACTGAGAAAACACATAGTACAAGTGAGACCACACACCAAAGTACTAGTGAGATGAGCACACCAACCACTACAGTGACAACTAAACATAGTACTAGTGAATCTGTCCCTCCAACCACTACTGAGAAAACACCTATTAGTACAAGTGAAACCACACACCATAGTACTAGTAATATGAACACACCAGCCACTAATGTAAAAACTAAACATAGTACTAGTAAATCTGTCACTCCAACCACTACTGAGAAAACACCTATTAGTACAAGTGAGACCACACATCAAACTACTAGTGAGATGAGCACACCAACCACTACAGTGACAACTAAACATAGTACTAGTGAATCTATCACTCCAATCACTACTGAGAAAAAACCTATTAGTACAAGTGAGACCACACATCAAACTACTAGTGAGACGAGCACACCAGCCACTACTGTGACAACTAAACATAGTACTAGTGAATCTGTCAATTCAACCACTACTGAGAAAACACATATTAGTACAAGTGAAACCAAACACCGTAGTACTAGTGAGATAAGCACACCAGCCACTACTGTAAACACTAAACATAGTACTAGTGAATCTGTCACTCAAACCACTGCTAAGAAAACACATTATACAATTGAGACCCCAGATCATAGTACTATTGAAACAAGTACACCAGCCACTACTGTGACAACTAAATATAGTACTAGTGAATCTATCACTCCAACCACAACTGAGAAAACACATAGTACAAGTGAGACAACACACCATAATACTAGTGAGACAAGCACACCAACCACTACTGTGACAACTAAACATAGTACTAGTGAATCTGTCACTCCAACCACTACTGAGAAAACACATAGTACAATTGAGACCACTCACCTTAGTACTAGTGAGATGAGCACACCAGCCACTACTGTGACAACTAAACATAGTACTAGTGAATCTGTCACTCCAACCACTACTGAGAAAACACAAAGTACAAGTGAGACCACACACCTTAGTACTAGTGAGACAAGCACACCAACCACTACTGTGACAACTAAATATAGTACTAGTGAATCTATCATTCCAACCTCTACTGTGAAAACACATAGTACAATTGAGACCACACACCATAGCACTAGTGAGACAAGCACACCAACCACTACTGTGACAACTAAACATAGTACTAGTGAATCTGTCCCTCCAACCACTACTGAGAAAACACAAAGTACAAGTGAGACCACACACCTTAGTACTAGTGAGACAAGCACACCAACCACTACTGTGACAACTAAATATAGTACTAGTGAATCTATCATTCCAACCTCTACTGTGAAAACACATAGTACAAGTGAGACCACACACCATAGTACTAGTGAGATGAGCACACCAACCACTACTGTGACAAGTAAGCATAGCACTAGTGAATTTGTCACTGCAACCACTACTGAGAAAACACATAGTACAATTGAGACCACACACCTCAGTACTAGTGAGATGAGCACACCAGCCACTACTGTGACAACTAATCATAGTACTAGTGTATCTGTCCCTCCCACCACTACTGAGAAAAAAACTATTAGTTCAAGTGAGACCACACACCATAGTACTAGTGAGAGGAGCACACCAACCACTACTGTGACAACTAAACATAGTACTAGTGAATCTATCACTCCAACCACTACTGAGAAAACACATAGTACAAGTGAGTCCACATACCATAGTACTAGTAAGATGAGCACACCAACCACTACTGTGACAACTAAACATAGTACTAGTGAATCTGTCACTCCAACCACTACTGAGAAAACACATAGTACAAGTGAGACCACACACCTTAGTACTAGTAAGATGAGCACACCAACCACTACTGTGACAACTAAACATAGTACTAGTGAATCTGTCACTCCAACCACTACTGAGAAAACACATAGTACAAGTGAGACCACACACCTTAGTACTAGTGAGATGAGCACACCAACCACTACTGTGACAACTAAACATAGTACTAGTGAATCTGTCACTCCAACCACTACTGAGAAAACACATAGTACAAGTGAGACCACACACCATAGCACTAGTGAGACAAGCACACCAACCACTACTGTGACAACTAAAAATATTACTAGTGAATCTATCATTCCAACCTCTACTGTGAAAACACACAGTACAAGTGAGACCACACACCATAGTACTAGTGAGATGAGCACACCAACCACTACTGTGACAACTAAATATAGTAATGGTGAATCTGTCACTCCAACCACTACTGAGAAAACACATAGTACAAGTGAGACCAAACACCACAGTATTAGTGAGATGAGCACACCAACCACTACTGTGACACGTAAACATAGCACTAGTGAATTTGTCACTGCAGCCACTACTGAGAAAACACATAGTACAATTGAGACCACACACCTCAGTACTAGTGAGATGAGCACACCAGCCACTACTGTGACAACTAAACATAGTACAAGTGAATCTGTCACTCCAACCACTACTGAGAAAACACATAGTACAAGTGAGACCACACACCATAGTACTAGTGAGATGAGCACACCAACCATTACTGTGACAACTAAACATAGTACAAGTGAATCTGTCACTCCAACCACTACTGAGAAAACACATAGTACAAGTGAGACCACACACCAAAGTACTAGTGAGACAAGCACACCAACCACTACTGTGACAACCAAACATAGCACTAGTGAATCTGTCCCTCCAACCACTACTGAGAAAAAAACTATTAGTACAAGTGAGACCACACACCATAGTACTAGGGAGACGAGCACACCAACCACTACTGTAACAACAAAACATAGTACTAGTGAATCTGTCACTCCAACTACCACTGAGAAAACACATAGTACAAATGAGACCACACACCATAATACTAGTGAGATGAGCACACCAACCACTCCTGTGATAACTAAACCCATCACAAGTGAATCTGTCACTCCAATCACTACTGAGAAAACACCTAGTACAAGTGAGACCACACACCATAATACTAGTGAGATGAGCACACCAACCACTCCTGTGATAACTAAACCCATCACAAGTGAATCTGTCACTCCAATCACTACTGAGAAAACACATAGTACAAGTGAGACCACACACCATAGTACTAGTGAGACAAGCACACCAACCACTACAGTGACAACTAAACATAGTACTAGTGAATCTGTCACTCCAACCACTACTGAGAAAACACATAGTACAAGTGAGACCACACACCTTAGTACTAGTGAGACAAGCACACCAACCACTACTGTGACAACTAAATATAGTTCTAGTGAATCTGTCCCTTCAACCACAACTGAGAAAACACAAAGTACAAGTGAGACCACACACCAAAGTACTAGTGAGACAAGCACACCAACCACTACTGTGACAACTAAATATAGCACTAGTGAATCTGTCCCTCCAACCACTACTGAGAAAAAAACTGTTAGTACAAGTGAGACCACACACCATAGTACTAGTGAGACAAGCACACCAACCACTACTGTGAAAACAAAACATAGTACTAGTGAATCTGTCCCTCCAACCACTACTAAGAAAACAGATAGTACAAGTGAGACCTCACACCTTAGTACTAGTGAGATGAGGACACCAGCCACTACTGTGACAACTAAACATAGTACTAGTGAATCTGTCACTCCAACCACTACTGAGAAAACACATAGTACAAGTGAGACCACACACCTTAGTACTAGTGAGAAGAGCACACCAGCCACTACTGTGATAACTAAACATAGTACTAGTAAATCTGTCAATCCGATCACTACTGAGAAAACACATAGTGCAAGTGAGACCACACTCCAAAGTACTAGTGAGACAAGCACACCAACCACTACTGTGACAACTAAACATAGCACTAGTGAATCTGTCCCTCCAACCACTACTGAGAAAACACATAGTACAAGTGAGACCACACACCTTAGTACTAGTGAGATGAGCATACCAACCACTACACAGACAACTAAACATAGCACTAGTGAATTTGTCCCTCCAACCACTACTGAGAAAACACATAGTACAAGTGAGACCACACACATTAGTACTAGTGAGACAAGCACACCAGCCACTACAGTAACAACTAAACATAATACTAGTGAATCTGTCACTCCAACCACTACTGAGAAAACACATAGTACAAGTGAGACCACACACCAAAGTACTAGTGAGACAAGCACACCAACCACTACTGTGACAACCAAACATAGTACTAGTGAATCTGTCCCTCCAACCACTACTGAGAAAACACATAGTACAAGTGAGACCACACACCAAAGTACTAGTGAGACAAGCACACCTACCACTACTGTGACAACTAAACATAGTACAAGTGAATCTGTCACTCCAACCACTAATGAGAAAACACATAGTACAAGTGAGACCACACACCATAGTACTAGTGAGACGAGCACACCAACCACTAATGTGACAACTAAACCCATTACAAGTGAATCTGTCACTCCAACCACTACAGAGACAACACCTATTAGTACAAGTAAGACCACACACCATAGTACTAGTGAGACGAGCACACCAACCACTACAGTGACAACTAAACATAGTACTAGTGAATCTGTCACTCCTACCACTACTGAGAAAACACATAGTACAAGTGAGACCACACACCATAGTACTAGTGAGACAAGCACACCAGCCACTACTGTGACAACTAAACATAGTACTAGTGAATCTGTCACTCCTACCACTACTGAGAAAACACATAGTACAAGTGAGACCACACACCAAAGTACTAGTGAGACAAGCACACCAGCCACTACTGTGACAACTAAACATAGCACTAGGGAATCTGTCCCTCCAACCACTACTGAGAAAACACATAGTACAAGTGAGACCACACACCTTAGTACTAGTGAGATGAGCATACCAACCACTACTGTGACAACTAAACATAGCACTAGGGAATCTGTCCCTCCAACCACTACTGAGAAAACACATAGTACAAGTGAGACCACATACCTTAGTACTAGTGAGATGAGCATACCAGCCACTACAGTAACAACTAAACATAGTACTAGTGAATCTGTCACTCCAACCACTACTGAGAAAACACATAGTACAAGTGAGACCACACACCAAAGTACTAGTGAGACAAGCACACCAACAACTACTTTGACAACTAAACATAGTAATAGTGAATCTGTCCCTCCAACCACTACTGAGAAAAAAACTATTAGTACAAGTGAGACCACACACCATAGTACTAGGGAGACGAGCACAGCAACCACTACTGTGACAACTAAACATAGTACTAGTGAATCTGTCACTCCAACTACCACTGAGAAAACACATAGTACAAGTGAGACCACACACCTTAGTACTAGTGAGACAAGCACACCTACCACTACTGAGACAACCAAACATAGTACTAGTGAATCTGTCACTCCAACTACCACTGAGAAAACACATAGTACAAGTGAGACCACACACCATAATACTAGTGAGATGAGCACACCAGCCACTACTGTGATAACTAAACCCATCACAAGTGAATCTGTCACTCCAATCACTACTGAGAAAACACCTAGTACAAGTGAGACCACACACCATAGTACTAGGGAGAAGAGCACACCAACCACTACAGTGACAACTAAACATAGTACTAGTGAATCTGTCACTCCAACCACTACTGAGAAAACACATAGTACAAGTGAGTCCACTCACCTTAGTACTAGTGAGATGAGCACACTAACCACTACAGTGACAACTAAACATAGTACCAGTGAATCTGTCACTCCAACCACTACTGAGAAAACACATAGTACCAGTGAGACCACACACCATAGTACTAATGAGACAAGCACACCAACCACTACTGTGACAACTAAATATAGTACTAGTGAATCTGTCCCTCCAACCACTACTGAGAAAAAAACTGTTAGTACAAGTGAGACCACACACCATAGTACTAGTGAGACAAGCACACCAACCACTCCTGTGATAACTAAACCCATCACAAGTGAATCTGTCCCTCCAACCACTACAGAGACAAAACCTATTAGTACAAGTAAGACCACACACCATAGTACTAGTGAGATGAGCACACCAGCCACTACTGTGACAACTAAACATAGCACTAGTGAATTTGTCCCTCCAACCACTACTGAGAAAACACATAGTACAAGTGAGACCACACACCTTAGTACTAGTGAGACAAGCACACCAGCCACTACAGTGACAACTAAAAATAGTACTAGTGAATCTGTCACTCCTACCACTACTGAGAAAACACATAGTACAAGTGAGACCACACACCTTAGTACTAGTGAGACAAGCACACCAACCACTACTGTGACAACTAAACATAGCACTAGTGAATCTGTCCCTCCAACCACTACTGAGAAAACACATAGTACAAGTGAGACCACACACCTTAGTACTAGTGAGATGAGCATACCAGCCACTACAGTAAGAACTAAACATAGTACTAGTGAATCTGTCACTCCAACCACTACTGAGAAAACACGTAGTACAACTGAGACCACACACCAAAGTACTAGTGAGACAAGCACACCAACCACTACTGAGACAACCAAACATAGCACTAGTGAATCTGTCCCTCCAACCACTACTGAGAAAACACATAGTACAAATGAGACCACACACCATAGAACTAGTGAGACAAGCACACCAACAACGACTTTGACAACTAAACATAGTAATAGTGAATCTGTCACTCCAATCACTACTGAGAAAACACCTAGTACAAGTGAGACCACACACCATAGTACTAGTGAGAAGAGCACACCAACCACTACAGTGACAATTAAATATAGTACTAGTGAATCTGTCACTCCAACCACTACTGAGAAAACACATGGTACAAGTGAGACCACACACCAAAGTACTAGTGAGACAAGCACACCAACCACTACTGTGACAACTAAATATAGTACTAGTGAATCTGTCCCTCCAACCACTACTGAGAAAAAAACTATTAGTACAAGTGAGACCACACACCATAGTACTAGTGAGATGAGTACACCAACCAGTCCTGTGATAACTAAACCCATCACAATTGAATCTGTCCCTCCAACCACTACAGAGACAAAACCTATTAGTACAAGTAAGACCACACACCATAGTACTAGTGAGATGAGTACACCAGCCACTACTGTGACAACTAAACATAGTACTAGTGAATCTGTGACTCCTACCACTGCTGAGAAAACACATAGTACAAGTGAGACCACACACCTTAGTACTATTGAGATGAGCACACCAACCACTACAGTGACAACTAAACATAGTACTAGTGAATCTGTCACTCCAACCACTACTGAGAAAACACATAGTACAAGTGAGACCACACACCAAAGTACTAGTGAGACAAGTTCACCAACCACTACTGTGACAACTAAACATAGCACTAGTGAATCTGTCCCTCCAACCACAACTGAGAAAACACAAAGTACAAGTGAGACCACACACCAAAGTACTAGTGTGACAAGCACACCAACCACTACTCTGACAACTAAACATAGTACTAGTGAATCTGTCACTCCAACCACTACTGAGAAAACACCTAGTACAAGTGAGACCACACACCATAGTACTAGTGAGACAAGCACACCAACCACTACTGTGACAACTAAACATAGTACTAGTGAATCTGTCACTCCAACCACTACTGAGAAAACACATAGTACAAGTGAGTCCACTCACCTTAGTACTAGTAAGATGAGCACACCAACCACTACAGTGACAACTAAACATAGTACCAGTGAATCTGTCACTCCAACCACTACTGAGAAAACACATAGTACAAGTGAGACCACACACCAAAGTACTAGTGAGACAAGCACACCAACCACTACTGTGACAACTAAATATAGTACTAGTGAATCTGTCCCTCCAACCACTACTGAGCAAAAAACTATTAGTACAAGTGAGAGCACACACCATAGTACTAGTGAGACAAGCACACCAACCAGTCCTGTGATAACTAAACCCATCACAAGTGAATCTGTCCCTCCAACCACTACAGAGACAAAACCTATTAGTACAAGTAAGACCACACACCATAGTACTAGTGAGATGAGTACACCAGCCACTACTGTGACAACTAAACATAGTACTAGTGAATCTGTGACTCCTACCACTGCTGAGAAAACACATAGTACAAGTGAGACCACACACCTTAGTACTATTGAGATGAGCACACCAACCACTACAGTGACAACTAAACATAGTACTAGTGAATCTGTCACTCCAACCACTACTGAGAAAACACATAGTACAAGTGAGACCACACACCAAAGTACTAGTGAGACAAGTTCACCAACCACTACTGTGACAACTAAACATAGCACTAGTGAATCTGTCCCTCCAACCACAACTGAGAAAACACAAAGTACAAGTGAGACCACACACCAAAGTACTAGTGTGACAAGCACACCAACCACTACTCTGACAACTAAACATAGTACTAGTGAATCTGTCACTCCAACCACTACTGAGAAAACACCTAGTACAAGTGAGACCACACACCATAGTACTAGTGAGACAAGCACACCAACCACTACTGTGACAACTAAACATAGTACTAGTGAATCTGTCACTCCAACCACTACTGAGAAAACACATAGTACAAGTGAGTCCACTCACCTTAGTACTAGTAAGATGAGCACACCAACCACTACAGTGACAACTAAACATAGTACCAGTGAATCTGTCACTCCAACCACTACTGAGAAAACACATAGTACAAGTGAGACCACACACCAAAGTACTAGTGAGACAAGCACACCAACCACTACTGTGACAACTAAATATAGTACTAGTGAATCTGTCCCTCCAACCACTACTGAGCAAAAAACTATTAGTACAAGTGAGAGCACACACCATAGTACTAGTGAGACAAGCACACCAACCAGTCCTGTGATAACTAAACCCATCACAAGTGAATCTGTCCCTCCAACCACTACAGAGACAAAACCTATTAGTACAAGTAAGACCACACACCATAGTACTAGTGAGATGAGTACACCAGCCACTACTGTGACAACTAAACATAGCACTAGTGAATTTGTCCCTCCAACCACTACTGAGAAAACACATAGTACAAGTGAGACCACACACCTTAGTACTAGTGAGACAAGCACACCAGCCACTACAGTGACAACTAAACATAGTACTAGTGAATCTGTCACTCCAACCACTACTGAGAAAACACATAGTACAAGTGAGACCACACACCAAAGTACTAGTGAGACAAGCACACCAACCATTACTGTGACAACTAAACATAGCACTAGTGAATCTGTCCCTCCAACCACAACTGAGAAAACACAAAGTACAAGTGAGACCACACACCAAAGTACTAGTGTGACAAGCACACCAACCACTACTCTGACAACTAAACATAGTACTAGTGAATCTGTCACTCCAACCACTACTGAGAAAACACCTAGTACAAGTGAGACCACACACCATAGTACAAGTGAGAAGAGCACACCAACCACTACAGTGACAACTAAACATAGTACTAGTGAATCTGTCACTCCAACCACTACTGAGAAAACACATAGTACAAGTGAGTCCACTCACCTTAGTACTAGTGAGATGAGCACACCAACCACTACAGTGACAACTAAACATAGTACCAGTGAATCTGTCACTCCAACCACTACTGAGAAAACACATAGTACAAGTGAGACCACACACCAAAGTACTAGTGAGACAAGCACACCAGCCACTACTGTAACAACTAAATATAGTACTAGTGAATCTGTCCCTCCAACCACTACTGAGAAAAAAACTATTAGTACAAGTGAGAGCACACACCATAGTACTAGTGAGACAAGCACACCAACCAGTCCTGTGATAACTAAACCCATCACAAGTGAATCTGTCCCTCCAACCACTACAGAGACAAAACCTATTAGTACAAGTAAGACCACACACCATAGTACTAGTGAGATGAGTACACCAGCCACTACTGTGACAACTAAACATAGCACTAGTGAATTTGTCCCTCCAACCACTACTGAGAAAACACATAGTACAAGTGAGACCACACACCTTAGTACTAGTGAGACAAGCACACCAGCCACTACAGTGACAACTAAACATAGTACTAGTGAATCTGTCACTCCAACCACTACTGAGAAAACACATAGTACAAGTGAGACCACACACCAAAGTACTAGTGAGACAAGTTCACCAACCACTACTGTGACAACTAAACATAGCACTAGTGAATCTGTCCCTCCAACCACAACTGAGAAAACACAAAGTACAAGTGAGACCACACACCAAAGTACTAGTGTGACAAGCACACCAACCACTACTCTGACAACTAAACATAGTACTAGTGAATCTGTCACTCCAACCACTACTGAGAAAACACATAGTACAAGTGAGACCACACACCTTAGTACTAGTGAGGCGAGCACACCAACCACTACTGTGACAACTAAACATAGTACTAGTGAATCTGTCCCTCCAACCACTACTGAGAAAAAACCTAGTACAAGTGAGACCACACACATTAGTACTAGTGAGACAAGCACACCAACCAATACTGTGACAACTAAACATAGTACTAGAGAATCTGTCACTCCAACCACTACTGAGAAAACACATAGTACAAGTGAGACCACACACCATAGTACTAGTGAAAAGAGCACACCAACCACTACAGTGACAACTAAACATAGTACTAGTGAATCTGTCACTCCAACCACTACTGAGAAAGCACATAGTACAAGTGAGTCCATTCACCTTAGTACTAGTGAGACAAGCACACCAACAACTACTATTAGAAATAAACATAGTACTATTGAATTTGTCCCGCCAACCACTACTGAGAAAACACATAGTACAAGTGAGACCAAACACCACAGTATTAGTGAGATGAGCACACCAACCACTACTGTAATAACTATACCTATCACAAGTGAATCTGTCAATGCAACCACTACTGAGACAACACATAGTACAAGTGAGACCACACACCTTAGTACTAGTGAGACAAGCACACCTACCACTACTGTGACAACTAAACATAGTACAAGTGAATCTGTCACTCCAACCAGTAATGAGAAAACACATAGTACAAGTGAGACCACACACCATAGTACTAGTGAGACAAGCACACCAACCACTACTGTGACAACTAAACCCATTACAAGTGAATCTGTCACTCCAACCACTACAGAGACTAAACCTATTAGTACAAGTAAGACTACACACCATAGTACTAGTGAGATGAGTACACCAGCCACTACTGTGACAACTAAACATAGTACTAGTGAATCTGTGACTCCTACCACTGCTGAGAAAACACATAGTACAAGTGAGACCACACACCTTAGTACTATTGAGATGAGCACACCAACCACTACTGTGACAACTAAACATAGTACTAGTAAATCTGTCACTCCTACCACTACTGAGAAAACACATAGTACAAGTGAGACCACACACCAAAGTACTAGTGAGACAAGCACACCAACCACTACTGTGACAACTAAACATAGCACTAGTGAATCTGTCCCTCCAACCACTACTGAGAAAACACATAGTACAAGTGAGACCACACACCTTAGTACTAGTGAGATGAGCACACCAACCACTACACAGACAACTAAACATAGCACTAGTGAATTTGTCCCTCCAACCACTACTGAGAAAACACATAGTACAAGTGAGACCACACACCTTAGTACTAGTGAGATTAGCACACCAACCACTACACAGACAACTAAACATAGCACTAGTGAATTTGTCCCTCCAACCACTACTGAGAAAACACATAGTACAAGTGAGACCACACACCTTAGTACTAGTGAGACAAGCACACCAGCCACTACAGTAACAACTAAACATAGTACTAGTGAATCTGTCCCTCCAACCACTACTGAGAAAACACATAGTACAAGTGAGACCACACACCATAGAACTAGTGAGACAAGCACACCAACATCTACTTTGACAACTAAACATAGTACTAGTGAATCTGTCCCTCCAACCACTACTGAGAAAAAAACTATTAGTACAAGTGAGACCACACACCATAGTACTAGGGAGACGAGCACACCAACCACTACTGTAACAACTAAACATAGTACTAGTGAATCTGTCACTCCAACTACCACTGAGAAAACACATAGTACAAGTGAGACCACACACCATAGTACTAGTGAGAAGAGCACACCAACCACTACTGTGACAACTAAACATAGTACTAGTGAATCTGTCACTCCAACCACTACTGAGAAAACACATAGTACAAGTGAGACCACACACGATAGTACTAGGGAAACGAGCACACCAGCCACTACAGTGACAACTAAACATAGTACTAGTGAATCTGTCACTCCAACCACTACTGAGAAAACACATAGTACAAGTGAGTCCACTCACCTTAGTACTAGTGAGATGAGCACACCAACCACTACAGTGACAACTAAACATAGTACCAGTGAATCTGTCACTCCAACCACTACTGAGAAAACACATAGTACAAGTGAGACCACACACCAAAGTACTAGTGAGACAAGCACACCAACCACTACTGTGACAACTAAATATAGTACTAGTGAATATGTCCCTCCAACCACTACTGAGAAAAAAACTATTAGTACAAGTGAGACCACACACCATAGTACTAGTGAGACAAGCACACCAACCAGTCCTGTGATAACTAAACCCATCACAAGTGAATCTGTCCCTCCAACCACTACAGAGACAAAACCTATTAGTACAAGTAAGACCACACACCATAGTACTAGTGAGATGAGTACACCAGCCACTACTGTGACAACTAAACATAGCACTAGTGAATTTGTCCCTCCAACCACTACTGAGAAAACACCTAGTACAAGTGAGACCACACACCATAGTACTAGTGAGATGAGTACACCAGCCACTACTGTGACAACTAAACATAGCACTAGTGAATTTGTCCCTCCAACCACTACTGAGAAAACACATAGTACAATTGAGACCACACACCTTAGTACTAGTGAGACAAGCACACCAGCCACTACAGTGACAACTAAACATAGTACTAGTGAATCTGTCCCTCCAACCACTTCTGAGAAAACACATAGTACAAGTGAGACCACACACCAAAGTACTAGTGAGACAAGTTCACCAACCACTACTGTGACAACTAAACATAGCACTAGTGAATCTGTCCCTCCAACCACAACTGAGAAAACACAAAGTACAAGTGAGACCACACACCAAAGTACTAGTGTGACAAGCACACCAACCACTACTCTGACAACTAAACATAGTACTAGTGAATCTGTCACTCCAACCACTACTGAAAAAACACATAGTACAAGGGAGACCACACACCATAGTACTAGTGAGAAAAGCACACCAACCAATACTGTGACAACTAAACATAGTACTAGAGAATCTGTCACTCCAACCACTACTGAGAAAACACATAGTACAAGTGAGACCACACACCATAGTACTAGTGAGATGAGCACACCAACTACTACTGTGACAACTAAACATAGTACTAGTGAATCTGTCCCTCCAACCACTTCTGAGAAAACACAGAGTACAAGTGAGACCACACACCAAAGTACTAGTGAGACAAGTTCACCAACCACTACTGTGACAACTAAACATAGCACTAGTGAATCTGTCCCTCCAACCACAACTGAGAAAACACATAGTACAAGTGAGACCACACACCTTAGTACTAGTGTGACAAGCACACCAACCACTACTCTGAGAACTAAACATAGTACTAGTGAATCTGTCACTCCAACCACTACTGAGAAAACACATAGTACAAGGGAGACCACACACCATAGTACTAGTGTGACAAGCACACCAACCACTACTCTGAGAACTAAATATAGTACTAGAGAATCTGTCACTCCAACCACTACTGAGAAAACACATAGTACAAGTGAGACCACACACCTTAGTACTAGTGAGATGAGCACACCAGCCACTACTATTAGAAATAAACATAGTACTATTGAATTTGTTCCGCCAACCACTACTGAGAAAACACATAGTACAAGTGAGACAACACACCATAGTACTAGTGAGATGAGCACACCAGCCACTACTGTGACAACTAAACATAGTACAAGTGAATCTGTCACTCCAACCAGTAATGAGAAAACACATAGTACAAGTGAGACCACACACCATAGTACTAGTGAGACAAGTTCACCAACCACTACTGTGACAACTAAACCCATTACAAGTGAATCTGTCACTCCAACCACTACAGAGACTAAACCTATTAGTACAAGTAAGACTACACACCATAGTACTAGTGAGATGAGTACACCAGCCACTACTGTGACAACTAAACATAGTACTAGTGAATCTGTGACTCCTACCACTGCTGAGAAAACACATAGTACAAGTGAGACCACACACCTTAGTACTATTGAGATGAGCACACCAACCACTACTGTGACAACTAAACATAGCACTAGTGAATCTGTCCCTCCAACCACTACTGAGAGAACACATAGTACAAATGAGACCACACACCTTAGTACTAGTGAGATGAGCATACCAACCACTACACAGACAACTAAACATAGCACTAGTGAATTTGTCCCTCCAACCACTACTGAGAAAACACATAGTACAAGTGAGACCACACACCTTAGTACTAGTGAGACGAGCACACCAGCCACTACAGTAACAACTAAACATAGTACTAGTGAATCTGTCACTCCAACCACTACTGAGAAAACACATAGTACAAGTGAGACCACACACCAAAGTACTAGTGAGACAAGCACACCAACCACTACTGAGACAACCAAACATAGCACTAGTGAATCTGTCCCTCCAACCACTACTCAGAAAACACATAGTACAAGTGAGACCACACACCATAGAACTAGTGAGACGAGCACACCAATCACTACAGTGACAACTAAACCTAGCACAAGTGAATATGTCACTCCAACCACTACTGAGAAAAAAACTATTAGTACAAGTGAGACCACACACCATAGTACTAGGGAGACGAGCACACCAACCACTACTGTAACAACTAAACATAGTACTAGTGAATCTGTCACTCCAACTACCACTGAGAAAACACATAGTACAAGTGAGACCACACACCATAGTACTAGTGAGAAGAGCACACCAACCACTACAGTGACAACTAAACATAGTACTAGTGAATCTGTCACTCCAACCACTACTGAGAAAACACATAGTACAAGTGAGTCCACTCACCTTAGTACTAGTGAGATGAGCACACCAACCACTACAGTGACAACTAAACATAGTACCAGTGAATCTGTCACTCCAACCACTACTGAGAAAACACATAGTACAAGTGAGACCACACACCAAAGTACTAGTGAGACAAGCACACCAACCACTACTGTGACAACTAAATATAGTACTAGTGAATCTGTCCCTCCAACCACTACTGAGAAAAAAACTATTAGTACAAGTGAGACCACACACCATAGTACTAGTGAGACAAGCACACCAACCAGTCCTGTGATAACTAAACCCATCACAAGTGAATCTGTCCCTCCAACCACTACAGAGACAAAACCTATTAGTACAAGTAAGACCACACACCATAGTACTAGTGAGATGAGTACACCAGCCACTACTGTGACAACTAAACATAGCACTAGTGAATTTGTCCCTCCAACCACTACTGAGAAAACACATAGTACAATTGAGACCACACACCTTAGTACTAGTGAGACAAGCACACCAGCCACTACAGTGACAACTAAACATAGTACTAGTGAATCTGTCCTTCCAACCACTTCTGAGAAAACACATAGTACAAGTGAGACCACACACCAAAGTACTAGTGAGACAAGTTCACCAACCACTACTGTGACAACTAAACATAGCACTAGTGAATCTGTCCCTCCAACCACAACTGAGAAAACACAAAGTACAAGTGAGACCACACACCAAAGTACTAGTGTGACAAGCACACCAACCACTACTCTGACAACTAAACATAGTACTAGTGAATCTGTCACTCCAACCACTACTGAGAAAACACATAGTACAAGGGAGACCACACACCATAGTACTAGTGAGACAAGCACACCAACCACTACTGTGACTACTAAATATAGTACTAGAGAATCTGTCACTCCAACCACTACTGAGAAAACACATAGTACAATTGAGACCTCACACCTTAGTACTAGTGAGACAAGCACACCAGCCACTACAGTGACAACTAAACATAGTACTAGTGAATCTGTCCCTCCAACCACTTCTGAGAAAACACATAGTACAAGTGAGACCACACACCAAAGTACTAGTGAGACAAGTTCACCAACCACTACTGTGACAACTAAACATAGCACTAGTGAATCTGTCCCTCCAACCACAACTGAGAAAACACAAAGTACAAGTGAGACCACACACCAAAGTACTAGTGTGACAAGCACACCAACCACTACTCTGACAACTAAACATAGTACTAGTGAATCTGTCACTCCAACCACTACTGAGAAAACACCTAGTACAAGTGAGACCACACACCATAATACTAGTGAGATGAGCACACCAACCACTACTGTGACAACTAAACATAGTACTAGTGAATCTGTCACTCCAATCACTACTGAGAAAACACATAGTACAAGTGAGTCCACTCACCTTAGTACTAATGAGAAGAGCACACCAACCACTACAGTGACAACTAAACATAGTACTAGTGAATCTGTCACTCCAACCACTACTGAGAAAACACATAGTACAAGTGAGTCCACTCACCTTAGTACTAGTGAGATGAGCACACCAACCACTACAGTGACAACTAAACATAGTACCAGTGAATCTGTCACTCCAACCACTACTGAGAAAACACATAGTACCAGTGAGACCACACACCAAAGTACTAGTGAGACAAGCACACCAACCACTACTGTGACAACTAAATATAGTACTAGTGAATCTGTCCCTCCAACCACTACTGAGCAAAAAACTATTAGTACAAGTGAGAGCACACACCATAGTACTAGTGAGACAAGCACACCAACCAGTCCTGTGATAACTAAACCCATCACAAGTGAATCTGTCCCTCCAACCACTACAGAGACAAAACCTATTAGTACAAGTAAGACCACACACCATAGTACTAGTGAGATGAGTACACCAGCCACTACTGTGACAACTAAACATAGCACTAGTGAATTTGTCCCTCCAACCACTACTGAGAAAACACATAGTACAAGTGAGACCACACACCTTAGTACTAGTGAGACAAGCACACCAGCCACTACAGTGACAACTAAACATAGTACTAGTGAATCTGTCACTCCAACCACTACTGAGAAAACACATAGTACAAGTGAGACCACACACCAAAGTACTAGTGAGACAAGCACACCAACCACTACTGTGACAACTAAACATAGTACTAGTGAATCTGTCACTCCAACCACTACTGAGAAAACACCTAGTACAAGTGAGACAACACACCAAAGTACTAGTGAGACAAGCACACCAACCACTACTCTGACAACTAAACATAGTACTAGTGAATCTGTCACTCCAACCACTACTGAGAAAACACCTAGTACAAGTGAGACCACACACCATAGTACTAGTGAGAAGAGCACACCAACCACTACAGTGACAACTAAACATAGTACTAGTGAATCTGTCACTCCAACCACTACTGAGAAAACACATAGTACAAGTGAGTCCACACACCAAAGTACTAGTGAGATGAGCACACCAACCACTACAGTGACAACTAAACATAGTACCAGTGAATCTGTCACTCCAACCACTACTGAGAAAACACCTAGTACAAGTGAGACCACACACCAAAGTACTAGTGAGACAAGCACACCAACCACTACTGTGACAACTAAATATAGTACTAGTGAATCTGTCCCTCCAACCACTACTGAGAAAAAAACTATTAGTACAAGTGAGACCACACACCATAGTACTAGTGAGACAAGCACACCAACCACTACTGTGACAACTAAATATAGTTCTAGTGAATCTGTCCCTCCAACCACTACTGAGAAAACACATAGTACAAGTGAGACCTCACACCATAGTACTAGTGAGACAAGCACACCAACCACTACTGTGACAACTAAACATAGCACTAGTGAATCTGTCCCTCCAACCACAACTGAGAAAACACAAAGTACAAGTGAGACCACACACGAAAGTACTAGTGTGACAAGCACACCAACCACTACTCTGAGAACTAAACATAGTACTAGAGAATCTGTCACTCTAACCACTACAGAGAAAACAGATAGTACAAGTGCGACCACACACCATAGTACTAGTGAGACAAGCACACCTACCACTACTGTGACAACTAAACATAGTACAAGTGAATCTGTCACTCCAACCAGTAATGAGAAAACACATAGTACAAGTGAGACCACACACCATAGTACTAGTGAGACAAGTTCACCAACCACTACTGTGACAACTAAACCCATTACAAGTGAATCTGTCACTCCAACCACTACAGAGACTAAACCTATTAGTACAAGTAAGACAACACACCATAGTACTAGTGAGATGAGTACACCAGCCACTACTGTGACAACTAAACATAGTACTAGTGAATCTGTGACTCCTACCACTGCTGAGAAAACACATAGTACAAGTGAGACCACACACCTTAGTACTAGTGAGATGAGCACACCAACCACTCCTGTGATAACTAAACCCATCACAAGTGAATCTGTCACTCCAATCACTACTGAGAAAACACCTAGTACAAGTGAGACCACACACCATAGTACTAGTGAGACGAGCACACCAACCACTACAGTGACAACTAAACATAGTACTAGTGAATCTGTCACTCCAACCACTACTGAGAAAACACATAGTACAAGTGAGTCCACTCACCTTAGTACTAGTGAGATGAGCATACCAACCACTACACAGACAACCAAACATAGCACTAGTGAATCTGTCCCTCCAACCACTACTGAGAAAACACATAGTACAAGTGAGACCACACATCAAAGTACTAGTGAGACAAGCACACCAACCACTACTGTGACAACTAAATATAGTACTAGTGAATCTGTCCCTCCAACCACTACTGAGAAAAAAACTATTAGTACAAGTGAGACCACACACCATAGTACTAGTGAGACAAGCACACCAACCACTCCTGTGATAACTAAACCCATCACAAGTGAATCTGTCCCTCCAACCACTACAGAGACAAAACCTATTAGTACAAGTAAGACCACACACCATAGTACTAGTGAGATGAGTACACCAGCCACTATTGTGACAACTAAACATAGCACTAGTGAATTTGTCCCTCCAACCACTACTGAGAAAACAGATAGTACAATTGAGACCACACACCTTAGTACTAGTGAGACAAGCACACCAACCACTACAGTGACAACTAAACATAGTACTAGTGAATCTGTCCCTCCAACCACTTCTGAGAAAACACATAGTACAAGTGAGACCACACACCAAAGTACTAGTGAGACAAGTTCACCAACCACTACTGTGACAACTAAACATAGCACTAGTGAATCTGTCCCTCCAACCACAACTGAGAAAACACAAAGTACAAGTGAGACCACACACCAAAGTACTAGTGTGACAAGCACACCAACCACTACTCTGACAACTAAACATAGTACTAGTGAATCTGTCACTCCAACCACTACTGAGAAAACACATAGTACAAGGGAGACCACACATCATAGTACTAGTGAGACAAGCACACCAACCAATACTGTGACAACTAAACATAGTACTAGAGAATCTGTCACTCCAACCACTACTGAGAAAACACATAGTACAATTGAGACCACACACCTTAGTACTAGTGAGACAAGCACACCAGCCACTACAGTGACAACTAAACATAGTACTAGTGAATCTGTCCCTCCAACCACTTCTGAGAAAACACATAGTACAAGTGAGACCACACACCATAGTACTAGTGAGACAAGCACACTAACCACTACTGTGACAACTAAACCCATTACAAGTGAATCTGTCACTCCAACCACTACAGAGACAAAACCTATTAGTACAAGTAAGACCACACACCATAGTACTAGTGAGATGAGTACACCAGCCACTACTGTGACAACTAAACATAGTACTAGTGAATCTGTGACTCCTACCACTGCTGAGAAAACACATAGTACAAGTGAGACCACACACCTTAGTACTATTGAGATGAGCACACCAACCACTACAGTGACAACTAAACATAGTACTAGTGAATCTGTCACTCCTACCACTACTGAGAAAACACATAGTACAAGTGAGACCACACACCATAATACTAGTGAGATGAGCACACCAACCACTCCTGTGATAACTAAACCCATCACAAGTGAATCTGTCACTCCAATCACTACTGAGAAAACACATAGTACAAGTGAGTCCACTCACCTTAGTACTAGTGAGATGAGCACACCAACCACTACAGTGACAACTAAACATAGTACCAGTGAATCTGTCACTCCAACCAATACTGAGAAAACACATAGTACAAGTGAGACCACACACCAAAGTACTAGTGAGACAAGCACACCAACCACTACTGTGACAACTAAATATAGTACTAGTGAATCTGTCCCTCGAATCACTACTGAGAAAAAAACTATTAGTACAAGTGAGAGCACACACCATAGTACTAGTGAGACAAGCACACCAACCACTCCTGTGATAACTAAACATAGTACTAGTGAATCTGTCACTCCAACCACTACTGAGAAAACACATAGTACAAGTGAGACCACACACGATAGTACTAGGGAAACGAGCACACCAGCCACTACAGTGACAACTAAACATAGTACTAGTGAATCTGTCACTCCAACCACTACTGAGAAAACACATAGTACAAGTGAGTCCACTCACCTTAGTACTAGTGAGATGAGCACACCAACCACTACAGTGACAACTAAACATAGTACCAGTGAATCTGTCACTCCAACCACTACTGAGAAAACACATAGTACAAGTGAGACCACACACCAAAGTACTAGTGAGACAAGCACACCAACCACTACTGTGACAACTAAATATAGTACTAGTGAATATGTCCCTCCAACCACTACTGAGAAAAAAACTATTAGTACAAGTGAGACCACACACCATAGTACTAGTGAGACAAGCACACCAACCAGTCCTGTGATAACTAAACCCATCACAAGTGAATCTGTCCCTCCAACCACTACAGAGACAAAACCTATTAGTACAAGTGAGACAACACACCATAGTACTAGTGAGATGAGCACACCAGCCACTACTGTGACAACTAAACATAGCACTAGTGAATTTGTCCCTCCAACCACTACTGAGAAAACACATAGTACAAGTGAGACCACACACAATAGTACTAGTGAGATGAGCACACCAACCACTCCTGTGATAACTAAACCCATCACAAGTGAATCTGTCACTCCAATCACTACTGAGAAAACACATAGTACAAGTGAGTCCACTCACCTTAGTACTAGTGAGATGAGCACACCAACCACTACAGTGACAACTAAACATAGTACCAGTGAATCTGTCACTCCAACCACTACTGAGAAAACACATAGTACAAGTGAAACCACACACCAAAGTACTAGTGAGACAAGCACACCAACCACTACTGTGACAACTAAATATAGTACTAGTGAATCTGTCCCTCGAATCACTACTGAGAAAAAAACTATTAGTACAAGTGAGACCACACACCATAGTACTAGTGAGACGAGCACACCAGCCACTACTGTGACAACTAAATATAGTACTAGTGAATCTGTCCCTCGAATCACTACTGAGAAAAAAACTATTAGTACAAGTGAGACCACACACCATAGTACTAGTGAGACAAGCACACCAACCAGTCCTGTGATAACTAAACCCATTACAAGTGAATCTGTCACTCCAACCACTACAGAGACAAAACCTATTAGTACAAGTAAGACCACACACCTTAGTACTAGTGAGATGAGTACACCAGCCACTACTGTGACAACTAAACATAGTACTAGTGAATCTGTGACTCCTACCACTGCTGAGAAAACACATAGTACAAGTGAGACCACACACCTTAGTACTATTGAGATGAGCACACCAACCACTACAGTGACAACTAAACATAGTACTAGTAAATCTGTCACTCCTACCACTACTGAGAAAACACATAGTACAAGTGAGACCACACACCTTAGTACTAGTGAGACAAGCACACCAACCACTGCTGTGACAACTAAACATAGCACTAGTGAATCTGTCCCTGCAACCACTACTGAGAAAACACATAGTACAAGTGAGACCACACACCATAGTACTAGCGAGATGAGCACACCAATCACTACAGTGACAACAAAACATAGTACTAGGGAACCTGTCACTCCAACCACTACTGAAAAAACACATAGTACAAGTGAGACCAAACACCACAGTATTAGTGAGATGAGCACACCAACCACTACTGTAATAACTATACCTATCACAAGTGAATCTGTCAATGCAACCACTACTGAGACAACACATAGTACAAGTGAGACCACACACCTTAGTACTATTGAGATGAGCACACCAACCACTACAGTGACAACTAAACATAGTACTAGTAAATCTGTCACTCCTACCACTACTGAGAAAACACATAGTACAAGTGAGACCACACACCAAAGTACTAGTGAGACAAGCACACCAACCACTCCTGTGATAACTAAACCCATCACAAGTGAATCTGTCACTCCAATCACTACTGAGAAAACACATAGTACAAGTGAGTCCACTCACCTTAGTACTAGTGAGATGAGCACACCAACCACTACAGTGACAACTAAACATAGTACCAGTGAATCTGTCCCTCCAACCACTACTGAGAAAACACATAGTACAAGTGAGACCACACACCAAAGTACTAGTGAGACAAGCACACCAGACACTACTGTGACAACTAAATATAGTACTAGTGATTCTGTCCCTCGAATCACTACTGAGAAAAAAACTATTAGTACAAGTGAGAGCACACACCTTAGTACTAGTGAGACAAGCACACCAACCAGTCCTGTGATAACTAAACCCATCACAAGTGAATCTGTCCCTCCAACCACTACAGAGACAAAACCTATTAGTACAAGTGAGACCACACACCATAGTACTAGTGAGATGAGTACACCAGCCACTACTGTGACAACTAAACATAGCACTAGTGAATTTGTCCCTCCAACCACTACTGAGAAAACACATAGTACAAGTGAGACCACACACCTTAATACTAGTGAGACAAGCACAACAGCCACTACAGTGACAACTAAACATAGTACTAGTGAATCTGTCACTCCAACCACTACTGAGAAAACACATAGTACAAGTGAGTCCACACACCAAAATACTAGTGAGACAAGTTCACCAACCACTACTGTGACAACTAAACATAGCACTAGTGAATCTGTCCCTCCAACCACAACTGAGAAAACACATACTACAAGTGAGACCACACACCAAAGTACTAGTGTGACAAGCACACCAACCACTACTCTGACAACTAAACATAGTACTAGTGAATCTGTCACTCCAACCACTACTGAGAAAACACATAGTACAAGTGAGACCACACACCAAAGTACTAGTGTGACAAGCACACCAACCACTACTCTGACAACTAAACATAGTACTAGTGAATCTGTCACTCCAACCACTACTGAGAAAACACATAGTACAAGGGAGACCACACACCATAGTACTAGTGAGACAAGCACACCAACCAATACTGTGACAACTAAACATAGTACTAGAGAATCTGTCACTCCAACCACTACTGAGAAAACACATAGTACAAGTGCGACCACACACCTTAGTACTAGTGAGACAAGCACACCAGCCACTACTATTAGAAATAAACATAGTACTATTGAATTTGTCCCTCCAACCACTACTGAGAAAACACATAGTACAAGTGAGACAACACACCATAGTACTAGTGAGACAAGCACACCTACCACTACTGTGACAACTAAACATAGTACAAGTGAATCTGTCACTCCAACCAGTAATGAGAAAACACATAGTACAAGTGAGACAACACACCATAGTACTAGTGAGACAAGCACACCTACCACTACTGTGACAACTAAACATAGTACAAGTGAATCTGTCACTCCAACCACTACAGAGACAAAACCTATTAGTACAAGTGAGACCACACACCATAGTACTAGTGAGATGAGTACACCAGCCACTACTGTGACAACTAAACATAGTACTAGTGAATCTGTGACTCCTACCACTGCTGAGAAAACACATAGTACAAGTGAGACCACACACCTTAGTACTATTGAGATGAGCACACCAACCACTACAGTGACAACTAAACATAGTACTAGTAAATCTGTCAATCCTATCACTACTGAGAAAACACATAGTGCACGTGAGACCACACTCCAAAGTACTAGTGAGACAAGCACACCAACCACTACTGTGACAACTAAACATAGCACTAGTGAATCTGTCCCTCCAACCACTACTGAGAAAACACATAGTACAAGTGAGACCACACACCTTAGTACTAATGAGATGAGCATACCAACCACTACACAGACAACTAAACATAGCACTAGTGAATTTGTCCCTCCAACCACTACTGAGAAAACACATAGTACAAGTGAGACCACACACCTTAGTACTAGTGAGACAAGCACACCAGCCACTACAGTAACAACTAAACATAGTACTAGTGAATCTGTCACTCCAACCACTACTGAGAAAACACATAGTACAAGTGAGACCACACACCAAAGTACTAGTGAGACAGGCACACCAACCACTACTGTGACAACCAAACATAGCACTAGTGAATCTGTCCCTCCAACCACTACTGAGAAAACACATAGTACAAGTGAGACCACACACCATAGAACTAGTGAGACAAGCATATCAACAACTACTTTGACAACTAAACATAGTAATAGTGAATCTGTCCCTCCAACCACTACTGTGACAACTAAATCTAGCACAAGTGAATCTGTCACTCCAACCACTACAGAGACAAAACCTATTAGTACAAATGCGACCACACACCATAGTACTAGTGAGATGAGCACACCAGCCACTACAGTGACAACTAAGCCTAGCACAAGTGAATCTGTCACTCCAACCACTACTGAGAAAACACATAGTACAAGTGAGACCACATACCATAGTACTAGTGAGACAAGCACACCAACCACTACTGTGACTACTAAATATAGTAGTAGTGAATCTGTCACTCCAACCTCTACTGAGGAAACACATAGTACAAGTGAGACTACAAACCAAAGTAGTAGTGAGACAAGCACACCAACCACTACTGTGACTACTAAATATAGTACTAGTGAATCTGTCCCTCCAACCACTACTGAGAAAACACATAGTACAAGTGAGACCACACACCATAGTACTAGTGAGATGAGCACACCAACCACTACTGTGACAACTAAACCTAACACAAGTGAATCTGTCACTACAACCACTACTAAAAAAACACCTATTGGTACAAGTGAGACCACAAACCATAGTACTAGTGAGATGAGCACACCAGCCACTACTGTGACAACAAAACATAGTACTAGGGAATCTGTCACTCCAACCACTACTGAAAAAACACATAGTACAAGTGAGACCAAACACCACAGTATTAGTGAGATGAGCACACCAACCACTACTGTAATAACTATACCTATCACAAGTGAATCTGTCAATGCAACCACTACTGAGACAACACATAGTACAAGTGAGACCACACACCTTAGTACTATTGAGATGAGCACACCAACCACTACAGTGACAACTAAACATAGTACTAGTAAATCTGTCACTCCTACCACTACTGAGAAAACACATAGTACAAGTGAGACCACACACCATAATACTAGTGAGATGAGCACACCAACCACTCCTGTGATAACTAAACCCATCACAAGTGAATCTGTCACTCCAATCACTACTGAGAAAACACATAGTACAAGTGAGTCCACTCACCTTAGTACTAGTGAGATGAGCACACCAACCACTACAGTGACAACTAAACATAGTACCAGTGAATCTGTCACTCCAACCACTACTGAGAAAACACATAGTACAAGTGAGACCACACACCAAAGTACTAGTGAGACAAGCACACCAACCACTACTGTGACAACTAAATATAGTACTAGTGAATCTGTCCCTCGAATCACTACTGAGAAAAAAACTATTAGTACAAGTGAGACCACACACCATAGTACTAGTGAGACAAGCACACCAACCAGTCCTGTGATAACTAAACCCATCACAAGTGAATCTGTCCCTCCAACCACTACAGAGACAAAACCTATTAGTACAAGTAAGACCACACACCACAGTACTAGTGAGATGAGTACACCAGCCACTACTGTGACAACTAAACATAGCACTAGTGAATTTGTCCCTCCAACCACTACTGAGAAAACACATAGTACAAGTGAGACCACACACCTTAGTACTAGTGAGACAAGCACACCAGCCACTACAGTGACAACTAAACATAGTACTAGTGAATCTGTCACTCCTACCACTACTGAGAAAACACATAGTACAAGTGAGACCACACACCATAGTACTAGTGAGACAAGCACACCAACCACTACTGTGACAACTAAACATAGTACAAGTGAATCTGTCACTCCAACCACTAATGAGAAAACACATAGTACAAGTGAGACCACACACCATAGTACTAGTGAGACAAGCACACCAACCACTACTGTGACAACTAAACCCATTACAAGTGAATCTGTCACTCCAACCACTACAGAGACAAAACCTATTAGTACAAGTAAGACCACACACCATAGTACTAGTGAGATGAGTACACCAGCCACTACTGTGACAACTAAACATAGTACTAGTGAATCTGTGACTCCTACCACTGCTGAGAAAACACATAGTACAAGTGAGACCACACACCTTAGTACTAGTGAGATGAGCATACCTACCACTACACAGACAACTAAACGCAGCACTAGTGAATTTGTCCCTCCAACCACTACTGAGAAAACACATAGTACAAGTGAGACCACACACCTTAGTACTAGTGAGACAAGCACACCAGCCACTACAGTAACAACTAAACATAGTACTAGTGAATCTGTCACTCCAACCACTACTGAGAAAACACATAGTACAAGTGAGACCACACACCAAAGTACTAGTGAGACAAGCACACCAACCACTACTGAGACAACCAAACATAGCACTAGTGAATCTGTCACTCCAACCACTAATGAGAAAACACATAGTACAAGTGAGACCACACACCAAAGTACTAGTGAGACAAGCACACCAACCACTACTGAGACAACCAAACATAGCACTAGTGAATCTGTCCCTCCAACCACTACTGAGAAAAAAACTATTAGTACAAGTGAGACCACACACCATAGTACTAGGGAGACGAGCACACCAACCACTACTGTAACAACAAAACATAGTACTAGTGAATCTGTCACTCCAACTACCACTGAGAAAACACATAGTACAAGTGAGACCACACACCATAATACTAGTGAGATGAGCACACCAACCACTCCTGTGATAACTAAACCCATCACAAGTGAATCTGTCACTCCAATCACTACTGAGAAAACACCTAGTACAAGTGAGACCACACACCATAGTACTAGTGAGACAAGCACACCAACCACTACAGTGACAACTAAACATAGTACTAGTGAATCTGTCACTCCAACCACTACTGAGAAAACACATAGTACAAGTGAGACCACACACAATAGTACTAGTGAGACAAGTTCACCAACCACTACTGTGACAACTAAACATAGTACTAGTGAATCTGTCCCTTCAACCACAACTGAGAAAACACAAAGTACAAGTGAGACCACACACCAAAGTACTAGTGAGACAAGCACACCAACCACTACTGTGACAACTAAATATATTACTAGTGAATCTGTCCCTCCAACCACTACTGAGAAAAAAACTATTAGTACAAGTAAGACAACACACTATAATACTAGTGAGATGAGCACACCAGCCACTACTGTGACAACTAAACATAGTACTAGTGAATCTGTGACTCCTACCACTGCTGAGAAAACACATAGTACAAGTGAGACCACACACCTTAGTACTATTGAGATGAGCACACCAGCCACTACACAGACAACTAAACATAGCACTAGTGAATTTGTCCCTCCAACCACTACTGAGAAAACACATAGTACAAGTGAGACCACATACCTTAGTACTAGTAAGACAAGCACACCAACCACTACAGTGACAACTAAACATAGTACTAGTAAATCTGTCAATCCTATCACTACTGAGAAAACACATAGTGCACGTGAGACCACACTCCAAAGTACTAGTGAGACAAGCACACCAACCACTACTGTGACAACTAAACATAGCACTAGTGAATCTGTCCCTCCAACCACTACTGAGAAAACACATAGTACAAGTGAGACCACACACCTTAGTACTAATGAGATGAGCATACCAACCACTACACAGACAACTAAACATAGCACTAGTGAATTTGTCCCTCCAACCACTACTGAGAAAACACATAGTACAAGTGAGACCACATACCTTAGTACTAGTGAGACAAGCACACCAGCCACTACAGTAACAACTAAACATAGTACTAGTGAATCTGTCACTCCAACCACTACTGAGAAAACACATAGTACAAGTGAGACCACACACCAAAGTACTAGTGAGACAAGCACACCAACCACTACTGTGATAACTAAACCCATCACAGGTGAATCGGTCACTACAACCACTACTGAGAAATCACATAGTACAAGTGAGACCACACACCATAGAACTAGTGAGACAAGCACATCAACAACTACTTTGACAACTAAACATAGTAATAGTGAATCTGTCCCTCCAACCACTACTGTGACAACTAAATCTAGCACAAGTGAATCTGTCACTCCAACCACTACAGAGACAAAACCTATTAGTACAAATGCGACCACACACCATAGTACTAGTGAGATGAGCACACCAGCCACTACTGTGACTACTAAATATAGTAGTAGTGAATCTGTCACTCCAACCACTACTGAGAAAACACATAGTACAAGTGAGACCACATACCATAGTACTAGTGAGACAAGCACACCAACCACTACTGTGACTACTAAATATAGTAGTAGTGAATCTGTCACTCCAACCTCTACTGAGGAAACACATAGTACAAGTGAGACTACAAACCAAAGTACTAGTGAGACAAGCACACCAACCACTACTGTGACTACTAAATATAGTACTAGTGAATCTGTCCCTCCAACCACTACTGAAAAAACACATAGTACAAGTGAGACCACACACCATAGTACTAGTGAGATGAGCACACCAACCACTACTGTGACAACTAAACCTAACACAAGTGAATCTGTCACTACAACCACTACTAAAAAAACACCTATTAGTACAAGTGAGACCACAAACCATAGTACTAGTGAGATGAGCACACCAGCCACTACTGTGACAACAAAACATAGTACTAGGGAATCTGTCACTCCAACCACTACTGAAAAAACACATAGTACAAGTGAGACCAAACACCACAGTATTAGTGAGATGAGCACACCAACCACTACTGTAATAACTATACCTATCACAAGTGAATCTGTCAATGCAACCACTACTGAGACAACACATAGTACAAGTGAGACCACACACCTTAGTACTAGTGAGATGAGCACACCAACCACTAGAGTGACAACTAAACATAGTACTAGTGAATCTGTCACTCCAACCACTACTGAGAAAACACAAAGTACAAGTGAGACCAATCACCAAAGTACTAGTGAGATGAGCACACCAACCACTACTGTGATAACTAAACCCATCAAAAGTGAATCGGTTACTCCAGCCACTACTGAGAAAACAGCTAGTAGTACAAGTGTGACCACACACCGTAGTACTAGTGAGACAAGCACAACAGCCACTACTATTAGAAATAAACATAGTATTAATGAGACGAGTACACCAACCACTACTGTGACAACTAAACATAGTACAAGTGAATCTGTCACTCCAACCACTACTGAGAAAACACATAGTACAATTGAGACCACACACCTTAGTACTAGTGAGACGAGCACACCAACCACTACTGTGACAACTAAACATAGTACAAGTGAATCTGTCACTCCAACTACTAATGAGAAAACACATAGTACAAGTGAGACCACACACCATAGTAATAGTGAGATGAGCACACCAACCACTACTGTGACAACTAGTAGTACTAGTGAGACAAGCAGAACAGCCACTACTATTAGAAATAAACATAGTACTAATGAGACGAGCACACCAACCACTACTGTGACAACTAAACATAGTACAAGTGAATCTGTCACTCCAACCACTACTGAGAAAACACATAGTACAAATGAGACCACACACCTTAGTACTAGTGAGGGGAGCACACCAACCACTACTGTGACAACTAAACATAGTACTAGTGAATCTGTCACTCCAACCACTACTGAGAAAACACATAGTACAATTGATACCACACACCTTAGTACTAGTGAGATGAGCACACCAACCACTACTGTGACAACTAAACATAGTACAAGTGAATCTGTCACTCCAACCACTAATGAAAAAACACATAGTACAAGTGAGACCACACACTATAGTACTAGTGAGACGAGCACACCAACCACTACTGTGACAACTAAACATAGTACAATTGAATCTGTCACTCCAACCACTAATGAGAAAACAAATAGTACAAGTGAGACCACACACCATAGTACTAATGAGATGAGCACACCAACCACTACCGTGATAACTAATCCCATCACAAGTGAATCTGTCAATACAACCACTACTGAGAAAACACATAGTAAAAGTGAGACCACACACCATAGTACTAGTGAGATGAGCACACCAACCACTACCGTGACAACTAATCATAATACTAGTGTATCTGTCCCTCTAACCACTACTGAGAAAAAAACTATTAGTACAAGTGAGACCACACACCATAGTACTAGTGAGATGAGCACACTAACCACTACTGTGATAACTAAACCCATCACAAGTGAATCGGTCACTCCAACCACTAATGAGAAAACACATAGTACCAGTGAGACCACACACCATAGTACTAGGGAGATGAGCACACCAACCACTACTGTGACAACTAGTAGTACTAGTGAGACAAGCAGAACAGCCACTACTATTAGAAATGAGCATAGTACTAATGAGACGAGCACACCAACCACTACTGTGACAACTAGTAGTACTAGTGAGACAAGCAGAACAGCCACTACTATTAGAAATAAACATAGTACTAATGAGACGAGCACACCAACCACTACTGTGACAACTAAACATAGTACAAGTGAATCTGTCACTCCAACCACTACTGAGAAAACACATAGTACAAATGAGACCACACACCTTAGTACTAGTGAGGGGAGCACACCAACCACTACTGTGACAACTAAACATAGTACTAGTGAATCTGTCACTCCAACCACTACTGAGAAAACACATAGTACAATTGATACCACACACCTTAGTACTAGTGAGATGAGCACACCAACCACTACTGTGACAACTAAACATAGTACAAGTGAATCTGTCACTCCAACCACTAATGAAAAAACACATAGTACAAGTGAGACCACACACTATAGTACTAGTGAGACGAGCACACCAACCACTACTGTGACAACTAAACCTAGCACAAGTGAATCTATCACTCCAACCACTACTGAGAAAACACATAGTACAATTGAGACCACACACCTTAGTTCTAGTGAGATGAGCACACCAATCACTACTGTGACAACTAAACATAGTACAATTGAATCTGTCACTCCAACCACTAATGAGAAAACAAATAGTACAAGTGAGACCACACACCATAGTACTAATGAGATGAGCACACCAACCACTACTGTGATAACTAATCCCATCACAAGTGAATCTGTCAATACAACCACTACTGAGAAAACACATAGTAAAAGTGAGACCACACACCATAGTACTAGTGAGATGAGCACACCAACCACTACCGTGACAACTAAACATAGTACTAGTGAATCTGTCCCTCTAACCACTACTGAGAAAAAAACTATTAGTACAAGTGAGACCACACACCATAGTACTAGGGAGATGAGCACACCAACCACTACTGTGACAACTAGTAGTACTAGTGAGACAAGCAGAACAGCCACTACTATTAGAAATAAGCATAGTACTAATGAGACGAGCACACCAACCACTACTGTGACAACTAAACATAGTACAAGTGAATCTGTCCCTCCAACCACTACTGTGAAAACACATAGTACAAGTGAGACCACACACCATACTACTAGTGAGATGAGCACACCAGCCACGACTGGGACAACTAAACCTAGCACAAGTGAATCTGTCACTCCAACCACTACTGAGAAAATACATAGTACAAGTGAGGCCACACACCATAGTACTAGTGAGACGAGCACACCAGCCACTACTGTGACAACTAAACATAGTACTAGTGAATCTGTCACTCCAACCACTACAGAGACAAAACCTATTAGTACAAATGCGACCACACACCATAGTACTAGTGAGAGGCGCACACCAACCACTACTGTGACAACTAAACCTATCACAAGTGATTCTGTCAATACAACCACTACTGAGAAAACACATAGTACAAGTGAGACCACAGACCATACTACTAGTGAGATGAGCACACCAGCCACGACTGGGACAACTAAACCTAGCACAAGTGAATCTGTCACTCCAACCACTACTGAGAAAATACATAGTACAAGTAAGGCCACACACCATAGTACTAGTGAGACGAGCACACCAGCCACTACTGTGACAACTAAACATAGTACAAGTGAATCTGTCCCTCCAACCACTACTGAGAAAAAATCTATTAGTACAAGTGAAAACACACACCATAGTACTAGTGAGATGAGCACACCAACCACTACTGTGATAGCTAAACCCATCTCAAGTGAATCAGTCACTCCAACAACTAATGAGAAAACACATAGTACAAGTGAGGAAATATACCATAGTACTAGTGAGATGAGCACACCAGCCACTACTGTGACAACTAAACATAGTACTAGTGAATTTGTCACTCCAACCTATACTGAGAAAACACATAGTACAAGTGAGACCACACACATTAGTACTAGTGATATGAGCACACCAACCACTGCTGTGACAACTAAACATAGTACAAGTGAATCTGTCCCTCCAACCACTAATGAGAAAACCCATAGTACAAGTGAGACCACACACCATAGTACTAGTGAGATGAGCACACCAACCACTACTGTGACAACTAAACCTAGCACAAGTGAATCTGTCCCTCCAACCACTAATGAGAAAACCCATAGTACAAGTGAGACCACACACCATATTACTAATGAGACGAGCACACCGGCTACTACTGTGACAACTAAACATAGTACTAGTGAATCTGTCACTCCAACCACTACTGAGAAAATACATAGTACAATTGAGACCACACACCATAGTACTAGTGAGACAAGCACACCAACCAGTCCTGTGATAACTAAACCCATCACAAGTGAATCTGTCCCTCCAACCACTACAGAGACAAAACCTATTAGTACAAGTAAGACCACACACCACAGTACTAGTGAGACAAGCACACCAGCCACTACTGTGACAACTAAACATAGTACTAGTGAAACGGTCCCTCCAATCACTACTGAGAAAAAACCTTTTAGTACAAGTGAGACCACACACCATAGTGCTATTGAGACGAGCACACCAGCCACTACTGTGACAACTAAACCTAGCACAAGTGAATCTGTCACTCCAACCACTATTGAGAAAACAACTATTAGTACAAGTGAGACTACACACCATAGTACTATTGAGATGAGCACACCAGTCACTACTGTGACAACTAAACCTAGCACAAGTGAACCTGTCACTCCAACCACTACTGAGAAAACAACTAATAGTACAAGTGAGACCACACACTATAGTACTAGTGAGACAAGCACACCAGACACTACTGTGACAACTAAACATAGTACTAGTGAAACGGTCCCTCCAATCACTACTGAGAAAAAACCTTTTAGTACAAGTGAGACCACACACCATAGTGCTAGTGAGATGAGCACACCAGCCACTACTGTGACAACTAAACCTAGCACAAGTGAATCTGTCACTCCAACCACTATTGAGAAAACAACTATTAGTACAAGTGAGACAACACACCATAGTACTAGTGAGACGAGCAAACCAGCCACTACTGTGCCAATTCAACATAGTACTAGTGAGATGAGCACACCAGCCACTACTGTGACAACTAAACATCATATAAATGAATCTGTCACTCCAACCACTACTGAGAAAAAAACTATTAGTACAAGTGAGACAACACACTATAGTACTAGTGAGATGAGCACACCAGCCACTACTGTGACAACTAAACATAGTACTAGTGCATCTGTCACTCCAACCACTACTGAGACAAAACCTATTAGTACAAGTAAGACAACACACTATAGTACTAGTGAGATGAGCACACCAGCCACTACTGTGACAACTAAACATAGTACTAGTGCATCTGTCACTCCAACCACTACTGAGAAAACAACTATTAGTACAAGTGAGACCACACACTATAGTACTAGTGAGACAAGCACACCAGACACTACTGTGACAACTAAAAATAGTACTAGTGAAACGGTCCCTCCAATCACTACTGAGAAAAAACCTTTTAGTACAAGTGAGACCACACACCATAGTGCTAGTGAGATGAGCACACCAGCCACTACTGTGACAACTAAACCTAGCACAAGTGAATCTGTCACTCCAACCACTATTGAGAAAACAACTATTAGTACAAGTGAGACAACACACCATAGTACTAGTGAGACGAGCACACCAGCCACTACTGTGCCAATTAAACATAGTACTAGTGAGATGAGCACACCAGCCACTACTGTGACAACTAAACATCATATAAATGAATCTGTCACTCCAACCACTACTGAGAAAAAAACTATTAGTACAAGTGAGACAACACACTATAGTACTAGTGAGTTGAGCACACCAGCCACTACTGTGACAACTAAACATAGTACTAGTGCATCTGTCACTCCAACCACTACTGAGACAAAACCTATTAGTACAAGTAAGACAACACACTATAGTACTAGTGAGTCAAGCACACCAGACACTACTGTGACAACTAAACATAGTACTAGTGAATCTGTCACTCCAACCACTACTGAGAAAACAACTATTAGTACAAGTGAGACCACACACTATAGTACTAGTGAGACAAGCACACCAGACACTATTGTGACAACTAAAAATAGTACTAGTGAAACGGTCCCTCCAATCACTACTGAGAAAAAACCTTTTAGTACAAGTGAGACCACACACTATAGTGCTAGTGAGTCGAGCACACCAGCCACTACTGTGACAACTAAACCTAGCACAAGTGAATCTGTCACTCCAACCACTATTGAGAAAACAACTATTAGTACAAGTGAGACAACACACCATAGTACTAGTGAGATGAGCACACCAGCCACTACTGTGACAACTAAACCTAGCACAAGTGAATCTGTCACTCCAACCACTACTGAGAAAACAACTAATAGTACAAGTGAGACCACACACTATAGTACTAGTGAGACAAGTACACCAGACACTACTGTGACAACTAAAAATAGTACTAGTGAAACGGTCCCTCCAATCACTACTGAGAAAAAACCTTTTAGTACAAGTGAGACCACACACCATAGTGCTAGTGAGATGAGCACACCAGCCACTACTGTTCCAATTAAACATGGTACTAGTGAGATGAGCACACCAGCCACTACTGTGACAACTAAACATCATATAAATGAATCTGTCACTCCAACCACTACTGAGAAAAAAACTATTAGTACAAGTGAGACAACACACTATAGTACTAGTGAGATGAGCACACCAGCCACTACTGTGACAACTAAACATAGTACTAGTGCATCTGTCACTCCAACCACTACTGAGACAAAACCTATTAGTACAAGTAAGACAACACACTATAGTACTAGTGAGATGAGCACACCAGCCACTACTGTGACAACTAAACCTAGCACAAGTGAATCTGTCACTCCAACGACTATTGAGAAAACAACTATTAGTACAAGTGAGATAACACACCATAGTACTAGTGAGACGAGCACACCAGCCACTACTGGGACAACTAAACATCGTTCAAGTGAATTTGTCACTCCAACCACTACTGAGAAAACACATAGTACAAATGAAACCACACACCATAGTACTAGTGAGATAATCACACCAACCACTACTATGACAACTGAACATATTTCAAGTGAATCTGTCACTCCAGGAACTACTGAGAAAAAACCTATTAGTACAAGTAAGACAACACACCATAGTACTAGTGAGACAAGCACACCAGACACTACTGTGACAACTAAATATAGTACTAATGAATCTGTCACTCCAACCACTACTGAGAAAACAACTATTAGTATAAGTAAGACCACACACCATAGTACTAGTGAGACAAGCACACCAGACACTACTGTGACAACTAAACATCGTACAAGTGAATCTGTCACTCCAACCACTACTGAGAAAACAACTATTAGTATAAGTAAGACCACACACCATAGTACTAGTGAGACAAGCACACCAGACACTACTGTGACAACTAAACATCGTACAAGTGAATCTGTCACTCCAACCACTACTGAGAAAAAACCTATTAGTACAAGTGAGACAACACACCATAGTACTAGTGAAATGAGCACACCAGCCACTACTGTGACAACTAAACATAGTATAAGTGAATCTGTCACTCCAACCACTACTGAGAAAACAACTATTAGTACAAGTGAGACTACACACCATAGTACTATTGAGATGAGCACACCAGTCACTACTGTGACAACTAAACCTAGCACAAGTGAACCTGTCACTCCAACCACTACTGAGAAAACAACTAATAGTACAAGTGAGACCACACACTATAGTACTAGTGAGACAAGCACACCAGACACTACTGTGACAACTAAAAATAGTACTAGTGAAACGGTCCCTCCAATCACTACTGAGAAAAAACCTTTTAGTACAAGTGAGACCACACACTATAGTGCTAGTGAGACGAGCACACCAGCCACTACTGTGACAACTAAACCTAGCACAAGTGAATCTGTCATTCCAACCACTATTGAGAAAACAACTATTAGTACAAGTGAGACAACACACCATAGTACTAGTGAGACGAGCAAACCAGCCACTACTGTGCCAATTCAACATAGTACTAGTGAGATGAGCACACCAGCCACTACTGTGACAACTAAACATCATATAAATGAATCTGTCACTCCAACCACTACTGAGAAAAAAAACTATTAGTACAAGTGAGACAACACACTATAGTACTAGTGAGATGAGCACACCAGCCACTACTGTGACAACTAAACATAGTACTAGTGCATCTGTCACTCCAACCACTACTGAGAAAACAACTATTAGTACAAGTGAGACCACACACTATAGTACTAGTGAGACAAGCACACCAGACACTACTGTGACAACTAAAAATAGTACTAGTGAAACGGTCCCTCCAATCACTACTGAGAAAAAACCTTTTAGTACAAGTGAGACCACACACCATAGTGCTAGTGAGATGAGCACACCAGCCACTACTGTGACAACTAAACCTAGCACAAGTGAATCTGTCACTCCAACCACTATTGAGAAAACAACTATTAGTACAAGTGAGACAACACACCATAGTACTAGTGAGACGAGCACACCAGCCACTACTGTGCCAATTAAACATAGTACTAGTGAGATGAGCACACCAGCCACTACTGTGACAACTAAACATCATATAAATGAATCTGTCACTCCAACCACTACTGAGAAAAAAACTATTAGTACAAGTGAGACAACACACTATAGTACTAGTGAGTTGAGCACACCAGCCACTACTGTGACAACTAAACATAGTACTAGTGCATCTGTCACTCCAACCACTACTGAGACAAAACCTATTAGTACAAGTAAGACAACACACTATAGTACTAGTGAGTCAAGCACACCAGACACTACTGTGACAACTAAACATAGTACTAGTGAATCTGTCACTCCAACCACTACTGAGAAAACAACTATTAGTACAAGTGAGACCACACACTATAGTACTAGTGAGACAAGCACACCAGACACTATTGTGACAACTAAAAATAGTACTAGTGAAACGGTCCCTCCAATCACTACTGAGAAAAAACCTTTTAGTACAAGTGAGACCACACACTATAGTGCTAGTGAGACGAGCACACCAGCCACTACTGTGACAACTAAACCTAGCACAAGTGAATCTGTCACTCCAACCACTATTGAGAAAACAACTATTAGTACAAGTGAGACAACACACCATAGTACTAGTGAGATGAGCACACCAGCCACTACTGTGACAACTAAACCTAGCACAAGTGAATCTGTCACTCCAACCACTACTGAGAAAACAACTAATAGTACAAGTGAGACCACACACTATAGTACTAGTGAGACAAGCACACCAGACACTACTGTGACAACTAAAAATAGTACTAGTGAAACGGTCCCTCCAATCACTACTGAGAAAAAACCTTTTAGTACAAGTGAGACCACACACCATAGTGCTAGTGAGATGAGCACACCAGCCACTACTGTGCCAATTAAACATGGTACTAGTGAGATGAGCACACCAGCCACTACTGTGACAACTAAACATCATATAAATGAATCTGTCACTCCAACCACTACTGAGAAAAAAACTATTAGTACAAGTAAGACAACACACTATAGTACTAGTGAGATGAGCACACCAGCCACTACTGTGACAACTAAACATAGTACTAGTGCATCTGTCACTCCAACCACTACTGAGACAAAACCTATTAGTACAAGTAAGACAACACACTATAATACTAGTGAGATGAGCACACCAGCCACTACTGTGACAACTAAACATAGTACTAGTGCATCTGTCACTCCAACCACTACTGAGACAAAACCTATTAGTACAAGTGAGACAACACACCATAGTACTAGTGAGACGAGCACACCAGCCACTACTGTGACAACTAAACCTAGCACAAGTGAATCTGTCACTCCAACGACTATTGAGAAAACAACTATTAGTACAAGTGAGACAACACACCATAGTACTAGTGAGACAAGCACACCAGTCACTACTGGGACAACTAAACATCGTTCAAGTGAATTTGTCACTCCAACCACTACTGAGAAAACACATAGTACAAATGAAACCACACACCATAGTACTAGTGAGATAATCACACCAACCACTACTATGACAACTGAACATATTTCAAGTGAATCTGTCACTCCAGGAACTACTGAGAAAAAACCTATTAGTACAAGTAAGACAACACACCATAGTACTAGTGAGACAAGCACACCAGACACTACTGTGACAACTAAATATAGTACTAATGAATCTGTCACTCCAACCACTACTGAGAAAAAACCTATTAGTACAAGTGAGACAACACACCATAGTACTAGTGAAATGAGCACACCAGCCACTACTGTGACAACTAAACCTAGCACAAGTGAACCTGTCACTCCAACCACTATTGAGAAAACAACTATTAGTACAAGTGAGACAACACACCATAGTACTAGTGAGACGAGCACACCAGCCACTACTGTGCCAATTAAACATAGTACTAGTGAGATGAGCACACCAGCCACTACTGTGACAACTAAACCTAGCACAAGTGAACCTGTCACTCCAACCACTATTGAGAAAACAACTATTAGTACAAGTGAGACAACACACCATAGTACTAGTGAGACGAGCACACCAGCCACTACTGTGACAACTAAACATCATATAAATGAATCTGTCACTCCAACCACTACTGAGAAAAAAACTATTAGTACAAGTGAGACAACACACTATAGTACTAGTGAGATGAGCACACCAGCCACTACTGTGACAACTAAACATAGTACTAGTGCATCTGTCACTCCAACCACTACTGAGAAAACAACTATTAGTACAAGTGAGACCACACACTATAGTACTAGTGAGACAAGCACACCAGACACTACTGTGACAACTAAAAATAGTACTAGTGAAACGGTCCCTCTAATCACTACTGAGAAAAAACCTTTTAGTACAAGTGAGACCACACACCATAGTGCTAGTGAGATGAGCACACCAGCCACTACTGTGCCAATTAAACATAGTACTAGTGAGATGAGCACACCAGCCACTACTGTGTCAACTAAACCTAGCACAAGTGAATCTGTCACTCCAACCACTATTGAGAAAACAACTATTAGTACAAGTGAGACAACACACCATAGTACTAGTGAGACGAGCACACCAGCCACTACTGTGCCAATTAAACATAGTACTAGTGAGATGAGCACACCAGCCACTACTGTGTCAACTAAACATCATATAAATGAATCTGTCACTCCAACCACTACTGAGAAAAAAACTATTAGTACAAGTGAGACAACACACTATAGTACTAGTGAGTTGAGCACACCAGCCACTACTGTGACAACTAAACATAGTACTAGTGCATCTGTCACTCCAACCACTACTGAGACAAAACCTATTAGTACAAGTAAGACAACACACTATAGTACTAGTGAGACAAGCACACCAGCCACTACTGTGACAACTAAACCTAGCACAAGTGAATCTGTCACTCCAACGACTATTGAGAAAACAACTATTAGTACAAGTGAGACCACACACCATAGTACTAGTGAGATGAGCACACCAGCCACTACTGTGACAACTAAACATCGTTCAAGTGAATTTGTCACTCCAACCACTACTGAGAAAACACATAGTACAAATGAAACCACACACCTTAGTACTAGTGAGATAATCACACCAACCACTACTATGACAACTGAACATATTTCAAGTGAATCTGTCACTCCAGGAACTACTGAGAAAAAACCTATTAGTACAAGTGAGACAACACACCATAGTACTAGTGAGACAAGCACACCAGACACTACTGTGACAACTAAACATAGTACTAGTGAATCTGTCACTCCAACCACTACTGAGAAAAAACCTATTAGTACAAGTGAGACAACACACCATAGTACTAGTGAGATGAGCACACCAGCCACTACTGTGACAACTAAACATACTTCAAGTGAATTTGTCACTCCAGCCACTAATGAGACAAAATCCATTAGTACAAGTGAAACATTACACCATAGTACTAGTGAGATGAGCACACCAGCCACTACTGTGACAACTAAATATACTTCAAGTGAATCTGTCACTACAGCCACTACTGAGAAAACACCTATTAATACAAATGAGATAACACACCATAGTACTAGTGAGACGAGCACAACAGCCATTACTGTGACCAAAAAACATAGTATTAGTGAATATTTGCCTCCAACCACTACTGCGAAAACAACTATTAGTACAAGTGAGACAACACACCATAGTACTAGTGAGACGAGCACACCAGCCACTACTGTGACAACTAAACATAGTACTAGTGAATCTGTCACTCCAACCACTACTGAGAAAAAACCTATTAGTACAAGTGAGACCACACACCATAGCACTAGTGAGACAAGCACACCAACCACTACTGTGACCACTAAATATAGTACAAGTAAATCTGTTACTCCAACCACTACTGAGAAAACATATAGTAGTTCAAGTGAGATCACACACCATATCACTAGTGAGAGTAGCACACCAGCTACTACTGTGACCACTAAACATAGTACTAGTGAATCTGTCACTCCAAACACTACTAAGAAAACACCTTTAAGTACAAGTGAGACCGCACACCATAGTAATATTGAGATGAGCACACCAGTCACTACTGTGACAGCTAAACAAAGTACAAATGAATCTGTCACTACAGCCACTACTGTGATACAACCTATTAGTACAAGTGAGATCACACACCATAGTACTAGTGAGATGAGCACAGCAGCCACTACTGTGACAACTAAACCTAGCACAAGTGAATCTGTCACTCCAACCACTACTAAGATAAAAGATAATGGAAGAAATCATATAAATGTTGATTCTATTTCTGATATCAGTAATGTTAATAATAATATTCCAAGTTCCAATAGGATGATAATAGACAATTGGAAGGCAGTGGAGCGGCCTTCTGTGATATCAATGTTTCAACGTTCCTCATTAGCATTTGGCATGCACAATATGGTGTCTGTACCATCTTCCTTACTCACTCATGTTCCATTAAGTGATCAGGTGACTCTGAAACTTCCCTCACATCTCTTGGTGACATCTTCTTTAATGAGTAATACTTCGGCGACCACTATTGTCAGTGAGAGTCCTGTATCTAACACAATATGGGTGACTGCAACAACCTGTCCCCCATGTGTCTATGAGAACAGTACAACACCTGCATCTTCTCCATCTGTGGACCCGAAACTTACCACAACATCCGCACTACGTAAGTCTGGTATACTGTTTAATTTCTTAGAAACTGCTGATCAGGACAGGCTCAGAAACTGCAGGCTTTGAGATTAACCTATGCTGACTGGCGTGCAACAAATTATCAGGACAGGTCTAAATAGTACTTCTATCTTAATACATTTCTGATAACCTAATAAACTCAGATTATCAAGAGATCCATGATTTATTAGTTAGGTTTAATAATATGATTCCTGACTGTTAAAATTTATAATAATAATTCTGGAATGCATCTCCACAAAAAACAAAAGTAGGCAATTACCAGGGCAACATGGCAAGATGCTCCTGTTGGGAGCAAGTACAAAACGTGAATAATACTGGTGACACCTTTCCTATAAAATTAATTATAAATGTCTGGACTTTGTAGAAAAGAAGAATGTCTAACTGTAATCTGATTGGCTTTAATGTGCTGCCAACCTAGATGAATTTTGTCATCATTGCATTTAGGGAGGTTCAGCTGTGATGTTAATTTCTAAATGCATTACAAACATAAGAACTACATTTCCCAGAAGCAATATGAAATCATGACTGGAACTGTGAGCTTATCATGTGGCAAAAGAAGTAATATGAAATGCAAAATAGCTTTTAAAGTTATAGAATATGCTTTATTTATATACTAGGCGATGAGCCTGCCCAGAGGGCAATCTCTGCTTAAAAAATACAACCCCCCAAGCTACAGTTACCAAAAAAAAAAGTAAAAATACAGAAAAAAAAATAAACAAAGCTATCCAAAATAATAAAGTTAAACCTAAACTAATGCCCTTATAAATATAAAAAATCCCCCCAAAATAAAAACACCACCTAATCTAATACTAAACTACCTATAGTCCTTAAAAGGGCCGTTTGTAGGGCATTGCACTAAGTTAAACAGCTCTTTTACCACTAAAAAATACTAAATCCCCCCTAACAGTAAAAAACCTAACGCTAAAAACTACCCATTGCCACTAAAGGGGCATTTGTATAGGCATTGCCCTTAAAAGGGCATTCAGCTCTTTTACTGCCCTTAAAAGGGCAATCAGCTCTTTTTTCAAGCCCAAAAACCCTAATCTTAAAAAAAAACACCCCAAAAATTAAAATTAAAAATCCTAAACCTAAGCCCCAACTTGGTACTCACTGTTTCTGAAGTCCGGCGGAGGTCTTCTACAAGACGGATCCATCATCTTCTATCTTCATCCGGAGTGAAGGCAGCGCAGAGCAGAGGTGCAGAGCTGTGTTCCCGTTTCCTGGATCCTCGGCAGTGGTCCTCGGCGGTTGCGGCGGTCCTCGGTGGCGGCAGCGGCCCTCGGCAACGGTCCTCAGAGGCGGCGGCGGTCCTTGGCGGCATGGAGGCTCCTCTTCATCCGATGTCCATCGTAGACTGAATATTGAATACAAGGTACCGCAATCAATCTGGGGTACCTTGCATTCCTATTGGCTGAAATTTTAAAATCATCCAATAGGATTAGAGCTACTGAAATCCTATTGGCTGTTCACATCAGCCAATAAGTTTTTAGTAGCTCTCATCCTTTTGGCTGATTTTGAAAATTTCAGCCAATAAGAATGCAAAGTACCCCAATAAATATGGGGTAACTTACATTCAATCTTCAGTGTGCGGCGGACGATCGCATGTCGAGGATCGCCACCGAGAAGCACCGCCGTTGACTGCCGCCGAGGATCGCCACATCTGGGATGACAGCTCTGGACCTCTGCTCCACGCTGCCTTCACTGTGGATGAAGATGATGGACCCACCTGGAAGAAGACCTTCTCCGCCGGACTTCAGGAACCGAGAGGGCCGGACTTAAGGAACCGTGAGTACCTATTTGGGGCTTAGTGTTGGGCTTTTTTTGAATTTTTTGGGAGTTTTTTTTTTAGATTAGGGTTTTTTTGGCAATTGAAAAAGAGCTGAATGCCCTTTTAAAGGCAGTGAAAAAGAGCTGAATGCCCTTTTAAGGGCAATGCTCATACAAATGCCCCTTTAGGAGCAATGACTACTTTAGGTTTTTTTAGTGTTAGGTTTTTTAATTTTGGGAGGTTTGGTGGGTGGGGGGGTTTTACTGTTAGAGGGGGACTTAGTATTTTTTTTTTAAGGAAAAAAGCTGTTTAACTTAGGGCAATGCCCTACAAAAAGGCCTTTTAAGGGCTATTGGTAGTTTATTCTTAGATGGGGGGATGTTTTTATTTTGGGGGCATTTTTATTTTCATAGGGATTAGGTTTATTTATTTTTTATTTTGGATAATGTGGTTTATTATTTTCTGTAATGTTAGCCTTTTTTATTTTGTGTTTGGCGGTGTAGGAGTAAATAGGTAAATTAGTTTATTGTGTTGGTGGTGGATGGCGGTTTAGGGGTTAATAAATTAATTATTTAATTTGTGATGTGGGGGAATGGCGAATTAGGGGTTAATAGATGTATTAGGTAGTTTGCAATGTTAGGGTTGGTGGATTTAGGGGTACTAATTTTATTAGGTATTTTTTTTCTCCATGCGGGCGGTTATTTATTTTTTTTCTTAATACTTTGTACGGGCGGTTAGATTTCTTTTAATACTTATTGCGGGCGGTTATGTTTTTTTGTTGTAATACTTATTATGGGGGAGTTAGGTTTTGTTTAATGCTCCGTTTGCCTTCACTGCATCACGGTGGATTCTGAAAATGGCAGGGTGGTGAAAGAATACACCAAATGGCAGGGCGGTGGAGTCTTTCACCACCCTGCCATTGTCGGAATTATTTTGGCTGCGCGCACGGCCAACATTCTTTTGGCTGCCTTGCGCTGCCAATATTCCTTTGAGAATACGTGCGCAACTGCCGACGGTGACGGACGCGTTACAAACGCGATTATAGTATAAATACTGTATATATAAAAGAGATTGAAAGAGAGAGGCCATGATGATCAAAGATTCTCCAGCTTGGAGAGAAATTGTAGTGTAGACTTCACAGGGTCTCTCGGAACTCACTAAATGCTCAAAAGAAAAAGGGCAGAACTCTTCAGCCCTGCAAGATCTCTCTCATTTATGTATCTGAATGAGAGACAAGCCCAGTGCAATATAGCACTGCATGATATGAGAGTTTTGTTACATTTAAACTTTGTGCATTGTATTTTATATTACTTTATATTTCAGAATTGATCGTTACAGTATTATTTTATTTAAGCTCGTCACTTTCTCTTTTATATTTTAATACATTCAGATTAAGATCCAGCAGTGATTTTACAAATTCTGATTATGTTTTTTTTTTAATAAATGTTTTATTCCAAGCAGTAATAATACAAAACAAATCAATACTGTGCTTTTACATAGCAAATGCAAGTAAGGCATACCTTACCATAGGATTATTAGAAAAAACATCACAGACATATTACTGTGCTTCATACCCTTTACAAATTCACCAAGATAATAGCGCTGCAGAATCTGTTGGCGCTCTATAAATAACCAATAATAATAATGTCCAAAAAACATTACAAATGCAAAACATGGTGTCAAATGTACAAGTAACTTACTATCTTATTAAGGTCCCACATCAGATCAAATCATACAATTCAAATCCAACTCTCTCCCCCATCTTCCATATATGCGTGTGTCACCTATTAATGGTGCCAATATTTGTTTCTGTACTGAGATCTCTAAAACTTTAATAAAGCTATGCCATTTTAAAATAAAATTTTCTATTTTTTGTTCTCTTTCGTACAGAACATCGAACACTTCAATAGTCACTTGTTCTTTTAGGGTCTCTAAAATCTCTTTAATACTAGGATTGCTAGGTAAGAACCAGGATTTTAGAATACATTTCCTCGTCAACATTATCACCGTTTCCAGAAAACACTCAAATTCCCTTTTTACTGACGTATTCCCCAAAGTTATAATATTTCTAAACTTTAATTGCACTCTCATGTCCAAAACTTTAGACACCTAAAAGCTGATTTTTGTAATGCTCGTGGGATACCCCTCTTTCAGACCGAACTCGGCCAGTAGTCTTTTTATCCCGGCGTCGAGCCGGAATGATAGGGAATATCCCAGAGCAGAGAAAGTTAGTAAAATGAGGAAGGCGGCACTCACCACAGGCTGGATAGTCCCCAGTGGCAACGGCAGAACAGGGCAAGACAAATCACTGGAATGGTTAGACAGGCAGGATTCGGCAACAGTAAAGCAGTCCAAGGACAAACCACTAGAATGGTCAGGCAGCCAGGGTTTGGCAACGGTAAAGCAGTTCAAGGGCACACCACTAGAATGGTCAGGCAGGCAGGGTTCGGCAACAAAGAGGCAATCCAGAATAACAGGGGTTAATAAGCAGAGTAGTCAGACAGGCAGGGTTCAGTAGCAATATATCAGTCCAGCAATTTAGGGTTAAACAGGTAGAGTAGTCAGACAGGCAGAGTTCAGAAGCAGCATATTGATCCAGCAATTCAGAGGTATAGCAGGCAGAGTAGTCAGACAGGCAGGGTTCAAACACAGCAAGGCAAAAGAAAAAATGATCTATCACTCCCAGGAATACACGAAGTAACACCTATACTTCGGCAGTGATAGATCAAGAAAAAGGGATTCTAATAGGCGCAAGATTCGCGCCCGGGTGTCAGGACTGGAGAGGAGCGCACGGCGATGACATCAGCGCCATACCCCTCCGGACCCAACACAGCCCCTGGCAATGAGCAGGGAAGGAGACCTAGCGCCCCTAGCCCCAAGTTGTTTGATCCTTGGGCAATCCCATAAGTAATGTTTAAGATTTGGGTTACCCAGTTTGCATTTGATGCATTCATTCTTGCAATTAAGCCACTTGCTAACAGTCCTTAAGGTCACATAAAATTTGTGTACTATTTTAGTTTGCGATTCCCTAAGGTATGCATCACATGTCACTTGATGAATAAGTTTTAAGCTTTTATGCGCCTCTTCTGTAGAGACCCCTTCTTCTACCTCCTTATTCCAAGCATCTGTGAGTTTAGACATAATCTTGACCCTATTTGAGTCCAGCAGAGCTCCATAAATCAGAGAATAGGTATACTTCCCTTTCTTTAACATTAAATTAGTTTTAACCAAGCAATGTACTTCCCACACAGTGAGGTGCTTTTGCAATTAATCCCTAACATAATGAGTAATTTGACAATAGGGAAAATAGTGGGAATCTCTTATCTGAATCTCTTCAAAATATATTATTTTTCTTTGTGTCAAATGTATTAGACCTCCTATTGTTTTTATGTGTGCTTTGTTCCACACTTTAAAATATCCTAAGGTCATGCCTTGTAAAAACCACTGCTTCCCCATTATGGGTAAAAATAGTGAGTGGTACTGCTGAGCCCCCATAACCATATGTACTTTATGCCATGTCCTGAGTATACTCTCATACATGATATTATTTCAAATTACAGGTAGGATATCATTCAATTTTTGATGTAACAAAGAGGTTAATACTATATCACCTAGTATAAATGTATCCATTGACTCAACATAAAACTGTTCTGTGCCTAGGAGCCAATCTAATGCTACTTTTGTCAACGCTGCACGATTATAATAGTGAATATCTGGAATGCCTAGTCCACAGTTTTCCCTGCAGTTTTTTTAAGCTAATTCATATTTTTCTCCCTTCCCACAGGAAGGAGTTACACATCCTATTAATTCTATTAATATCACTTTTAGGAATCATAATAGGGATCATATTTGGGTATAACAATTTTGGGAAGATCATCATCTTAATTAGATGAGCTCTTCCTGTTAATGAGATAGGTAGTCCTTTCAAACGTTTGAAATCTTGTTCGATGGCTTCGAAAATCTGGCTAAAATGTATTTTGTACCATTCTTTTGGGTTACTGGAAATGTTAATACCCAAATATGTTAAAGGGACAGTAAACCTTAAAAATAATGTTATATAATTCTGCACATAGTGCAGAATTATATAACATTATATTAGCCAAATATTATTTAAACATAATTTCCCCTATTAATTTTTAAAAGAAAGCGCTGTTTCACAGACCCGCTCTCTGCTCTCTGCTGAGCGGGTCTGTTATATTTCCTCAGCGCATCGGGCCAGCTGTATAGTCACAGCCTGGCCCGACCGCGCCATAAGACTAAGTGCAGCTCGCTCCAGTCAGCCAATCGGATTGAACTTGATTCTGATTGGCTGATTCCATCAGCCAATCAGAATATTCCTACCTTAATTCCGATTGGCTGATAGAATCCTATCAGCCAATCGGAATTCGAGGGACGCCATCTTGGATGACGTCATTTAAAGGAACCGTCATTCGTCGTTCAGTCGTCGGCCAGGATGGATGTTCCGCGTCGGAGGTCTTCAGGATCCTGCCGCTCCGCTCCGGATGGATGACGATAGAAGATCCCGCTTGGATGAAGACTTCAATCGGATGGAAGACCTCTTCTGCCCCGCTTGGATGAAGACTTCTACCGGATGGAGGACCTCTTCTTGCTCCGCTTGGATCAAGACTTCGGACCCTCTTCTGGACCGATCGCTGAACCCGGTGAGGTGAAGACAAGGTAGGGAGATCTTTAGGGGGCTTAGTGTTAGGTTTATTTAAGGGGGGTTTGGGTTAGATTAGGGGTATGTGGGTGGTGGGTTGTAATGTTGGGGGGGGGGTATTGTATGTTTTTTTTTACAGGCAAAAGAGCTGAACTTCTTGGGGCATGCCCCGCAAAGGGCCCTGTTCAGGGCTGGTAAGGTAAAAGAGCTTTGAACTTTAGTAATCTAGAATAGGGTAGGGCATTTTTTTATTTTGGGGGGCTTTGTTATTTTATTAGGGGGCTTAGAGTAGGTGTAATTAGTTTAAAATTGTTGTAATATTTTTCTTATGTTTGTAAATATTTTTTTATTTTTTTGTAACTTAGTTTCTTTTTTATTTTTTGTACTTTAGTTAGTTTATTTCATTGTAGTTATTTGTAGGTATTGTATTTAATTAATTTATTGATAGTGTAGTGTTAGGTTTAATTGTAGGTAATTGTAGGTATTTTATTTAATTAATTTATTGATAGTGTAGTGTTAGGTTTAATTGTAACTTAGGTTAGGATTTATTTTACAGGTACATTTTGTAATTATTTTAACTATTTTAGCTATTAAATAGTTCTTAACTATTTAATAGCTATTGTACCTGGTTAAAATAAATACAAAGTTACCTGTAAAATAAATATTAATCCTAAAATAGCTATAATATAATTATAATTTATATTGTAGCTATATTAGGATTTATTTTACAGGTAAGTATTTAGCTTTAAATAGGAATAATTTATTTAATAAGAGTTAATTAATTTCGTTAGATTAAAATTATATTTAATTTAGGGGGGTGTTAGTGTTAGGGTTAGACTTAGCTTTAGGGGTTAATACATTTATTAGAATAGCGGTAAGCTCCAGTCGGCAGATTAGGGGTTAATAATTGAAGTTAGGTGTCGGCGATGTTAGGGAGGGCAGATTAGGGGTTAATACTATTTATTATAGGGTTAGTGAGGCGGATTAGGGGTTAATAACTTTATAATAATAGCGGTGCGGTCCGCTCGGCAGATTAGGGGTTAATAAGTGTAGGCAGGTGGAGGCGACGCTGAGGGGGGCAGATTAGGGGTTAATAAATATAATATAGGGGTCGGCGGTGTTAGGGGCAGCAGATTAGGGGTACATAGCTATAATGTAGGTGGCGGCGGCGTGCGGATGGCAGATTAGGGGTTAATAAGTGTAGGTAGCTGGCTGCGACGTTGTGGGGAGCAGGTTAGGGGTTAATAAATATAATATAGGGGTCGGCGGTGTTAGGGGCAGCAGATTAGGGGTACATAAGGATAACGTAGGTGGCGGTCGGCAGATTAGGGGTTAAAAAATGTAATCGAGTGGCGGCGATGTGGGGGGGCCTCGGTTTAGGGGTACATAGGTAGTTTATGGGTGTTAGTGTACTTTAGAGTACAGTAGTTAAGAGCTTTATGAACCGGCGTTAGCCCAGAAACCTCTTAACGCCTGACTTTTTTCTGCGGCTGGAGTTTTGTCGTTAGAATTCTAACGCTCACTTCAGCCACGACTCTAAATACCGGAGTTATAAAAATCCCATTGAAAAGATAGGATACGCAATTGACGTAAGGGGATCTGCGGTATGGAAAAGTCACGGCTGAAAAGTGAGTGTTAGACCCTTTTTTGAGTGACTCCAAATACCGGAGGTAGCCTAAAACCAGCGTTAGGAGCCTCTAACGCTGGTTTTCACGGCTACCGCCAAACTCCAAATCTAGGCCTATGTTTCTACTAAGCCAGAGAATCTCTGATTTACTCTTGTTTATTTTATAGCCTGAAAGCCTCCCAAAGATCTTAATCACCTGCAATATATCTTTCAAGTGCAATTCTGGATCTTGCATATCATCCGTGTAAAGCACAAGGTTGAAACTTATCTCTTCCAGCTTAAAGCCGAAGGGAATTTCACGGAGTTTGGCAGCCAAGGGTTCCAGTACTAGATTAAATAAAAGGGGCAATAGGGGGCAGCTCTGTCTTGTGTCCCTCTCTAAGATAAACCTTGGGGATATCTTCCCATTAACAGATAATAGAGCAGATGGTTTACTATATATGTTTTTAGAAAAAGAGAGGAAGAATTCCTGATTATATTTTTTCAGGCAGGAAAAAAAAATGGCCATTCGACCCTGTCAAAAGCCTTTTCTGCATCTAGTGCCAAAAGAGCAGCATTCCGCTTAGGATGATCAGCTGACTGTTTTTTATTGAGTAACCAAAAGTGATTAACAATATATAACACTTTCCTCATGCTTTTTTGTTGAAGATTTTGCTTGTACAAAACCTGACTGATCAATATGTATTAGTAAAGGTAAAATTTATTTTAATCTGTTGGCTAGAATTTTTGCCAATATTTTATAATCTTGGCTAAGCAAAGAAATAGGTCTATATGAGGCGACTTTAAGAGGATCTTCACCTGCTTTTGATATAGCAGTTATACACGCATCTGAGAACATCTGATTATGTTTTCAAAGTTCTGTACTTTAACAAATAAGGATCACACTTTGCATATTTCTGTGTATCTTTTACATATTACATTGCACTTTTTATTTGCTCCATTGTAAAATTAAAACTGACAGTTTCAGAGAGTGGGAGGGACAGGGCAATTCCATGGACTGAGCAGGGTAGTTCCCAGGGTATGTCTGAAGCTCTCTCACAATTTTTGTGAAATGATGTAAGCATTTTAAACAATCTGGTCACACTGATTTATCTCGCCATCTGTATGCAGGTGAAGTTGTCTCGAAATTCACAATACATTTATATTAACTGACAGAAAAGTAATATATACTAAAATAAAGACAAAAGCAAGTTAAAGGGACAGTCAAGTCAAAAAACATTCATGATTCAGTTAGGGCATGCAATTTTAAATAACTTTCAAATTTACTTTTATCATCAAATTTGCTTTGTTCTCTTGGTATTCTTTATTGAAAGCTAAAACTAGGTAGGCTCATATGCTAATTTCTAAACCCTTGAAGGCTGCCTCTTATCTCAGTGCACTTTTACAGTTTTTCACAGTTAGATACTGCTATGTCATATAGGTAACATTGTGTTCACTCACATGGAGTTATTTATAAGTCAGTAATGATTAGCTAAAATGCCTGTCTGTCAAAATAATTGAGATAAGGGTGACAGTCTGCAGAGGCTTAGATACAAGGTAATCACAGAGGTAAAAAGTGTATTAATATAACAGCGTTGGTTATGCAAAACTGGCAAAATAATATAAAAGGATGTATCTTTGGAACAATAAAAATGTTAAAAATGTTGGTGTAGACTGCCCCTTTAAATTGTAGTGAAAGCATTTCAGTTTAATTTGTAATTAATGCAAATTGATCTTTCATATCAGCCCCAAGTGTTCTCTCGTTACCTTCTCTCTCCCATGGTACTTTATATATCCCAGAAAACGTCATTACTTTCTATGGAAGGCAAATCTCATCTCTCCAGGTTCTGCTCGTTTTCTTAGAACATTCAGCCCCAGTGAAGTCTGCACTATAATTTCTTTCCAAACTAGATAATGTTTGATTATATGGTCCATAGAAAGTAATGAAGCTCTCTGCAAAACTAAAGTTGACAGTTTAACTAGAAGAAATCCAAGGTGCAATGTAATTTGTAAAAGATACACATAAATATATAAATTAGGATCCTAGTTGTTTAAAGTCACATAGACATTGTGAAAGCATAATCAGAATTGGTAAAACCTCAATCCTAAATACACTGATGTATATAAAAAAAATACAAAATAGAAAATGCAAAGCTTAAATGTAATAAAACTTAATCTGAAGTGTAATGTAATAAAGAATATAAAGCACAAAGTGTAAATGCAACAGAACTGCCAGTGCCATGTCATGCAGTTTTATATTGCACTGGACTTGGCTCTCCTTCAGATACAAAAATGCAGGGAATACCTCAGAGAAGTAAAGCAAAATCTGTCTTTTGAAAATTTTGCTATGGATCTAACAGTGCTGCAGTATCATTTTATATCATCTCACCTCAGCAGAGAGCTTTTGATCATCAGGCCCAGAGAAAAGAAGATTAGACAAGAGGGAAAAGTTACTCGTTCATTCAATGTTTAAGTTGTTATGAAGCAGCGGTTTAACCTGCTCTGAGGCGGGGGACAGAAATCAACCTGATCGAATACGATCGGGTTGATTGACACCCCCTGCTAGTGATTGGCCGCGAATCTGCAGGGGGCGGCATTGCACCAGCAGTTCACCAGAACTGCTGGTGCAATGATAAACGCAGAGAGCGTATGCAATATCGGATCATGTCCGCTCGCACTATAATAAATAGGCCCCACAGTATGACTTCCTGACTGCTCATTTTCAGGACTGGCTCACGCAGTGCTTGGTGTTTGCTGTCTATATAATGAAGTGTGACTTCCTGACTGTATATTGTCAGGGCAGGCTCAAACAATGCTTGGTGTTTATTTAAAGTGACGTTAAACAGTAAATACATGCTAGACATCCTATATTATAAAAGACAAGAGTTTGTCTGAAGCCGTCATGCGCAGTTCAGACAAACTCTTGCAGCTGATCGCACGCGCACCCACCCGACAGCAGCGCGAGGACCGGGCAGCAGAGCTGATCGCACGCGCAGGGCAGGGGTGAAACAAAGGAGAGAGAGAGAGAGAGAGAGAGAGAGAAAAAAAAGAAAGAAAAAAAAAAGAAAAAGAAGAAATAAGAAAATATAACACAACACGGCCCGTGTGAACGGGCTTTAGGACTAGTAATTATATATTCAGACTAAAGATTAGCCCTAAAATAATATCTAGATGTATTTTTTTACAATTCTATGAGTTGTTAAATATTGAAAATAGAACTGTAAAGGTTTAGTTTCTATAAAGTACTTTAGTTTCTAGAAAGTAATGGGCAGCGCCATGTTTGAACTAGTTTTCTATGTATCCCAATTTGTGCAAACAAACTGCGGAATCCCTCTAGGATTATCCTGTTTCACACAGGTTTGTGAGGACAGTCTCTTTTATTACCTCATTTATATCTGTCACTAGTTATCTTCAGCAGGGGAAACAGATAAAGGGCAACTTAAGTTCAAACATGGCTGCATCCATTACGTTAGAGGGACTCTGTTGAATTTACAAAAGCAACAATTTTGAGGGTCAAATTATAGGAAAAGTAAACAATTAATGAAAGTATATTGCAAAGTTATTTTAAGTACACATAATTAAGCATTTTATACAACAATCTTATACTGTTTAATATCCCTTTAATACAGTGAGATCTGACTGCATTATCAGGATAGCTTTACATAGAACTAAGTACTTATCTATACAAAGTGAACTTTTCCCGATGTGTCATCAGGACAAACGCAGGACATTTAGGGCTAGATTACAAGTGGAGTGCTAATTTATCGTGTGCCCGTAAATGGGCAAATTTGTGTGTTTACGGGCACGTGATAAACAATCATTACAAGTGGCTAGCGCTCATGAAATTAACCAGAGATCAGACCTCGGGTTAATTTTATATATGTCACAGAATTGGCCCCAAAATGATGTATAGGGGCCTATCTATCAAGCTCCGAATGGAGCTTGACGCCCGTGTTTCTGGCGAGTCTTCAGACTCACCAGAAACAGCAGTTATGGAGCAGCGGTCTAAAGACCATTGCTCCATAACCCTGTCTGCCTTCTCTAAACAGGCGGACAGAGATCGCCGGAATTCAACCCGATCGAGTACGATCGGGTTGATTGACACCCCCCTGCAGGCGGCCGATTGGCCGCGAGTCTGCAGGGGGCGGCATTGCACCAGTAGCTCACAAGAGCTGCTGGTGCAATGCTGAATACGGAGAGCGTATTGCTCTCCGCATTCAGCGATGTCTGTCGGACCTGATCCGAACTGTCGGATCAGGTCCGACAGACATTTGATAATTCGGCCTCATAGTGTGCCTTTATTAAAATAAAAAAATGTAGCATCTTTAATTGTATTAAAAATAACGGCACAAAGCAGTTTATTGGGCTTAAAGTTGGCGGGTGTCGGGTGTTAGAAAAAAAATGGCACTGAAAAGTGCCTTTACATTGCGGTCTATGGGAACTGAGTGTTCCCAGTAAATATATATGTGTATGTACAAATATAAACACATAAATATATATGTAAATAAGCATATACATATACCTTTCAATCTGCTGCCATTTGCTGCACGACTTACCCCCTTCTCTGTGATAGGTTCTCTGCCGTGTCTCACGGCATGAGAACGAGGCTCCTATTGGAGCCTATGGAAGCGCGCTCTTGTGAAAGCAAAGCTTCCCTTTAATGTGAACGCGAGTTCGCGTTTGCATTGCCGCTAACTTTTAATACTGGTGTGCTGAATTTTTGTCTAATATAAAGAAATTTCTGCCTGCAGATTATCAAGGCTTGTTGACTTTCTGTTTTACCTAATGCACAGTCAGGTCCTGTTTGCAGTTTGTCAGACAATCCTAGAAGTTACTTATATAATTTTATTCTTTTTTTTTCTCCAGATTGTTTAAACGGTGGACACAATAATGGGAGCCACTGCGTTTGTACACCTGATTATACTGGTTCACAGTGTGATACCCTTGTATTGCACTGCCTCAATGGAGGGAATTTCAGTGGTACCACTTGTAATTGCAGCAGCCTTTTTTATGGTCGTCTTTGTCAGTATGCAGTAAACACTATAATTATTGGTAAGTGAATGCTACAAGTTAAATAGACAACGGCCTAGGGGCATTTTGCTTATGCGGAGGAGTCTGTCTGACTTAATGATTCAATTTAGCAAGTCAATAATTTGTACTTGATTGTTGGAGTTACAAGCATGGGGCTAAATAATTAGCAAGACCCTTTAATATCCTTCAATTAAAGAGATACAAAACAGTGCTCCTTTAGTAGGAAGCATATGTTAAAGTAAACATAAAAAGAAATGAATTGTGGTAAAAATACATCAAACAATTTACTTGTTTTCTTGCTAAATGAGCACTTAGACATTCTAAGTGTAGCCAATTCCCACAGCTAGATAACAGAGCTACCTTTACATAACTTAGGTTCCACTGTCACATTATTTTTGCAGCAAATGTCCACTAATAAACATGGGCAATAAACTCCTAGCAACACATAAAGGAAAAAAATGCTAATTTCCCTTCCTGTAGAGGCCTCTGCCTCCATGTGGGGCTGTGACAGGAAGTAATGGACACTGCACAAATTAAAGGGATATAAAACCAAAACATTTTCTTTCATGATTCAGATAGAGCAGGGGGTATGCAAACTTGGGCCCCCAGAAGTTTCGGAACTACTCATGATGCTCAGACAGCCTAAAGAGTGTCTCAGCATCATGGGAAATGTAGTTCCAAAATATCTGGGGGCCCACGTTTGCTGACCCTTTAAATAGAGCATGCAATTTTAAACGAACTTTCTAATTTACTTCTATTATCAATTTTTTTTCTTTTCTTGGTATTTTAGTCGGGACGTATGCTCAGCAGCCAGCCCATTCCTGGAACACTATATGGCAGCAGTTTTGCAAAATATACTAGATGGTAGCACTATTTCTCCAACATAGGTGTGTCCGGTCCACGGCGTCATCCTTACTTGTGGGATATTCTCTTCCCCAACAGGAAATGGCAAAGAGCCCAGCAAAGCTGGTCACATGATCCCTCCTAGGCTCCGCCTACCCCAGTCATTCTCTTTGCCGTTGTACAGGCAACATCTCCACGGAGATGGCTTAGAGTTTTTTAGTGTTTTTTTTCATTATTCAATCAAGAGTTTGTTATTTTCAAATAGTGCTGGTACGTACTATTTACTCAGAAACAGAAAAGAGATGAAGAATTCTGTTTGTATGAGGAAAATGATTTTAGCAACCGTAACTAAAATCCATGGCTGTTCCACACAGGACTGTTGAGAGCAATTAACTTCAGTTGGGGGAACAGTGTGCAGTCTCTTACTGCTTGAGGTATGACACATTCTAACAAGACGATGTAATGCTGGAAGCTGTCATTTTCCCTATGGGATCCGGTAAGCCATGTTTATTACGATTGTAAATAAGGGCTTCACAAGGGCTTATTTAGACTGTAGACTTTTTTTGGGCTAAATCGATTGATATTAACACTTATTTAGCCTTGAGGAATCATTTATTCTGGGTATTTTGATATAATAATATCGGCAGGCACTGTTTTAGACACCTTATTCTTTAGGGGCTTTCCCAAAGCATAGGCAGAGTCTCATTTTCGCGCCGGTGTTGCGCACTTGTTTTTGAGAGGCATGGCATGCAGTCGCATGTGAGAGGAGCTCTGATACTTATAAAAGACTTCTGAAGGCGTCATTTGGTATCGTATTCCCCCTTTGGGTTTGGTTGGGTCTCAGCAAAGCAGATACCAGGGACTGTAAAGGGGTTAAAGCTTAAAACGGCTCCGGTTCCGTTATTTTAAGGGTTAAAGCTTCCAAAATTGGTGTGCAATGTTTTCAGGGCTTTAAGACACTGTGGTGAAAGTTTGGTGAATTTTGAACAATTCCTTCATGTTTTTTCGCAATTGCAGTAATAAAGTGTGTTCAGTTTAAAATTTAAAGTGACAGTAACGGTTTTATTTTAAAACGTTTTTTGTACTTTCTTATCAAGTTTATGCCTGTTTAACATGTCTGAACTACCAGATAGACTGTGTTCTGAATGTGGGGAAGCCAGAATTCCTATTCATTTAAATAAATGTGATTTATGTGATAATGACAATGATGCCCAAGATGATTCCTCAAGTGAGGGGAGTAAGCATGGTACTGCATCATTCCCTCCTTCGTCTACACGAGTCTTGCCCACTCAGGAGGCCCCCTAGTACATCTAGCGCGCCAATACTCCTTACTATGCAACAATTAACGGCTGTAATGGATAATTCTGTCAAAAACATTTTAGCCAAAATGAACCCTTGTCAGCGTAAGCGTGGATGCTCTGTTTTAGTTACTGAAGAGCATGACGACGCTGATATTAATATCTCTGAAGGGCCCCTAACCCAATCTGAGGGGGCCAGGGAGGTTTTGTCTGAGGGAGAAATTACTGATTTAGGGAACATTTCTCAGCAGGCTGA